>NC_071090.1:75003773-75359273 GCF_027358695.1 Spea bombifrons
TTGAAACAGCTTTCCCTTTTTTATGAATTACCCTAACATTGTGGTAACTTTTCCAGTTTCAAGAACTGGAGTTTGGATACTCATGGTTTGATCCTCATATGTTAAGGTGGCACTTAAAGAAAACATTTATGTCATTATCCCCTCTACGGAACTGTTTCGTTACCTCCAGATCAGACACTTTTTGCTTTCATTACTGTCAAGACACCCAATGGACGAAGCTACTCTATTTGAGAAACGCTTTCTCACGCGGAAGCGCCTGAAACATGCTATCTCTTCCTATTACGGTCGCTTTCTAGCGTGTCGTTACGCCTCACCTCCGTACAGACATCGTTGGCATTCCGATCTGAATAGTGACTTTCCAGCGGAGGTTTGGGAGAAGGCGGCACCCTCCACGCATAAACTTACAGTATGCACAGTTGTGAAGGAACGGCTTTACAAAGTCGTATCGCGCTGGTACCTCTCTCCGACTCGTTTATCCCGTATATTTCAATTGCCTCATTCGTCATGCTTCAGGGGGTGTGGGCTACCCGGTACCTACCTACATGCATGGTGGAGTTGCACCCTAATCCAGCCGGTCTGGAAGAACTCCTTCTACAAGCTCTCCCAAGCTCTGGGCTTTACAATTCGAGGAACACCGGAGGTGGCTTTGCTGGTGATGGACGCCACAGAACCAAGACTCTCTGCCCATGACCACAAACTCGTTCATTGCATCTGTGCATCGACTAAACTGACAATTGCGCGGAGATGGAAGGGGTCTCCGCCTGCCGAAGCCGAAACTCAGTCCGCTATATGGAACCTCATTGTCATGGAGCACCTTACGGCCAAATTAAAATACGAAATGCGTATTTATGGCCATTTGGGAACCTTGGCTCGTCGCCCACACGGATATCACGGCCAGCTCAGCTCTGCTTCATCTCTAAGCAGTTGTACTCTCATTGTCGCTCGCCATCTCCTTCCCCCCCTTCTCCTCTCCTCTTCCTACTTTCCAATTCTTCCTCTTTACTTCTTTCTTTGATTTATCTTTCCTATATAACACAAAATCCCTCCTGTGCGGCTTGACAATTTGCGCTACCTGTACAAATTGTTATGCTCTTTGCAACAGTCATGTTATTTGCTACATCTGTATTCGATACATTGTACTGATTTATCATTTACATGGCTGTACTCTTGTACAATATGTTGTTCTGCTAAATGATGCGATCTTCATTTGACTCTTGATAGTGTTTATGTGCATGCTCTGTTCTTGCTCCACGGAGGTCAATAAAAATTGATTTAAAAAAATAAATAAAAAATAAATGTTTTCTTTCATGAAGAGACGTGGCCACAAGATGGCAGCACAAGCATCTTACAACGTACACACATTATATGGACAAAAGTATTGGGACACCTAACCATTACACCAACAGGGACTTTTATGAGGTTGCATTCTTAATGTATTGACATTAATATGTAGCCCCCCCCATTTGCAGCTATAACAGCTGTTAATCCCAAAGGTGTATGATGGGGTTAAGGTCAGGGCTCTGTGTGGCCAGTCAAGTTCTTCCACACCAAATACACCCAACCATGTCTTTATGGAGCATGCTTTGTGTACTGGGGCAGTCATGCTAGAATAGAAAAGGACCTTCTCCAAACTGTTCCCACAAAGCGGGAAGTATATAATTGACCAAAATGTCTTGCTAAGGGGGACATGCCAAAAACAGAACAAAAATCATATTTTTAATAATATAATTAAGCCACTAAATGTCAAGCCAGCATCATAAAAAATACTTATAAATCATTAGTTATAAAATTATTGGAGGAAACTAACGAAGGGGTTAATCCCAACCACAAGATGGCTACTTCCGCCATCCATGTTCTTGACATCCCCCGTGATGGCAACGGAGAACCGTCCTAACACAATAAGGTCAAAGTGACATTACAATCTAAATACTATAATATGTAGTGTAATGCGATCTGAAACGACAAGTCAGATACCTTCAAAGCCCCTACCAGGAGGTGGCAACCAACCCCAACTGGGATTCCGTAGCTTCTCAACTCTTGCCACTACTAAGATGGCTCCTACGACCCACCTTTCAGAAATCACGTGCAAGTGAACGCGGGGCACTGATTGGATTGCTTTCTACGCTCCGTGAACTGGGAGGTTTTGGCCCGGTAGCGCTTGATAGGACCTGGGATTGGCGGTGACACAGGACGCCGATCCTGTGCTGGGGACAACAGGCAGGTAACACACACCTGGAATCATTACCTGTGCTAATTCTGTATGTTCGGCTGCGGAGCTCCAAGTTAAACAACAAACGGTAGTTTATAGCCT
Organism: Spea bombifrons; assembly: GCF_027358695.1. NCBI lineage: Eukaryota > Metazoa > Chordata > Amphibia > Anura > Pelobatidae > Spea > Spea bombifrons. The sequence continues at coordinate 75,006,085 of NC_071090.1, forward strand.
TTGCCGACTGCTTTACTGCATAGTGACCTTAGCATGTTGTCATACCTTCTAACCGGGCACCGGATTAATAAAATATCATATAGTCACATATGCTTGGCAAGGCCTTATGGGTACCGGCTTCTCGTTGTATCTGATGTTCATTATCACTGTGCTGAGCCACTACAAGACATCACGAACTACTACAAGCATAGACTCCGAATGTAGCTCCACATAACCACCTTCCTACCTGCAATCAAACCTTAATTGTCCTTATTGTTTTAAAGGGACACACCTGTCAAAAGTGTAGTCTATGCAAAACCCTGCTGTGCACCCTAACCCTTTCATTTAAAAAGGGTCAGCTCGCCATTATTACGCCTGTGTCCAGTTCTTCTGTTTGCTTCGCTGGTAACTTCTTGGGGAAAGGGTCATGACTACCCCTTTAAACCATACCGCATCTGTTTTATATATCCGCCACCCTCTTGTTGTAATATACATTGCATTAAAGCCCCTTACCCTATAATTAGAATGGGAGCCATAGATGTTTTATTTCCGTTATTATTATTTATTTATTATTTTATTTTCCTTATTGATTGTTTAAACATTTTTTTTAACAACGGGTGCTTACTGAAAAGCTGTATTAAAATTGTCTAACTTCATGTTGTATTTTGTACGTGTCCCCGGTTAAAGGGAACATCTGGTCATTGAGTCTTAAAACCTCTTAGGCAGAGTATTAGCGCTGAAATTAGCATAAAATAATTAACTCGCGAGTCCAGCCTGGAATGCCTTTTAGCCTTTCCAGAAAAATCTAATCTGGCGCTGTAGGGAGACCCAAGCATTCTCTTGTACCTTTACCCCGTTTTCCTGCCCTCTTGCTTTTATCAGACTACTTGAAACTAGTTCTTCTCCTTTCGCGCAAGTTTGTTACTGTAAGTGACTTTAAATTTCCCACTGATTGTAACAGCGCTACGGAATCTGCTGGCGCTATATAAATGTAACGAATATATTACAAAGAATACTCAAATCAGGTAATGTAACTGTGTCTGCATGATGATTTTTGTGTTGTGGACGCTAATACAATGCTTAACATTTCTCTGTAATAAACAGGGGAGGACAATGGAGTCCAGGGAACCCAGCATAGAGAAGAAGGGGCCATATCTGATGGGAAAGGGGCCAGCGATTCAGGCCAAGCTGCGTAAGTATTTAAAATTGTCAGCGGAACTGAAGTTTACCTCTAATACTGGAAATAGTTTGTGTAAAGATGATTTAATTATTAACCAAGTTAGGCCAGAATGTATTTTTTTCAAGGCCGCGCATCATTGTGCCGTTATGTGTCACTCCTTATCAGAGAGCCAATAACAAAAGACAGTGCAGACATTTTATCAGACCGATGACATCATGAAAAGGAAGAACTCTTAGCAGATCTGTCATTCTGTTCCTCCTCGCACTAAAACAACATTTAAAGAGAGAAGTCCGGTGGGAAAATATTTTTCTTTGGACACGTACAATAGGGCTGTATAGAGTAACGTAATCAAACGTGTGTTCCTGTAAATATTTATCCGTAGGTCATCGTGTGATGTTTTGTGGCTCAAGCACCACACTGAACCGACTCTTTATGGCGATGCTAATGAAGTCCTTTCTTGGATAGACTTTAATGAGTCAAGGTGGTAGTTCAGGGTGAAAATGATTGTGCCATTATATTGTTTACCACAAGGCAGTACAATAGTCTAGTAGATTGGGCTAATGTAACAACTAAATCACATGCGTTAAACATATGCTGCTGGCTAAAAACATTAAGTGAAAAGCTTAAGAAAAAAAAATACTAGAAATACTAGAAATAAAAAGTTTTAGTGGGAGTTCCCCTTTAAAAAGTTGTCTGGTTTTCTGTTTCTATAACAACAGCCTGCCTGCTTTTTTTTTTTCTTCTTCTTAGTAAAATCTCCGTTTATTGACAAGTTATAACAGGGTAGATTGCCTGTTCTTTCTTTTGTGGTACTTAACACTCAGTTGTACATGAATAAGTATTTTTTTAATGACAAAGAATTAAACTTTCAGAAATGCCATTATGCTGTATTTAGTTATGAAAATGTTACATTCGCCTTTTATTAGGTGGAACATTTTTTTACATGACTCAATTTGTCCCCGTGTCACTTGCTATTGCTCGCTACATGGAGTAACCATAAGGTTATTTTCTTGAACTACAATTTTACAATTTACAGTTTTTATTTTCATATATTATCCCCTGGTCTGCAGTTAAAAGATGTTTATTGGGGCAGTACAACATAAAACACATCTTTCTTCAGTGGTGCACCACTGTGTACAGGTATTTTTACACTATAAAGAATAAGGCTTCTATGTTTAAGGATTATTCTTACACTTACACGCTATCGCCATACAGTAACAGATGCACACATGCTAATGTCCTATGCTTACAGTAACACACTTAACATTCTACACTCGTGTACACACATGCTAACACCATACACTAATACACACACTGTATGCTGACATACACACTCATGCCAATGCCATACTGTAACATACACAACACCATACACTCTAACACTACACTTATACACATGCACACACTAACACTATACATATAGAAAAAACACATACATACAGACTGAATCTGGTAATACAGTAGACATACTGACTCTGGCATTATACATTCACACACATACACACTGACTAGCACTATAAATATAGCACACATACACACTGATACTACAGTATACACTCACACTCAGACTGAGTCTAGCACTATACATAAACACACTGACACAAGAGTATACACACTCACAGGCCGACTCCTGCAGTGTACATATACACGTTGACTTTGACACTACAGTACACACACACACTGACTGTAGCTCTAATCACTGACACTACAGTATACACGTACACTACTTCTCCCACACACACCTCGTAAAGACTTACTATGCTGCTGCCTATCATCTGCCATTGTGAATCCGGCACCCTTTGCTTCCCTGTGGGGCGCAGTGAAGTGGGTGCCCCGCGGGGTGACGTAATGCATATAATGTAAGCCTGCTGGGCACCTCGCAGCAGCAGCTTCACCGTGCCCCCGTAGGCGAGCATGGGGTGCCAGATTCACAATGGTAGCCCTGGCTAGTTTCTACCCCCTTGTCCCGCAAAACCCTGGGCGTAAAGTGGTTTCTAGTCACCATGGCGACCTGGCAACGGGTTTTGTCGAGCCCTGTATTAACACATCTAATGTTTTAATTATGTAGTCCATGCTTTGGCATGACGCGTTATAGGGGTATTATGCATGGAGCAGATTATATTATTAATGCCATGCTTAGTTTAGCATATTGCCGGAAGCTTCTTTTTTTCCTCATTCTGTTCCAGACTAGCTTCTTGCACAACTGGTTCCAAGAACTGGATTATCTGGCATTTCCAGGCCGACCCTTGTTACATAAATGTTGAAAATAAGGGACTCGATGAGGGGAAAAAAAACCCAAAACAAAACATGCATTATACAGGTTTTTAATTAACTTTACAACCATATGTTACGCACAGTGCCACTTCCGAACGCTGCAATGTCTTGGGCTTCTCTTTCAGAAAGGCAACGGGAATTGGCACGAGCCGCCCTAAAGAAAAAAGGAGTGCTGGGAGCATCTGGCAAAGGGAAGGCCACGTCCCAAAGGTATGAGTGCTTTCAGATGGATAAGGGTTAAGTTTGGCACTCGTAGGGTATTGATGACTTCATTGCTTTTGCAGGTCGGTAAAATTTAATAAGGGATATGCAGCCCTAAGCCAAGCCTCTGATGAAACACTTGTATCTCTGGACTCGGATAGGTGAGTATATTTTGGGTGATGGTGTGCAATCTTATGGTGCTACTGCTGGATGAAGGAAGGTGCTTATAATGCAATTTGATTTTGATTTTAGGGCTATAGTAGTTGGTATGACCATATCTTATTGCACAGGCAAGCATCTCATTCAGTCACCTGGAATTTGCATATTTCATATACTATATGTTGGTCTGATGATTGTTAGGTCTTAAAAGTGATTATCGTATTCTATGACTTTATAGCATATCTGTGAAGCTTTGTGTGTTGTTGCTAGGCAACTTTGATATTTGAGAACACCAACATTCTAGGTTTGCTTATATATAAATATAGCAAGGGATGAAATGTGTTTTTGCTGTCTTCAACTGTAATGTCCCTCTTTCTCATTTAGTGAGATAATATATTGCTTTTTCTTTTGGGTTGGGGGCAAGTAGGGCTATATTTGAAACCATAAAGAAGAAATACCTTCACAGTTCATATATAAATTATTTACTACTACTATTATTTAAAATATCAAAAATATATTTAACTAATTTGAAAACTACCCTATATATTTTTTAGGGTTTTCCCTATCGAACAAATTTCCCCACGAACGACCCACCCTTTTTTCACCTGAATATTGCATGTTTGATGACCAAACAGGCAATAACAAAAGGGATCTTTTCCTAAACAACGATAAATTAGGAGCCTGCATGTTCATTGCACACCCGTCCTACTTGCTCTCATCTGCCTTCTCTCTTTTTTTATATTTGCTTTAGTGATTGTGAGCTTGAATCAAGATGTTCCTCTGGGTATTCATCGGCAGAGGTAAGCTCAATTATTACACGAACATGTATTGGTATTACTGTTTTCAAGAGGTTACTATTCAGTTTCTCAATATGGTTTTCCAGGAACAGGTCTGTGTTTATCCATACATGTAAATATAACAAATACATGACTTGCAGTGTTGGGTTTCATTATGGTTTTATCTCAGAGGTAACGGTGCCTTCTTAATGCAATTTGCAATCTCTATACGCCAGTCATATGAAGATATATATGTGTGCTTTCGTTTCAAGAAATAGGAAATATGGCGAGGAGCAAAGACAAAACCAGATAACATTCAGTCTGTTAACTGTTAATTCAGTCTGTGGTGGAACAGAAAGCTTAGCTTCTGATGTGTTCGTGGAGCTGCCGGAGGAGGGAACGAGTCACTGTCCAACACTCCAGTGGCTTAAAAACAATAAAAATATTAAATTAGAATTTATTACCAATGGTAAATATTGTTAAAGAATTTTCCTTCCAGCTGGTTGATGCTCATGGTTTTTATGACTTTTTTTGTGTGCCCACAGCAGATATCACAAGACTTGAACCGACAACTACTCCAGGATGGATATCACTTGGATGAGATTCCAGATGATGAGGACCTTGATCTAATTCCTCCAAAGCCTGTGCGCTCCATGTCCTGCTCCTGCTGCTTAGGGGAATCTTGGTCCTGCACCATCCAGTGATGACAAATGGGAAGGTTGCATTGCTTAGTCCTAAAAATACCCTCTTACTACCACCTCGCAACTTTTAAGGTCAATGATCAGACAGTATAGAAGTGGCAGGGTGACCTAAAATACCAAAAATGGGGCTGTACTTCTCACGTTACAAAACATTTACCAAAGGTGATTTGGTTGTGTTACATGAGCAGGTGAAATGATTTTTCTAGTTCGAGTTTCCATCTTGTACCTTTTTGTATAGGCCAGATTTCACACGGTGTAACTCGCTTCTTATATTGAAGGTCATGTGTAATTATTATCCAGTAACACCTGTGAATGTAGACTGTTGGTGAGCCTATACCTCACAACCTTAGCAGTAGGACATATGGACTCATTTTGGACCACCTGCTATTCTACATAGGTCCTAAATCTGGTTCTTTGCCTGTTTGAGTATGTCGCTTTAGATGGCTGGGGGTCTGGATCAATCTAATCTGTCAGCCTATTTTAACTAGACTGTCTAGTCTAGAACGTGGTTTCACTGCAAACACTCTACATGTTACAGCAACAAGATAACCAAATGAAGTTACTTAATGGTCAAAGGCGTGGTAAGCAGGCAGAGAAACCAATCTTGTTACATACAAATATTAGACCAACCATCATGTTATGAGCTCTAAAATAAGTGAACAGCATATGCTGTTCTGTAATTAAATGTTAAATTTCAAACAAAATGCACTGACTTTTGTAAGAAGCTGCTCATGCAGACACTCTTGTGTCTGTCAAAAAAACATGTGGCTTCTATTATGCACCAAAAAGTGTAGAGCAGCATAAAGAAACAATCAATCGATCCAGCTGCAATAGAATTAATTGCACTGATTCTATTCTTCACTGCGATTGAAATGCTGGCAGTGATGTGACGTTGACTACCATAAGACAGAAACTGTCTATATAAAGTTTGCTAGAGAGATGTTTTTTTTACTTTCATAGAGTTTATTATGCGGCTAGGCATGGCTGGAATATATGGCAGTTAAGGTGAACCAGTCACGTACACAGCTTGACGCATTATTAGAAGTATTTATTTAAGCCTTTTTGCTTTTGAGGTCATTAATCATTGTATTTATTTTACAGAAACTTGATTTTAAAATGTGGGAACTATTATAATATATCATATGATGCTTAAGACAATCGAGCAGCTTTTGGCTATACTTAGAATTGTATAATTTGTAAATATGTTTAGTATATTAGTGAAAAATACGGTTTACAAACCAGGGGACTGGAGAGTAAATATTTGCATTAATGTTTTGTGTGTAACGTGCTCATAATTCACACATACCTAAACATGTGGATGCTGGACTTTAAGACAGTAGGCTTGGTTTACCACGTTTCACACTCTAGCAAGTTATGTGTAGGACACACTTTAATACTAAACATTTCCAGTGTAAGGTTGTTATTGGTTATACTATATACTGGAGGCTCTATGACCGTAAATAAGGTTACATTATAGAACAGCGATGTACTGGGTCCTCAGATAGAAAGCTATTGTAGTTAAAATGTACAATGCTTCATGTGTTGAATCATTTTTGCTCCTTATCTCCCTGCTGTGTGAACCCCGTGTCCTGCAGGGGAGTGGATAGTCACACAGGACAGACCGGAAAGACAAGATTCTGCACAGAAGTTGTGCTTGTCGCGTATATCTGTGTGAGTGAATTCCTCAAACATCTAGGTGCAACCACACTCTGCTATTCAGGATTCTGGGCTAATAGGCCTACCATGGGTTAATTGTAGTCTTTTCTTGATCCTGGGTGCTACATTGCTGTTTTCTATAACTTTTTTTTTTTTTTTTTTTTATGGAAAGGGTTTTCACGTCAGAAATTGCACATGGCATGTTTACGGACATATACACAGATTTTATAAGAGTCAAAGTCCAGATGTAGGTCCCCTCCAGGGATGGACTGGGGATGACTCGGCAGCACTGGTAATTTACACATTTGTTGGTTCTAGAAGACCAAAAATGTAGGAGCCAATACTAACATACAAACTATCATACATACACATGGTGAGGTACACATATTAACACATACTAATGGAGGTTGTTAACCTCTGCCTTGGCTCAGAACAGCTCTTTTGCTCCCTTGCGGCCCTCACACGCTGACTCCATCTGAACATCGCAAAATGACATCATAGCCCTGCGCTCAGACTCAGTCATCGTGCAGGGACTAAGTGAGAGTGACCAGTGCTATACGGTCCGGCTCTGGGACTCATTCGCAATGTTAGGGCCTCCGTTACACCGGTGACTTTAACGGAGCAGGTAAGGTGCTGGTGATGGCACTCTCCAAAACCCTAGGCACCAGGAAGGGATTTCTGGTTGCCATGGAGCCTGGGGTTTGTCAAACCCTGTTTTAAGGCAAAAGGTCACCAAGGGCCCAAAGTGCAGGAACTGGCTGGGTATGTGCATTTGCATCTTGTGTTACTATATATACATATGGCAGCACTGGATGTAACTGAGAGGCAGATCAAGTATAGGGGAGCAAACCACCGGGTATCTGTTAAGTGTGCTAGATGGCATGGGCGGTACAAAGCTTTGTCACAAGGAATCCCTGTAAAGAGACACTTAAACACAGATGTAAGGATTTTCAAATAGCGGCGTGGTAATCCTATTCCCAGGGACATTATTATGGACTGTGTCTGTGGCACTATCCATTCTTCTATGTATTTAGGGTAGGAAAACTGTAACTTTGTCTGTTTATAGAATTTTGCATACATCTTATGTTAAAGGGATTTGTCAAAACAGTTCTTTACTATTTTGTACTTTGCGGCTTTTCTGTTACCTTTGAGAGTATATTGTTAATTAAAGACATTGTAATGTCCTCTGTGTATTTTGACTCTTTTCTTTACGGAAGTTGAAAGCGGTTTGCTCATGCAAAGCACATATAGAGCTTAAATTCCATAATTGTGCCAAAGACACAACATCATATAATTATATATATATATATATATATATATATATATACACATATATATACACCAACTGTTTTCTATCTCTGGCGCACCAGCTTTTGTGTTCATTAGTATTCTGTCTGGGAGTTCTTGGGATCAAGTCAAAAGCGCCAGCATAATTTTTTTTTTTTTTTTATTTAATATTAAGTCACGATCCCTGATCCATATCAAGCTGAAATTATAACTCTCGCCAACTCTCCCGTTAGGGAATAGACCCCTCCATCTACTTTCAGCTGAATTGGGTTAATGTTGTGTGTTTCTTTTGGCTAGTCTGCTAGAAGGCTTTGGTTACTACACGTTATTTGGTATTTTGTGAAATATCAAACACAAGAAAAATGCTGACAAAGACACAAGATCTCAGTTCACCCATTTTAATAAATAGTTCATCTCACAGCAATATAGCTCTCAGTGGTAAATTATGCAGGCAACGCAACCATGCCAAGTCTATTCCATTATTGACCTAAAATGAAAGCAGTTGTACCTAACTACTAACGTAAGTATTCAGGTAAGATTTCTTGAGAAGTTGGCTATGATTTACCATAATGGGTAACTGCTTTTTACAGAACCCATGTAAGAATATTGACACATACATTTAAAAATGTATTTGAAAAGGTGAACTATTCCTTTTAAAACCCATTTTTGGTATTAAGGAAATAATCTTCTACCATATCAACTGCCCATAAAAAAGCATCCATGTCTGGATGACGATGGTCACCCACAGCAAGGGAACAGCTTACAGAATAGCTAACAACCCGACACCTGAGAAAGCCTGATAAAATCTGCGTGCTTCAATACACCCCCCGTCCCTAGGAACACCGAGTTCAACTGCACTTCATGGTGCAGCATGTCTAGAATTATTAAGAAGAAATAAAACCAATATCGCTATAAAATGTGCCATATTATAGTAAACAACATGCCCTAAACATAAGAAGGTTATCTTTACCGCCTACGTTAAGGGTTAAAGTCTCGTTGGCAGATATAAAGAGAACCGAGCCTGGGTGAAGGCTCAGGCCTTCCTGTGATCCATGGATTGTGGCTTGACCGTGGACGATCAGCAAAATGCTAGCAGAGTCTAAAGCCACCACTTGGTACTGGGACACGGAAGGTGGTACCTGCAGGAAGACAGTTTGGAACCATTAACTGATGGCTACATGAAGTTTAACATTCTAGAGCATGAAAGTAAGTCGTAGCAATGTTTCTTGTGTTAATGCAAATTCTAGAAAGGTGTTCATTGCAAATTCTTAATGGCTTCGAAGAAGGAAAAAAATGTGATTACACCATATTAATACAGTTTTAATGACCACTGCATAATACCACATCAAACTATAGTATATAAGACAAGATGATAATAGCTCAGTCTTTTCTGCAGGAGAAGCTTAATAAGGTTGGCCCTTCATAACGTGAAGTTAAATGCTTCACCTGTCCTCCAAGCTCACAGTTTGGAAGATAGCTGTAAAATGTATGATATAGGAGGTCTATCAGGCTACTTGACAGACATGACACTTTAATGCCTACTTGCCCATTTATTTTTCTTCTAATTTTTGGATTAAATAATGCAGTTTTTTGTTATTGGACTAAACCTCTGTAAGTGGCGGTTTATTTCGATAGTGGTTTATTGAACAGGAAGCTCGGCTTCCGGCTGCAACACTGCAGGAAGCCGCCGGCATCAGGAAACCGAACTCAAACACTGCAGAAACATCTCTGCAACAACCACTTTAGCCCGTACTGCTTCTGTAGAAGAGTGATTGCAATGCATCACAACACACAAAAGCATTAGGTAATCTGGGTGCTGTGACATCATCCTAAACAGAGAATTATTCTTTATTGTGATTCACAGTCAGCAACGCACAAAACAGTACCCGTCTGCTCCCGTGGGCCACTCTCTAAACACAATTACAATATAATCACTGGAACAATATTTACATACAAAAAGGGACAGCTAGATGTATATGCCAGCTAAACTAAAAGCATATTAGAGTACTCAGACTGGAAGTATAGAGAAAAATGAAAGGGACCTCTCAGCTATCATATGTATTTGAGTACATATAATAGCTGGAGCGTCCCTTTATTCTGGTTTCTCAAGAAATGTCATTTTGGCACATTTACAGCTTTAGAAAAGTCTTCACAAAATTATCCTAAATAATGATGCCAGACCATGTCTGTCACAAGGTTTTTTCAGTTGCATCTACAGCCCCACGTGGTTTAAAATGTAACCGCCAAGATGTCATCATGATGGTAACAGTAGTCATTCACTAAAGCGTTGTTTCCCCTCTCTGAAATGATCATGTATTATGAAGGGTCATCTCTGATAAATGTGTCTGCAAGAATGGCTGAGCTGGCCCTGCATAACGCATAGTGCAATCAGGGAGGTGACCTTTAAGAAATCTTACTGATTTAAATATATCTTATTCAAGGCCCTCCCAAGCTGTTTTTGGAGCGGAGCGTTACTGGGGATGTCCTTTCATTATGTGAGATAAAAGTGCAACTCTCCTGCCAGCTCTCTCTTTGGTGATCTAGCTGTCATTGTGCACTTGGCAGAGCAACACGTAGTATTTTAGTGTTCAGAATGCAATTGGTATACAAATATAAGATCAGGGCTATCATATACAGAAAATCAATTCATTTCTTGAAACTACACGTGGCTTGTACTTTGTGGTTTTTGATCAGAATACTTTTTAGGAGATATTTGGTTTAAAAATGATGTACTAATTTATCTCAATGAAACAGAGATGGTAATAGTTATAAAATCAGTAAGGTGCCAATCGGCTTCCACCAAAAGAAAGGAATGACTTAAGAATACAGGAGGAATGCTCATGGAAGTTTTTAAAATAGAAAGTTTTCCAAGTGGTATATGATTTGTTATGTTTAACAGGAGAATCCAATCGCTCTTTTATCAGCCATTACTGTTCCCACAGACGTTACCAACTAAAGAGGAAGATCCCAGGAAAGCTGCAGTTTCATTTACTGAGTTTGCTTTACATTAGGAAGGGCCAAACCTGGTGAGCTTCTGCTGAAAGAACAGCTTGGAAAGCCCTGTATAACGCATATGAAATCAGTAAAGTGACCTTGATGATTGAACTATGTATTTTGCAGGACCAGCTGGGTCATGTCTGGACAGGCGTTTGTCAGACACGATCCTTTATAATACATAGTGAATTCAGAGATTCAAAATCACAGCTATCTTGCCAAATCCAGCTCGGGTGAATAATCCCCTTTTCTACTCAATACATTCAAGTATGTACTTGGTTTTGTTTAGTTGACAGATTCACTTTTTCTCTGTTGGACAAGATGTAATATTGGCTTGGCTTACTGTTTTGGATTTCTGCCCCAGTCAGAACCTCACCTCTATTTTGATGACGGTGAAGTCTGGCACGGGGGGATTATACAGCGTGGCATAGGGGTCTCCACTGACGGGTGCAGGACGGAAGAGCTTGGAGCTGGCAGGAGCCGCATTGTATGTCAGCATCTCGCAGAGAGTCTGAACATCTATAAACTTGGGAGTGAGACCAGCGCGTACGGTGTTATCGGAACAAGCCATGCACTCTATGCAGTCTAAATAATGAGAGAGAGAGAAAGATTATGTGTTAGACATAAATATCCATGTTATGAAAACATCTGTAGAACTTAACCAAAAACATAATTCAAGAGAAAGTAAAAAAATAAAAACACAACACAGATTGTAACACGGAGTATGGGGTGCAGTAGCTGGAGTCTAGCTGTGGATGTGTATTATAGGATATAAATGGTTAACAAATGGTTAGCTTAATCTATAAATCTGGTCATATGTCCTCAAGGGGTGTTTGATGAGAGCTCTTTGGGCTTCACCACGGGTCAATTTATCCATTAGCAAAAACAAAACAAAAAAAACACCCTTAACTCTAGACCTAGATTGCTATTGTGCACACAGCTTTTAGGGTCCCTGCCTAGATCTTTAAGGACCGCTCCAGCAATCATATGCATATTATAGGGAAGTGTCACATTTAAAGTAACATTTTGTAAATACAGGTAAAAGATGTAATTTGTCATTGGGAAAATATATTTCCTTAAGTAATCGTTACATCGGCAATAGTCTTAAAAAGACTCATATGTTATGTTCCTCCGTTAAAATGTGTAACAGATAAATATCACACAAATTAAAAGGTGATTTATTTATTTAATGAAAATAAATATTATGAATGTGAAATTGCCAATTAGCATATTTTTGGGATTTTTAAAATGAAACAGAAAAGCCGGAGAAATTACATATGAAAAAGCAAATCACTCAGCATTTAGTAAATCATCTAAATATGATTATTCACAGTGTTCCTGATAGTTGGGACCGTGTTAACAACGACTCTCCAGACGTACTTACCTCCCTCCAGATAGGCATGGGGTTCATTAGCTCCCAGGTACATTGCTTCTCCGGGTTGAAGAGTAACGACATTGAGGAAATAAATGGCGAAACATCCAATATCCCCGGGAAACTGAGAATGCAGTGTGAGAAGCAGATCTCCAATGGAATTAGAGACATCGCCTCCATTCTTGGCTGAGAGAAAGATAGTGCAAGGTCAGGGGTCAGGCCTTTGCTGTATTAATTCACTAAGAAGCCTTAGAGACTGGCTTTCCAGTGTAATGAAATACGTTCTGCCCACAGAAAGCCTTATGTTCTGCTAAATGTGGCATGCATCTACAGTTCAGTGAATGAATACGGGATGTTGCGTAGGCTTTTAGAATGGAAGATACATCACTATAGTATGCTGCACCTTGCTGGGACACACGCTGCACTAGCAGGTTAAGCTGCTCCGCGCACTCCTTCTTGCTGCTCTGCATCATGCATGTGAAGCAGCTCTTCAGGGCACTTCGCACCAGCTCTCCATCACAGGAACCTGATGCAACAGACTCCAAATTCTTGGCAGACTCCTGGCCAATCAGAGCGTGGAATTCTGGTACATCTGTTAGGTAATCAACAATGCATTTAATGCCATATAAAACGATGTTACTACTTCACACATGTGAGGTTTAATGCAAAGCACCCAACTTACCGCGCAAAAAACCTACAATCTCCGAGACAGGCCGAAAGCCGCACATGCCACGAAAGGGGGTAAGTGCAATAGCCATCTCTGGCTTGTGGTTGTCATCGGGATAATGCTGTGGGAACTGACTGTGAAGCTTCTTGGCTAGCACCTGAGGAAATAAGGCTGTGAGAAGAAGAAGAAGAACTCCAGGTGCAACGGAGAAGAAAATGAATGAAAGCAATCCCTATTCGTATGTCCATGCTTTTTAAATTACATCTTTTTCAAACACTACCCACTTTTCCTCTGCTTCTCTCCTATCATTTCCGAAATCGCATTATCCCATACCAACATTCTACTATTGTATCCTGCTCCTAATGTTCATCGTTTTGCTTTTGACCTCCCTTCCAGAGATACCTCTTATTTCAGATGTCTCACCTTGTCTGGATGTGCCTGGATGGACAGTGCCAGCCTTACTGATAGCACTTTAAAGAGAAATGGCAGCTGATCCTGGAATGTCTCTCGGACCTTTGACCCCAGGCACTCAGGGTGAGCCGCTATCCACTGACCCAAGGTCTTCTCCTTAATGCGGTTGTCTATGATGAGAGCATCTCCTTTGGGGTGAGATCCCATCCACAGCTGAATGAGGGAAGTAGAATTAGATGAAGGAGATGGAAAGATAAGGTGACTGAAAGAGATACTGAATGACCATTAACAAAAAGAAAAAACTATTAGATTCAGAGATGAGGTCATTGAATTGAAATGAATAGAGGAAAGAGAAAGATAATATGAGAAAGAGAAAATGAATAGAGAGAGATATAAAAAAAATCCCATTGGTTAGAAACAAACAAAAGCAAGAACATAAAATATTGTGAGGTACAGGTGGATTGATTACCTCTGCATAAGGCTTATCAGGCTTTATCTCACGGTTAGGGCCACCTTTCGACCACAAATGCGCCACCTCACTGTCTTGACCCAGTTTCCCCCAAGCATAGTCCTGAACGACACAGGATAAAGGGAACACTGCGCAGAACACAAGGGAAGAAACATCAATCTACAAAACACGGCATTGTGACAGTAACATCATATAATGATTCTAGAAAGCCAGTTACATCGGAGACACCCCAAAATTTCCGTCTGCTATTTCCAGGAAATAAATCTAATGTCATTGAATGATGTATTTCTTTAATCTTATGGGAAGCTGACACATTAAGATGTTCCAGTCTAGAATTCAGTTCTACTGGGATGTTCTATTAGGAGATACGCAGACCCAAGCAACCACGAAAAAACTTTTCCTCTCGACTAGAATTTTTCTACTCTTGTGAATAGCCCAACTACAGACATAACCAACTCTCTCTTATCTCATAGGACTAGCCGCTCCTATCCGTCACCTGTCTTTTTCAGCAGACTGAGCGTGATCTTTTTTGATTTATTTAGAGATCTTATCCTACACGCTTGAACATCATAACGGATGGTCAAGACAAAATTAACTAGAACTATGGTCTTTAAGGTGTTATATCTGTATGATGATGTTACAGACCTTTACATGGGGATTACATTCTATCTTATGGTTTCCTTTAGCATTATATATGTGTTTTCTACCTTATATTCTTCTTCTTGTAAAAAGGGATAGCAAAAGGTAGAATGTGGTAACATATAAGGATTTACAATATGGTTGTTAAATGTGACCAGTATCTCTGTGGACAAGAAGATACACAAAGGTAGCAAAAATAACCAGAATAGTAATGACATCAGAGGCAATCAAATGTGGCTGTGAAAAACAACCAGCGTATTGAGCTGGGTTTGTTAATTTAGATTTAGCTCGCTACAGGTCCAAATCCCGCCAGGGTCACCTCAGCTGCCAATTCCGTTAATTCCGAGAGTGTGTTTGGAGAAAGCCATCAGATAAATACTAGTGATGTTGATTTGTACTAGACAGCAACCCTTGTTTTGAGCTCAGATGTTGCACTGCATACATTCCTGTCTCTTTCTTCCACCTTGTAGGCTGGTTACGGAGCTGCAGGGCGCTAGCTTTCTAGTGTCCTTCTTATTTTTCTGTAGTCGTCTGGCCATACTAAGGTAGTTTCACGCCATGGGCTCCGGTTACAGTATCTACCGTTCGGGGACTGTACACACTTGCTTTACGAACTCTGGCGTTTATTCATTCTATTTAGGGGCGCTTATTTCTGTTTTGGCTATTCCCATCTATTTTAGAGATCTATTTTATTTTAAGAGGATTAATAAAATATGAGTTTTAAGTTAGACTGATCCAGCCCTGACTTTCTATTCTCAGTTCACAGATGCCCAGGAACAGCCATTACAGATTAGGTCGGTTTTTGGTGTTCCTAACATGAATTCCGCATTATAAATGTATTATTCATTGATTTTACTGTTTCAGTTGTCACAACGCTACGGAATCTGCTGGCGCTATATAAATGCAGTGTAATGTATATAAAAAAATTGAAAAGGAAAATTGGAAGTAGGGTACATAACCATCAGGGGAAAAACCCACCCATATCCACAGCAAATCATTGCTCTTATGGATGATGATTATTAAATGAAGGAGACGCATCAGATGTATAAATGGTGCTTTTAGAATATATTTATGGGGTTTTGTGACATCCAGGACTTTCGTCACTTTGCAGTTCCTGAGACAGCTAGGTGTCCTGGGAATAAACCTCACATTCAGAGAATATAGACAAATGGCTGCGTGTATTCTACTGTAATCTATTAAAGATCTATAAATAATATATATCATTTTATTTTAGGAAAGGTTATTCTGCCCACGCTGTTTGACTACACGTCCCAGGCAGGCACGCAGACCAACAGTGACGTCACTAGAAAGCCTTACATGGTGAAGAAGAAAAAAAGCCGGTCTACATTATTTCGACACCAACTGCATGCAACCGCCGCCCCCATTCCCCGCGGCATTTTCTCCAGTGCGTAGTCAGGACAGTCTTTCTAGTTCTCTATTACACATCCCTTGTCCTACTAACCTCGGGGCTCGGCCATTTCGTCCACCTTCCACTGTTTCTGTCGACTATAATAGTCTGACAGCGCAGTGCATCACGGGAGTTGTAGTGCAGAAAAAGAAAAAAGGTTTGCCAGGCTCAACTGTCAATCAGCTCAAGGTTGCACGCCCACCTACACAGGCGTTTCTAATGTTCGTTTTTTTGGCTTCCCTGACTGGGATGACTACACTTATTCTGTTTCACCCGTCAGCAAGGGTAGTTTGCGGTTATGTGGACACATAACGCTGAGACTTCACATATGTATACGTCGGTATCAAATATACATTGGTGTGTCTGTGTATATACCATTGTGATATTTCATATACAAGCAGCGTCACGTTACTGCCACCTTTATAACGCAGGAATACAAAACTTTGGTTTATTGCGTCATAGCGCCTCACCTGCAGCAAGCTTTTACCTGCCAGCAGTGCTCGCCACGCCTTCTGTTGGGTCTTTAGAGAGGTGATTGGCCAGAGGTGGACCAACCCCTTGAGCGTTTTGATCCTAAAACACTTACAATGTAGAAGTTGGAGAAGCCCTGTCAGCTAAGTCCCGCCTCTGCCATCAGAGCCTTGCTAACCGATTGGGTACCGACCCAAACTTCTACTGCCTGCTAGCCTGTCATTGGCCGAGAGGGAAAAACAAGTCACTCCTCCCGACACTCGCTAATTCCGCCCTGTGGCGATTGCCCCGTCACATCCCGGAAGATTCCTAGCCGAGGAGGTGTCCCGGCAGAAGGCTGCACACATATACTTAACTTCGTGCTACTTAGCAATCATGGCCGGCTACGACACTAACCCGTTCGCGGACCCTGTGGACGTTAACCCATTCCAGGTAATGTCCGAGGGCTTTAATGAAAATGTCAGCGGGAAAACTTGACGGGAAGCAGTCCCTGTGGGTCTTGCACCAGGTTCCGAATGACAGCCCACCAATCAGAAAACGGGGCACCTGGGTGAGGCCAGAGCAGGTGGAGGAGGGCGGGGCTAAGGTAACACACATGACCCTTGCGTTCAGGTGCGAGTAGTAATGGCAACCTGGGGCCTTTCAGCTATTGTGCGCAATAACTCCTATTCTGCTCAGCCAACCGCTGCCAAATGAGACTTTATGTCCACAGTAGCTGGAGTGTCACAGGCTGCACATCCTCACTGGCCTTTTACGAGTTGGAACTTAGGAAAATGCTTTATGCAGGGATATAATTATTTTAATGCTGCCATAAAACATATATTTTTATATACGCTTCCATTGTTAATGGGATGACCCTAATTGTAGGCTACAGATTTTTTTTTACCTAGTTTTATTGCCAAAATGTCATTTTCAGAATTATAAGAAAAGGGCTTGAGTGCCTCTTCTAGGTTACATAGCAGAACCTGTATCTTAAAACATTTCATGTACAAAGAGGAAAAATAAAAACTGTAAACTTTTACACTTGTTTTTATTTTATATATTTTTTTATTATTATTGGTTTGCACGCGCTTGGAATGTTTTTCAGAAAAGTACTTCTAAATATCTGATCTGTTTCCTGGGAGCTGCTGTTAGTAGGGCTGTGCTTCAGAGATACCCATTGTACAGAGCTACGGTATATGATGGTGCCATATAAAACTGTAAATAGTCCCTTCTAGGCCAGTGCGTAGTGGCAATAGTGTTTTCTGCCACTCTGCAACATAGATCATCGATCTTAAGTCTCTGCCCTAACTTGACTCATGGAGTTGTCTTATGGGAAGTTCACTAATCTAAACATGTATGATCAAAAGGTAACAGCCTGCTGATAAAATGCATATATCATACAATGAGAGCGTTTTTTTACATTTTATTTTTAAGATGCACTTATAAGATGGAAAAGCCTCCAATAAAAAAATGTCAGGTGTGGACTTTGTGGCGTGTTACATATAGTGTTCTAATCACATACAGCAGAAATGAAAGGCTTTTGGAGGCTTTGTAGTTGAAGATCTTGTGAAAGGAGCTCTCTGTTTGCACCCTGAAACACAGAAGGGATCGGAAGTAAGACAGAATGATTAAGAACCCACATACATGAAAGAGGAGGATAGTTCATATGTAACAACTTTTGAAAAGTACTGCGAAGAGCTCCTACAATTTCCTCTACACTATTTTACTCTTAGATTATTTGGTAGACAAGCACCTTTTATGGCAGTCATTTGGTATTCAGATTACCGTATATAAGCACAGACCGATAGCTTTATTGAAGATGTCATTTGCCACCTAGGAAGTTGCCACATTTTATTCTCTATAGTGTTCCTGGATTACTGTTGTGCATATTAAGAGCATGGATATGAAATACCCTTGGGTTGGTGGGTGTTTGGACCAAGCGGTTGGTATAGTCACATGTGTATTATATGATATCAGGAGCTCACCCAGGGCAGAAATCAATGGGAATGCATCAGGACATGTGCGCAGGGGTCTTGTTACCCTGGAACTCTTGTGCAAACTGGCACTGGAGCACGCATGTTTACTGGCCAGCAGGAGCTGAGGGGGGCTGGAAAACAGGGCAAATGCATGGGGGGCTTTCCGATAAATGCCTTCATGCCTTTTTTTAAGCTTTAAAGAGGAAACTGTGTTATCATATGTGTTGAACTGCATATGATGCAGCTGGATTGTCCCTTAAACGTCACTATACGTTATGACAAAACCATTAATTTCTGCTGTAAGAGTGAGAGCTGGTCCTGCAATAATGCTTTTGTAGTTTGTTGTCATAAGTCACACCAATTTAGATATACATTATGCAGGGACATCAGCCCTTCCTTAGGAGAGCTCGGCTGTATATGGTCCTGAGGTGGATGAGATATTTCATCCCTGCTGCATCCGAAGTAATCTGGAGTGCAGGCCTTTGTGCCAAGCTCTTCAAACACAACAGTAGCCCAGTTTGGGCATGTATTCCCTAGAGTGGTATGTATGTATATTTTTCTTTATTGAGCGCTTATAGATTTACTTAGCACTTTCCCGTATAACAAATTGGAGGAACAATAAGTGCTGTCATTAAATAATGTATTCTACAGACCTTTTGTTTGGGGTACAATAGGTTTGAATACATTAGTATGGGAAGTCCTTGCCCTGTTGGGTTTAGAATCTAATTAAGTAACTCCTTCCTTGGCTCAACTACCAAGCCAAAAGCGTGAAGTGAACCCAAATTGGACCTCCCTAGAGGTTCAGAAGCAGCTATTCAAGCTGCGCTTAGCTTCAGGCCAGATGACTGAGTGCTTCTGTCATTTCACAGGTACAGGCACCAGCAGATTTGTTTCCTAGATTTTCTTTTTGATTTTAGTACTTGATGTTTAGAAGTGTGAACACATCTTGTGTACTCGGCATGGTGTGGGTTATCACAGTTAACGTAGAGGCCTGCAGACCAGATGTAACCCTCAAAGCCATTCTGGGCATTCAACTAGCAATGCAGGTAGTGTGACCAGGTGGGTCCTTTGAGTGGGGTGATATATAGAAAAGTTATTTTGCGGGACATCCAGGATTGGGCTGTTTTCAGCATTATGTCACCAGTCTTATGACCCTCAGACTGTTGGAAAATAAAGTGTTTTATTGCATAACTGATTTCAGTTAAGTGTCTGGCTCATCTGTTTTTCCCACTTGTATTCTTCCCTCCAGTACACTTTTTCATCCTTCGTTTTAGTTGTTACATTTGGAATATTAGATTTAGCTTCTACTTAAAGAGAAAATCACATAGAAAATATATCTCTACTTAAAAAAGAGAAATAGATTGCACTAATGTATATCGTCGTGTAGGTTGGCATTGACGCACATTTGGTTTTATTTCATTTTGCTTCAATACACTTCCTATATATACGTACCTGGAGGCTGACGTTGTCAGCCATTGTTGGGCTAGGCGATTAGGATCAAGCCGTTACAGACTGTATGATAAGGAGCCAGAACGGCTAATGTAACAGAGCTAGAACTCCTACGAATCGCTAAAATGCAGCTGTCTAAAAACTTTATATAAGGGAAAATGTATGTACTAAAGTAAAATAATTTAATTTTTTATCAACTGCAGATCAGTGAAAATCTTCCTGTTCTTCATTTTGCTCCGCATGTGAGCCATTTGTGTTAATAAACTCACTCGGCCCCTGGTGAGTTCTGTGTTATTACTTTTTACAGTTTCGCACTAGCAGCAGAATGTTTGCTTATGGCAAAGGTGCAGTAGATTCCACAGCTCTATGCGGCATTAAACTATTTAATGCTGTGCGCGCCACTCTTGGCCATCAAAGGATTTAGCGTGGGAATTTCTAAATATGTCATTAGCACAGCTTTTAGCATCTTTATAGATATGTATCATGACTGACAAGAAATATTCTCTCCTTGCTTATGCATTAAGATGAGAGAATCCAAAGTAACGTCTAATGGGAACACGGAGGGTAAACTCTCAGGGTCCAAAGGTGTCCAGCGGTTATGTCTTGTAAAACAATAAGCCATGAACTCATTCTACTTGGTAATCCCATTCAGTGGGCCGGGCTGCTGCATTTATTTAAGTCTGTTTTACTGCTCAGTGCCGGCGAGTCATGATTTCGTAGGCCGGGTGTAAGTATGTGACAGCGTTCCACGTCACCCCCTCCGGCTGGTCACAGCCCTGTCATAGCTGTCTGAGTTTTTGTGCAGGGAGTGTCTAAGATGTTTCATTTCAGCCCCTCCCAAGGCAAAGATCAGCTTGCTCCGGTGGAGTCGCGTGGATGGAGACTCACCTGCGCAGATGATGTCATCTTTAAATTCAGTTGTTAAAGCCACACGTGGCATCTGCTTTTTCTTTTCTTCTGGATAATTGTTTTGAAGATGTTTGGGTTAAAAAAAAAAAGCCTTTTACCTATGGAAACCAAATTCTCCAGGTTCTGTTTTGAAATCCTCTGCCTCCTCCTTACTTAATCAAAGGATGCCTGAACCAGTGGTCTTCTACCCCAGTCAGACACTAAGCATCTGTAAGAGGCAGCTACAGGGGTTTTTTGTTGTTGGTGCTTTAGATCTAATAAGTGATTTGCTACATTTAATATACCTGGTTGGCTTTTATGGCAATATGTAGTCATAAAGTGTCAGTAATGTAGTGTAATGAGGATTAGTCTAGTTATATATTTGTAAAGGCAGGGCCGGCCTTAGGGGTGTGCGACCTGTGCGACCGCACAGGGCGCCATGGTAGCAGGGGCGTCTGCCCGGGACTTAAAACATCGTTTTTTATTTTTTTGTTTAAACTTTATTTAACATCATTCATGTTAAATAAAGTTTAAAAAAAACAATGCTTTAATCTAAGTCCCGGGCAGGGGCGCCGACCGGTTGCTCGTGAAGTTCTCAGCAACCGCTCGGCGCCCCTTACTCTCCGTGACTTCGTCGCGGTGCCGGCATCTCATGTTGAGCGCCGGACTATTCCGGCGCTCAACATGAAATGCCAGCCCCGCGGCAGAGTGAGAAGACGGATGCCTCCCGCTCTCACCGCAGGACTCCGGCAAAAAGGTAAGTGGGGGGGTAGTTTAAAGGGGCATGGGGGGGTGTAGTTTAAAGGGGCAGAGGGGAGGGGTAGTTTGAAGGGGCAGAGTGGAGGGGTAGTTTGAGGGGGGGTAGTTTGAAGGGGCAGAGAGGGGGGTAGTGAGGGGGCGCCAGAGGAGTAGTCCGCACAGGGCGCCACAACGCCTAAGGCCGGTTCTGTGTAAAAGTTTTGTAGCCTGGAGTACTCTGCAACGGAGGCATGGGTGTGAATGAATCCGTGATCGTTTTCCAAAATGTGATAGTCTCGGCGAAGAAATAGTTGTTTGAAGAAAACATGCATCAAGCCGTTTTAAAGTTGCACACCGGATGTTTAAATATATGTTGGTGGTTTTGCAACAAAGTCACCAAAATGAATACATATATATACACATATAATGTGGCAAAATCACTTCTGCAACAGAAATATGTATGAAGCCTGGAGCGTCTTCTTATGCATATCCTAATGCTGCATGCATGTTTTCATACAAACATAGAACTTGATAGCAGATAAGAACCATTCGGCCCATCTGGTCTACCTGCATTTTCTGATGAAGACTCTGACCTTAATTCAGGATAGCTTTATGCCGATCCCATGCATGTTTACATTTCCTCACTGTAAGAACTTCTACATCTCCTGATGGGAGGCTGTTCCATTTATCTATCACCCTCTCAATAAAGTGAAACTTCCTTAAATTACACTTAAACCTCTGACCCTCTCGTCTTAGAGTATGACCTTGCATCATGTACTTAAGTATTTTAAAAAGAAATTCACATCTCCCCTCTCTTCATTCCTTTAAGCTTTATGTATTGAGATCCCTTAGTCTTACCTAAGTCATTTTATTGGACCTCCTCTGAACTATCTCCAAAACGTCCATATCCTTGTGGAGATGGGGTCTCCACAACTGTACACAATACTCTAGGTGAGGCCTGAATAGGGATCGGTAAAATGATAGGACTACCTCTCATACTGCTGCAGGCCATCATGGGCTTGTGGTACCTATTGTATAGATATCTTTGGGGTTATATTTTCAGTTTGGGTCTACCTGTACAGGTCTTGGTATCACTCTTCAAGCTATCTATATCTTAAGTGTTTCCTATCTGTCATTAATGAAACACAAGAATCTGTATTGCAATATTGTTCCTTTTAGTATAAATAATCTTGTGATAGAGTAAAAATCACAAAAGCTTTCAAGACCTTAGAGAACCCTATTAGATCCCTGTAATTGTCTTCAGCATGTTTACTCTAACCATTAAGGAATGGTTAACCTTCACTGAACTGAGTTCAATGGGATATGTTGCAAAACTTGAAAAACTTCCCTTCTGAAGCTTCCATATTCAATCACTGTCTTACCCCAACAAGGGATCGGAATGATTGAAAAAAATATGTTAAGCTCACCAGGCTTTCAAATAAATAGTTACTTTTTACACAGAGAACATGATATTTTGTTAAATCCTCTAAGGTGGAGAAGCATCGCGGTGGCCACCTAAACTTGCCCATGAATACAATGAGAAGAAAACCAATGGCTCTGTCCATAAATAGATCCACAGGTTACATTACAAGGGTCAGGGTGTTGATTACAGAGGAAAAAGCTAAACGGACTGAAGTTCCTGTATTGGTATGGTCCAATAACAAACATGTGATCGTTGTTTTATATGTATTGTAGTATTTTGTTAACGAGGAGCGGTGGGCTGTGTAAGCATCTTTAATCAGGCAGTCTTTGTGACGTATTCCTGGCAGGAGTTTTGTTGTAGCAGTTTGAGTCACAGACCGGAGAAACCTGTCCAAGAGGAACTAATTAGCCCTGGAACTGCCGTTTTGTTAAAGTAGAGAATGGGAGCCGCCGGGAGTATTTTTACAATCTGCAGCTTTGCTGGAAAAACAAGCAATAAGGAAGTGTTGGATGACCTAAACATGTGAAAGCTGCTTGTGATCACATGAGAGAAACCATCTGATGTGCTGCCAGACTGTTAGTTCACAGTTTGGGGCTTGGTCAGCATATGAAGCGTGTCTGTGAAATTTGATTTCAGGTCTTTGAGATATTTTACAAATCTTTGCAATTCCCCAACCATTCAGACAGGATGGCTCAGTGGGTGGAAGACATGCTCTTAAGTAGTCCCAGCTCCTACTCCTTAAGTGGCCCGCATACTCTGTATTATAATAAATGATAAGGAGTAAGGAGGATGATTGCCTCGTGTAAGGTTCAGTTTTCAGAATGCTGTGACGGGTCTATACGAGTACTGGCAAAAAGTATATGATGATGGTATCTTCAAAATCCTATTTCAGCTACTGTCACAAATACTGTGTTTACCCAATACAATCTTTATACATGTGAATTTAATGTGACTTGCTTTACCAGCCAGTCCAAAACCAAACAAAAAATCCCATCCGGTCATATGAAACTTGGTTTCACTAATTATGAAGAGTCAACCCCAGTGAGCTTCTGTCCCTGTATAATTTCGTGAAAGTCTCCTTAAACATTGAACTATGCCATGTACAGGAATGGTTAAACCCTTCTTTCTGGAGAACCTTGCCAGTGTTGGCCCTTCTTAATGAATAGTGCAGTGAGGGAGCCAAAGCCACAATTCTTCTGCCAAGGCCGCCTTTAGTGAATAGACCCAGTAACTGCCGTCAGTGGAGTATGGGGCCATAACGTGTGATTTGGTCACCCACTGAAAAACAGATGGGTTACTTTGTTGCCCAATGTTTTATGTAAGTCATTCTGTGACAAGTTGCTAACGTGTTCTTGTGTTTTCATCCCCACAGGACCCTGCTGTAACACAGATCACCACCACCACCCATAGCAACCTGGAGGAATTTAACCCTTTTACAGAAAGTTCACGCCTGGTGGGTCTATGTCTATCTGTAGATAGATCACATTTTGTGGATATAGCCCTTGATTTCCATTATATTCATTCATGTTTAAGTAGAGCGGGTGTAGATTATTGTCTACAATGTATGCCTTTAAAAAAAAAAAAAAACAGCATGTAGAGTTTTCTATGATCAAAAGGTGAATGGCCTGTGTTTGACATGCAATACCCTAATAAGATTACAAATGTCCCGATTGCCTTCAGATAGACAAACCAGTTGCCTGACTAGTTTATAATCCATACGTTCTAACCCCTCAAGCGTTTTTAAGCATAGAAGCATTAGTTGGTTTCCTTCCATTTATATGTGCTTTTTACCTGCATGGCTCCCTGTGGTCTGAAACATGTACCTTTTTTAAAGAAGCGTTTACATTGTGGCCTTCCATTCTAGAACATTCTCCTTAGCTGTTCGTGACAGATCTCATGCTCAGTACATTCAATCTAGAAACTGGTTTGCGAATGAGGCCGTAGCTAGGAACTTGACAATGTTTTTTTTCTTTTTCCTTTCAGACAAATCCTAACCAGAAAACAATCCCAGTACAAGAAGTCGCACCATCCCAGCCAGCTGTTCTACAGCCATCAGTAGAACCAACACCGCAGGTAACCTGTGTACACAAACTATGTTTTGTGTCTATAATGAATGTGGATATGTTTTATGCACTTCTCATAGTACAGTGCAATCGTGAAACAACTCATTTAGTTATCAGATGCTATTTGCTTTGTTATCCAGCAACACACTTACAGTGTTTTTTTGTTTGAGTGTTCCTTATCTACGAGCATGGCACTGAAAGACGGGTATAAAGTGTTGTCTTATGACAGAACCATATGTATGAGATGACAGACTCTAAAACTGCTGCTCAGTACAATAATAAATGCAGTGTATGTGGAATTGGCGTAAACTAATATTATTAGAAAACCTAATACAATCATACAATTCTGAGTAGCCAAGAAAGTTCATTTGTGGACAGCATGGTGCAGTCAAGTAAGAAAAGGAATTAAAGGTGTTGTTTCACCTACTTGTCACATTTATCACTAAACTTACTAAATGTAGCATTAGAATAATTATTCACGGTGTTGTGTAATGCTCAAATCCTTTATTTGCATACATTCACATTTTGCTATAATCACATTTTTATGGTGGTCTCTGGTCTCTTCAGACAGCTGTATTTTGTCTATTTGTATGAGTTCTAGCTCTTATTCATCTGCCAGACAAACACGCTAACTCCTTATCATACTGTCTGTTGTAAACAATGGAAGAATGGGTCAGTCCTGATCAGCCAGACACTGACATCCTGACTATTGAGCGTCTATGGAAGAGTCTGCTCAGTGTAGAGTTTGAGCAGGGAAAGGCATCAAAAAATACACAGGGACAACAATGGCAGCCTCCAGGTCTGCTGATAAAGGAAGTTTATTGGGACAAAGGGAGATAAAAGCAGATTGGTGTTGACCTGCATTGCTATTATACAGCACTGGGATTTTTCTTCCATGGGACCATAACAAAATACCATCACAGTCCAGTATAAATAGGTTTTTAAACCAAATTCCTTCTAGGCCCATCCATTCGGAATGGTTCTATGTTAGAATATTCTTTTTAAGATTGTAATCTCTGATGGTGCAGCGTTCTCCTAATTGAATGTGTTCTCCACAGGCTGTGGCAATGGCAGCGCAAGCTGGCCTTCTACGACAGCAAGAGGAGTTGGACAGGAAGGCAGCTGAATTGGACAGGAAGGAGCAGGAATTAAGGAACGTGAACATTGATTGTGAGTATCACAGCATCAAGCCGTCATAGACCTCTGATCTTTTATGCTGCCACTAGACGTTTTTCTTACTGCACTTATGTCTTATTGAATCACGCTATGTGATATGCTTTAAATTCTTTATGTAATTAAGAATATTAAGGGTTATTTACAAAGCGCAATGGTGATGCGGTTCTGAGTTGAACTAGGGCCTTATCGTCATGGTAGCCAGTAGAAGGGTCCAGCTTTAAAACCATTTTACCAGTTTTCCCATATTAAAACACTCCTGTTGTAGTAACCCGACTAGGGTGTGCGCAGTTGTATAACATGTTAGATGTCCATGGTGGAAGGTGAAGCCCCACAGGACAGTGGGAAGGGACATTTTTTTCTTGAGCTACCTCAAATGCCTACACATGTCCTCTGTCACAGTCTATGAAACATGCAGGCTGCCAGACAGTTACATTATATGCAATATATAAAGTTATATGTCCAGCCCATATAAATACTGCTGTAATAATAGTTTCTATAGTTTCTTACATCCCAATTTGAAAGGTTTATAAAGTGGTCTCTCAAACAGTTGATTCCAAAGAAGCACTATATGTGTGTGTGTGTGTATATATATATATATATATATTAGGGCTGCAACTAACGATTATTTTAATAATCGATTAGTTGGCCGATTATTTTGTCGATTAATCGATTAATCGGATAAAAAATACATTATTTTAAATTGAAGAAAAATTGCAATAAAAAACGTACAATTTACACTTTCATCTCTTTATTGTAATGGCCTCTCGCTATTCACCTTCTTATTTTACTGACATAATAATAAAAGCTACAAGAACCCAAACAAGGTGTTTCTCAAACTAGGTTTTAATACAAAGTTATTAGTAAATATTAATTCATATGTTAACTATTTTTCATATTTAATAAAAACTGAGAAAAAAGCCTTGTTTAAATTTTTTATTTACCAAACTGCCACCAGTTATGCACATCTGACCCCCAGCTTGCCACTCTGCCCCCATATATGCCTTATACCTCTTATATGCCAGATTCCACTGTGCCCCCTGATATGCCACTGTGCCCCCTGATATGCCTTATACTCCTTATATGCCAGTGATATGCAACTGAGCCCCCTGATATATCTTTTACCCCCAGATTTGTTTTATGCCCCCCTGATATGCCTAATATCGATATGTCTTATACCCCCTATATGCCACTGAGCCCCCTGATATACCTTTTACCCCCAGATATGTTTATGCCCCCCTGATATGCCTAATATC
Organism: Spea bombifrons; assembly: GCF_027358695.1. Lineage (NCBI taxonomy): Eukaryota > Metazoa > Chordata > Amphibia > Anura > Pelobatidae > Spea > Spea bombifrons. The sequence continues at coordinate 75,033,677 of NC_071090.1, forward strand.
CATATGCCTTATACCCCCTATATGCCCTAAAAATTCATAATACCCCCCATACACCACTATAACTCACCCATACACCACTCTGGCTCCTCCCCCTCCCATACACCACTCTGGCTCCTCCCCCTCCCATACACCACTCTGGCTCCTCCCCCTCTCATACTCCACTCTGCCTCCTCCCCCTCCCATACACCACTCTGCCTGCTCCCCCACCCATACATCACTTTGGCTCCTCCCCTCCCATACATCACTTTGCCTCCTCCCCTCCCATACATCACTTTGCCTCCTCCCCCTCCCATATACCACTCTGCCTCCTCCCCTCCCATACATCACTTTGGCTCCTCCCCCTCCCATACTCTACTCTGCCTCCTCCCATACTCCACTCTGCCTTCTCCCCCTCCCATACATCACTTTGGCTCCTCCCCCTCCCATACATCACTTTGCCTCCTCCCCCCTCCCATACTCCACTCTGCCTCCTGTGAACCTCCGTTTCTGACAAGACACCAGGGAGCCGGGTAGAGAGGCAGAGTGGCGTATGAGAGGGGGAGGAGCCAAGGTGGTGTATTGGAGGGTGGCTCCCATACACTCCTCTGACTCCTCCCCCCTCCCATACACCGCTCTGCCTCTCTACTAGTGATGGGAAGTTCGGATCATTAAAGTGAATCGGATCATTTCGATTCGTTCACTGAAATGATCCGATTCATGATCCGGATCTTCGGATCACTCAGTGTGTCTGCACGGAGTTACTGTTTTCCAGTAACTCCGTGCAGGCACACTAACGATTGGCCCCGCCCCTTTCATTATGAATCCTCCCCCCTGCCTCCAGTGATGTCAATGAAGGCAGAGAGTCGTTCAAAGATTCGGATCTTACAGGGATCCGAATCTTACAGTGATCCGGATCACTGTAAGATCCGGATCATTGTAAGATCCGGATCATTGTAAGATCCGGATCATTGTAAGATCCGGATCTTTGAACGACTCTCTGCCTTCATTGGCATTCTAATCATTCAGAGAATGTCACCATACTGTTATAAATAAATACATTAATAATCACTGCCCCCAGGATTTACATTCCCCTTTACCTGCAACTGCACCTTAAGCTAACTTTATTAAATTAATTAAATTAACCCTCACCATTAAATTAACCCTTAACACCCCATCAACCATGACTGCCCCTAAAATTAACCCTTAACACCTTATTAACCATAACTGCCCCCAAATTAACCCTAAACACCCCATTAAGCATAACTGCCCCTAAATTAACCCTAAACACCCCGTTAAGAATAACTGCCCCCAAATTAACCCTAAACACCCCATTAAGCATAACTGCCCCCAAATTAACACGAAAGACCCCATTAAGCATAACTGCCCCAAATTAACCCTAAACACCCCATTAAGCATAACTGCCCCCAAATTAACCCTAAACACCTCATTAAGCATAAATGCCCCTAAATTAACACTAAAGACCCCATTAAGCATAACTGCCCCCAAATTAACCCTAAACACCTCATTAAGCATAACTGCCCCTAAATTAACACTAAAGACCCATTAAGCATAACTGCCCCCAAATTAACCCTAAACACCTCATTAAGCATAACTGCACCTAAATTAACACTAAAGACCCCATTAAGCATAACTGCCCCTAAATTATCCTTAAACACCCCATTAAGCATAACTGCCCCAAATTAACACTAAAGACCCCATCAACCATACCAATTTATTAGGTAATTTATCTGGAGTACATGCAATTAATTTAGGGGCAGTTATGGTTAATGGAGTATTTAGGGTTAATTTCAGGGGGCGTTATGGTTAATGGGGTCTTTAGGGTTAATTTCAGGGGCCGTTATGGTTAATGGGATCTTTACGGTTAATTTCAGGGGCAGTTATGGTTGATGGGGTATAAGGGTTAATTTTATGATGATGACTGAGGGTTAATTTAATTAATTTAATAAAGTTAACTGTAGGTGCAGTTATAGGTAAAGGGGGGCAAACTCAGGGGAATCTAAATCCTGGGGGCAGTGTGAACATTATTAATGTATTTATTTATAAAAGTATGGTATCAGTGATATTCTCTGAATGATTCGAATCTCTGTAAGATTCGGATCCTTGTAAGATCCGGATCCCTGTAAGATTCGAATCATTCGACTCTTCGGTTCATTCGACTCTTCGGTTCATTCGACTCTTCGGTTCATTCGACTCTTCGGTTCATTCGACTCTTCGGTTCATTCGACTCTTCGGATCATTCGACTCTTTGAACGACTCTCTGACTCTATGAGTCATCGTTCCTGTGAGAATTAATGAGCTGTAACCTGACCCCAGAGTGCTCTGCAGATGACTCACAGCTCTAGGATCAGGTTACAGCTGCATGATGATTCACAGACTGAACCGCTACAAACGAATCGTTCAGTCTAGTGAACCGACTCATCCGGATCACTAAAAAGAACCGGATCAAATGAACGATTCGTTCATGATCCGGACATCACTACTCTCTACCCGGCTCCGTTACTGAAGGCACTTTCCCTGCAGCTTCATAGAAGCCACAGTGTAAGTGAAGTGCAGTAACGGAGTCTGTCTGCGCGATGCAGACCCTCACCGGCTATCAGAGAGGATGATTCTCTGTTAGCCGGTGGGGGTTTGCATCGCACAGACAGACTCCGTTACTCACCTTCACTTACACTGAGGCTTCTATGAAGCTGCAGGGAAAGTTCCTGTCAGTAACGGTGCCGGGTAGAGAGGCAGAGTGACGTATGGGAGGGGGGAGGAGGCAGATGGGAGGGGGAGAGAGACGGAAGAGAGAGACGGAAGTGAGAGACCGGCCGACAGTGAGGGGAATCCAGGTCCCCTGCAGCGTTGCGGGGGATCTGGATTCCGGTGTTATAATCCGATCTCTGTTTGAGGTCGGATTATATAAGGAGAGGAGTTTTTCAGAGCATTTGCTCTGAAAAAAACCTCTTTTTGTAATCGATAAAAATCGATCCGATTAATCGATGATGAAATTCGTTGCCAACGATTTTCATAATCGATTATTATCGATTTTATCGATTAGTTGTTTCAGCCCTAATATATATATATATATATATATATATATATATATATATATATATAATATATGTGTGTGTGTGTGTGTGTGTATAATTTCTATTCAACTTCTTATGAAACTACCTTCTCTCTTTATAAGTCTTACGTAATATATTTTATTGGTATACCTGTTTGATGCCAAGATGACTTGTTTTCATGGCTGGTTGAGTTGAGCCTCCTGTCGTGGTTTTTTTTTTTTTTTTTTTTTTTTTTTTTTTTTTGATGTTTATGAATAAACTTTGAGCTCTGGCTCCGACGAGTGCTGGGCGGCATCATGCAGGCTTCTCTATTCATGGAAGATAAAGGCCCCCTCACTATCAAGTGTTTTTATAGTCTGAGACCAATTAAGCTGCAAATCTTGGCGTGTAAATAGTCTTATTATATTTAATGTGACTTTATAGAATCAGGATGCGTTCACTTATATTTTTCCTTTTACACTTTCAGTGAGACAAAATAACTGGCCTCCCCTTCCTGCGTTTTGTCCCATCAAACCTTGCTTCTATCAGGATTTCTCTGCCGACATCCCTGCGGATTACCAGCGTATATGCAAAATGCTCTACTACCTTTGGATGTGTAAGTATATACATATATATATATCAATGCAACACTGACCATGCTAGCGCCTCTCTGATACGTATTTGTTAGGAATTTCCTTATTAATGCTGTTATTGTTCTCTCTCTCTCTCTCAAGTACATGCCGTCACTCTTCTCCTGAATCTGCTGGCCTGTCTGGCTTACTTCATTGGTAACAGTGGGGGCTCTGGAGGTGTCGATTTTGGCTTGTCCATCCTGTGGTTCATATTGTTTACTCCATGTGCCTTTGTCTGTTGGTACCGGCCAATCTACAAAGCCTTCAGGTGTGTTTCTCTGCCGAACTAGAACTGGTGCATGCGTAAAGATGAGTGTACAAAACATATGGACACATCACGTGCCCTTACTATCCATTTTCCCTTGCACCATTATTTTTATTTATTTTTAGCTTATTCCACCCACTTTTGTGGTGTTTGTATGCATTTGTTTTCTCAATTATTCCTTTATATTAAAAATTAAACCTTTTTAAAATTCTCTTAAAGCTGCTGTTCCCCATTTATATGACCATAAATTTACAAAAACATGGTTTTTCTAAATTTGTTCCAATAAACTTCCTTTATTGGCAGACCTGGATGCTGCCATTTTTTGGCAATTGTGATATTTTGGATGACTTTCTCAGCTCAAACACCACACTGAGTTGATATTTTTTTTTCCTTTGCACTAATGAAATCTGTTCTTCCATAGTCTTTAGTAAAGAATGTCAGGTGGGACTTATTTGAGTCCTTCTATTCCCCACAGGCAACATAAGGAATACGAGTGTTTATCTAGTAGGTTGGGCTAAGATCAGAGCTTAGAACAGATACAGATGGCAAATATGCAGCTGCACAATACTTTACTTTCATCTGATAGAAATTGTCCCTTGCATGTGTTAAAGAACAGTTACCCCCCAATGCCTTATGAGGGCAATTGTTTCTACATGTTAATTTACTCAATGCCCTCCTACCGTTATTGCCAAGGAAGTAGAGATAAGCAGCAGGATCCTTGCCAGCTTTAATGAGCTAATATAGATTTTATTTTTTTATAAATATATTTTGGATGCAATTCGTTGTAAATGGATAATTATGGTAAAACTGATGGAGACCACTTTATTGTATTTCCTTTCAGGTCTGACAGCTCTTTCAGCTTCTTCTTGTTCTTCATTGTCTTCTTCTGCCAGATTGTTATTTATATCATCCAGTCTGTGGGAATCCCAGGATGGGGAGACAGGTGAGACCCCCCCCCACCCCCTGTTCCTACTGCATCACGTAGACTTCTCACCTTGAGCGTGCACTCACACTCTGCTTCTCTTACAGTGGCTGGATAATGGCGCTCACCATGTTGCATAACATCCCTGTTGCTATCATAATGATGGTAGTGGCTTCATTCTTCACAGTCTCCAGTGTGTTGTCTCTCTTCCTGCTTAAGAAGGTGAGATATGACTACTCTGTATACCCATGTATGGATCCTTCCTTAAACTTGATCTATCAATTTTGTATAGCGATATTACCTGTTAGCAGACTGTACAGTATGTATAATCATGCAGATTGCAGTGCTGCCCTTTGCTTCAAGGATGTTAACATATTTTTAGTAGATTTGGGGTTCAAGGATATATTTAGTTTTTTAGATTCATGTAACATGGTGATGTACAACCCTTCAGGACATGATGGTGCTAAATAAATGCTTCGCCTTACAGTTTTAATTATTCAAAGCAGGTGACTGTACTTAATACTGGGTCAGGATATACAGTTTACTAATTTTCTCTTCTCTGTCAGGTTCACTCATTGTATCGCAGGACGGGTGCCAGCTTCCAGAGAGCGCAGGAAGAGTTTTCACAAGGCATCCTTTCCAACCGCGGCGTCCAAAATGCAGCCACAGGGGCTGCTACTGCTGCAGCCAGAGGAGCTTTTCAATCAAACTGAGTCTTCTGCATCTTATCTAGAATCCACCATTCGAGCCCAACCAGTAAAGACGCTGGTTCTCCTGCTTAATACAAACATATAATGCCTCTCGTGGTGGATCTCGGCACTCCAGCAAGAAACAAGAGACTGTACATAATTCTCTCTCACTATATATATATATGTACATATATATTCAAAAAGATGAATCAATCCTTGATCCTTTTAATGGTTTTCTTATGCTGTAGGGATGAAAAAACAAATCTGTTTGTACATCATATTATGTTGGTATTTACCCCACTTCTTGGATGTTTTATGGTGGGAACTAATGAGAAAAGGTGGATGATTAGAGGTTTTTGTCATATTAAAATGAATTGCTATATTTTGGAAGCCCCAGGATGGATCAGTGAATCCTTCTTCTGTCTGCTTGTAATGCAGTTCATTTGATTGGTCTGTTGCTGTGTACAGAACATTTTGAATATATACTGAACTTGTAACATATGTAGATTTCCTCTTCCCCTCTTGTAAATGTATTTTCAGTGTCCGGTGAGCCACAGCAACCATTTTAATTCCACTGTCTTTTCTTCATGAATGCTTACAGCACAAGTACAAGCTGTCTAATAATCCCTGCTGGCAATTCATTGGAATAGTGTGTGTGTAATTCGGCTAAGACTTTGACTGTAAGAGGCAAAATTTTTGTCCTGATTTGCCCTTTTAATTGCATAATTTTATGCAATTTCAATGGACAGAATTGATCAATGTAGACAATAAAACAGGGTGTAAATTCATGCAAGCATCAGCCCCCTTCACTTGGGGGTGTTAGAGAAAAGTGAGAGAAGGTGGCGAAAAAAAGTGACTGATATTTAAATGCACCAGCATTTTATGATAATTTTTAACCTAACAGGGCATATTGAGCTGAAATCTAAATAAATGTCTTTTCTATAATACGGCTAAAGTTTGTAGAGTAGTCATTCATTGTTTTGGGACTGTTTGATGAACTCTAAGAGCCATCCTAGTTAGGTTGTCCAATTAAAATGTAATGACACCAACAAAAGCGTTATTTTTCAGGATCGTGTTGGATCGCGCACGTTGTGTGTGCCAACAAGGAAGCAGGTCATGGTGTACACACTGGTGAACATCCTTGTTGTATTTGACACCCTGGTGCCCCTATGTAGAATGCAAATTAAAATACAAAATAAAAAAGCTTTCTGATAACTGACCAAACTCTGCAAACCTTCTAATGACTTGTGCTCGTGGAGGGGGATTGGTCTCCCTTGTATGTATTTATACCAATACATTTGTACAAATGGCATTTCATAGGGTAAAGTGCCTACTGCTTTAACTACTACTACCTGAAATGAACTTAGCATTGAGTCCCCATTCTAAACTGGCAAGTAGTAAATAGCCACTTCATGCCACTGCCACATAATATGTGGAGAATGTTGCAATGTAAAGCCATCGCCACGTATTGTGACATTGTGTGTGGAGTATCCCATCTATAGCACCAGATTGCTTCATCGCATGGATAGCCAAGCAACAGCATTGCTGCCCCCTATAATAGTTTATATGTTTTGTTGCATTTTGAAGTTCACAATTTAAAAAAAAAAAAAAAATATATATATATATATATATATATTTTACTATAAAAATTTTCCCCAAACCGGTTCAGTTGACTAAAATACCACAAAATACATCCATGTAATGAATGTCTATGTATAAGTGTGTGTAACATGAATCTATATGTGAAAGCATTTGTATGTATGAGCATGAATGTGTTTTGTGTATAAGAATGTGTAAGTGGTGGGAGATGGAGTGTGTGTTAGCATGAGTGTGTGTTTGTGATAGCAAATGGATTAATGTGTTATGTTTGCATGTGAGCATGAATGTGCATATATAAGCAGTGTGAGGGAGTATATGTTAGAATGTGTGTTAGTATAAATAAGTGAGTGTGAGCATGTGTGTTTTTACATGTGTATGCCAGAGTGTATGTTGCAAGGGGCAAAGAAGGCACAGGCAGAGTGTTTGGGGGTTAGGGTGGCACTGAAGGAAGTGCTGGGCTGGCCTTGTATAATGTATAGTTAAATCAGTGAGATTTCTTCACCTTTTGACTTATGCATGATACAGCTTTGCCTTTTTGCTGGCGCCGTTTACCAGCGTTGGCCCTTTCTAATGAATAGGGAAGTGAGAAAGTTAGAACCACAACTCTCCCTTTTGTGTAGGGAAGCGTAGTGGCTGCAGTGTGTTTCTCCGTTGGGCCGCTAGGTGGCGTCAGTGTACAGTCTCGCCATTGCCTTCGGCTCGATCAGAAGTCACTGTAACTTTAATAGCATCACGGAAGTGAAGCGCAGGGTGACAGGTTCATAACAGAACAGAACCGTATCTGTACAGCCGCCTGCTGAGCCCTAACCATGAGCAACGGCACGGAGGTTCGGTAAAGCGCAGTGTGGCGTTCCCCGCTGGTGATGGCCTCTTCGAGCTGGGCCCCTCCTCGGCTCGATGACTTCATTCTGACGGATAAGCTCGGCAGCGGGACCTATGCCACAGTGTACAAGGCTTACCGGAAGGTGAGGTGCCCTGCGCGTGACGGTGGCTTTGGAACCACACCGAGAACGTTAACGTGATTTGAATAAAAAGAAATCATTGTATTAAATATTTCCTTGTAGCTGCTGTAACTCCGTTATATCCTCCCTTCCTTGTTTTACTCCAGTGCCACACGTCACATTTTAAGTGCCCCCTATAAACGGGTGAGGCACGGAGCTTTGGCTCCTACGATTATAATTCTGGTGATTCATTTTTTTGCAGGGTGCTTTGCATAAAAGCCAATGTACATCGTTTTAGGACGATATCTGCTAAATACGTAGACTGGTGAATGCTAAGGGGTCCAACTTAGTTTATTTGCTACGTACACATGATGTCATAGTGTGTAGAATAAAAATAACCCAACAGGCATATTCTGATCATATTCCTGAAGAAGAGACCTAAGTAGTCACAAAACCTTGCATTCTGGTACTCTTCAGTTTGCCAGTAAAGGTGTCATATCCGCCAAATTTGCTTTTTTTCCCCTTTCCACGGTTGACATGGTACATTTCTATACCCCGATTTTATCTGAGAAAAAGACCCCCGAGGTTCCTAAAGCTCAGAATATGTAAATATTACACTTTTTTCTACTTTGGCCAAATAAAAGTTATTTTTGGCTGTAGGTAAAAAAAAAAAAAAGTATGGTGATTGTGACAGCTTCATATTATGATGGGAGTACAATTTCCTTGAAATATATATATATATATATATATATATATATATATATACGGTATATCTCTATATATCTCTATATATATATCTATTTGCATCTATTAGCGGAACACACGTGAAGTGGTGGCTGTCAAATGTGTCAGCAAGAAAAGCTTGAACAAAGCATCGGTGGAGAACCTTCTGACCGAGATCGAGATCCTGAAGACAGTTCGTCACCCGCATATCCTCGAGCTGAAGGACTTCCAGGTAGTCAGCTTAGGTTTGGACATTCATTTTCATTTCTTCATGAGAAATTGTGATGCTAAAGTACTTCTATAAATTTTTGTATACTATATGGACCTATGAGCCTCATTGTCACTCTATCCAGCAGAGCCTTAGTGTAAATTCTTGGCCGTCGAAGGTCCAAAGGCCCAGCATGACTGACAATTCCCACAGTGGCAATCCTTTAATATGTACCGAGATACAGTATACATACACACTCTATAGTTTTAATACCAGATGTCGTGACAATCTTTGTAATTTATATAAGTTGTAGATATGTAGATATTTTTATTTACCATTCCCTTCTGTTTTTCTTCATGCTTTACAGTGGGACCGGGACTATATATTTTTAATCACAGAGTACTGTCCAGGGGGCGATCTATCACGCTTTATCCGAACGCGTAGGATTCTTCCTGAAAGCATTGTACAGATCTTCCTTCAGCAGCTAGGTATGTCCATGTCTCTTTGAGCACCCTTTCCTATGCTCTTTCTTAGTTTCCCTTACCCTTAATTCTGCTGGTAGTCTTTTTACTCTCCACGGGCACTTTATCATATTGAATGGATACATTATAAACTGCCAGGTCCCCTTAAATGGTATGGTCACCTGTTTCTCCTATTGTACTTCTTTTAACTGACACTTTCCCAAAGTTATGCTCATTTATGGCTCCCATCTCATACTGATACCTACTCTGCTATCTACTCTCTAGTCTACCAAGTTTAGATCTTTCCTCTCTGTTAGTGCTCCTTATGGCACTCAGTGTTATTTGTCCCAGTGGACTGCCCATCGCGGTCTTAAACCAACGCCAAACCTTTGCCCCTAGCATCATACAGTGCTGTCACATCCAGCCTAACACATTACATCTACATTTCCTAGTTCTTTATTCTATTCCTTCACCCCATTTATTGGGGAAGACCAAGGGTACCAGGTGAGAAACTGGAGTACTTCTATAACAGAGAGAGTCAATTCTAAGAGAATGGGTGCATATGTTGTTCTAATAGGAATTAAAGTCCTAAGAACTATTCAGACGTATGACATCTTAGAATACTGCACTATTGTCTCAGTTTGTGCGCTCTGATTCTCCATCTTTTCTCACCGCAGCAAGTGCTCTTAAGTTCCTGTATGAGAGAAACATTTCCCATTTAGACCTGAAACCTCAGAATATTCTCCTCAACAGCTTGGACAGACCTCATCTCAAGTTGTCTGGTGAGTGTGTGATTCAAGCTGTGTGATAAAGCAAGTAAATAAATTGATCTTTTCAGCCTCATCTCATCTCCTCATTAGATTTTGGTTTCGCTCAGCACATGTCTTCTCAGGATGAAACCCAGGATCTGAGAGGCTCTCCTCTTTATATGGCTCCAGAGATGATCTGCAGCAGGCACTATGATGCCAGGGTGGATCTATGGTCTGTCGGCGTCATTCTGTATGGTGAGTTGCCCTTACCATTGATGTGAAAATTATTGTGACGGCAGAACGACTTTCCAATATGTTAAATGATAACTATGATAACCTCGTCAGGCCAACTTTATAATGCCTTTATTAATATTCTAGATCAGGGCTTGACAAATTTGTTGTGAATCTAGGCGCCAGGTAAAAAAGTTAGGAGCCAGGATTTTTTTTTAAACTAACAGTTGGTCAGGAGGGATCCGATCATCATCAGCCCACTTATTAAAATCACAGCGTTTGACCTGGAAGCACCCTGGACTTTCAGGTCAGTGCTGTTTGTTTTTTTTTTTAAATACATTTTTTTCATTTTTTTTAACTCTTTCGATGCTGATGTTCCATTGGAGCACAGCATTGACAGATATTTAGTCCCCACAAGCTTGTGGGGACAAATGTTAACCCCTGCAATGCCACGAATGTGTCATACACAATTGTGGCATTGAAGGGGTTAACGCTGCACTGTCGCTCTCATGGAGTGATCAGGCAGCAGGGGGGTGTTGGGGCTGCTCTCCACACTCATGGCGAGACCAAAGAACCCTCTCACCCTGTCCCTGAAGCTGCCTCTATAGACCAGCCACTGCAGGGGGGAGTCTGATGACTGCTGTAGGCTTCCATGCCTACAGGAATCATCAAAGGGCTTGTGGGGGCTCGTTTTTTTGCTGTTGCTGGTCTGCCTGGACTTCCAGGCAGACCACCGGCAGCAGAGCCCCTTACAAAACGGGAGTTAACCCCTAAAACGCCGCGATCATTGAAGGGGTAAACGCTGCACTGTCGCTCTCAGGGAGCGATCAGGCAGCGGGGGGGGGGTGTTGGGGCTGGTCTCCACACTCATGTGGAGACCGAAGAACCCTCTCCCCTGTCCCTGAAGCTGCCTCTGGCAGCTGGGACTCAATTGCTGGTCTATGGACCAGCCATTGCAGAGGGAGTCTCTTTGATGACTGCTGTAGGCTTCCATACCTACAGGAGTCATCAAAGGGCTTGTGGGGCCTCGTTTTTGCTGTTGCTGGTCTGCCACAGCAGCAAAGCCCCCAAAACGGGAATTAACCCCTAAATGCCGCGATCGCTGTCGCTCCCATGGAGCGATCAGGCAGCTGGGGGGTGTTGGGTGAGGTCCCCAGACTTGTGTGGGGACCCAATCAACACACAAACCCCTTCCCTGAGGCTGCCTGTGGCAGCTGAAAACACGATTGCTGCTTTTCCAGCAACCGCGTTTTCAGCCTACAGGATCACTCCGTGGGAGTGATCTCAGGCTCGGGGGCGGGCTCGGAGTGGCTGTGCTGTCTGCCCAGACTTCTGGGCAGACAGCAGCAGCGCCCCCATGTGGTGACTCAGCCTCTTACATCCACAATTTTTTCTGGATGTAAGAGGCTGACAAAACCTAGGCGCCAGGACAAAATTCTCTGTCGCCATGGCGACCTGGCGCCTGGGATTTGTCGAGCCCTGTTCTAGATATATAAGTGTCTATAGACAAGCCACTGGACGTGGCTCGCTGAAAAAACACATAAAAAACTAGGATTATACGAGACTGCTGCCTCTTAAGTTATTTTCTAGCTTATGGAACAAGCTCGCCGGTACTTGTCTTGGTCAGCTTTGTGAACATTTGTCTACTATGAATTATGACGTTTGTAAGAGTTGAATATGCTAAAAATATTTAGGTTGTAGCACTTGTCATGCAGGGCATTGTCGGCGAGTGTGTTTGTGGGTTATTCTACTCCACTTGTATATTCTACTTTAGTCTGCGGGATCCAGGAAGAACAAACCTGATAGGTACATGGACATTTTATGAATGGATTTTTACATCCAAGGCATCACTAAGCCCCCTTGTTCCAAGACACTGTTTTCATCCAAAACCCTAAAATTTATATGGGGAAAAATAAAGGTGTTTTAACTGTGATCAAAATATGAGGGAGTACTGGTGACAATGGCCCAAGGTACCATAAGTGATCCATTGCATTTACTTTGAGTCTATGCATTTCTCTTTTCTTTTTGTTTCCAGAGGCTCTTTTTGGGAAGGCACCATTTGCATCCAAATCCTTCTCAGAACTGGAGGAAAAAATCCGCAGTGGCCGAACAATAGAGGTAGTGGGAGAGAGAGATAGAGAGGGTCAGGAACGTGCGGCAGGAATGCGAGAATGAGGAAACAATTAAGGCGAGGGAAACAGAGTGCAAGTGTACAGTCCAAGAAACTGAATGAGTAATTAGTGACTGTGGGTATCAGAACACCATTAGTATGGATAAGAAGGAATAGTATAATGAGAATCAAAAAGTTAGCATAAATCGAGAAATGAAGCAATGTGGGATAAACACCACAAAGACATAGATCAGAACATTAGAGAGCAAATTATTTTCCTATCTATGTACTGCCTGCCCTTCCCCATTTCCGCTTATATTCTTTCGAACTCCTAGATTCCCACCAGGCCACGAGTGTCCCCTAAATGCCGGGACCTGTTGCAGAGGCTTCTGAAGAGAGACCCCGATGAACGAATTTCATTCCCAGAATTCTTCACTCATCCATTTGTGGACCTGGAGCACATGCCATGTGAAGAGTCTCTACAGAAGGCTGTACGTAAAGGAATGGGCCGTAGATATAGTTTTTGTCATTAGCTCGCTCCCCATTTATCAGATACATTCCCTAAAGTTTGTTTGATTGGGGAATCCCATTGTTTTGTTTTCCATTTGCTTGGTTCCTTATAACTTTAGGTAGAATAAAATTCTGTATGGAAAACGCTCTTAAGTGACTAAGAGACTCTATACTGCCCGTTGCCCCCTCTATAGTTTTGCTAGAAAACAAATAGTTTTCTCTATTTCAAAGTTCTGTCGCAGTAGGCAGGGTTGACCTTTCTGTGCAGAGCAGCATAGGACAAAAAACTTGGAGCATACTGACGAGCTCCAAACTGCATCCCGAATTACTACAAATAATATGAAGCTGTGTATTTATTAAATATTGTGTACAAAAGTGCTGCTAATTTGCATTATGATGTACTAAACCTGGTAGATTTCTCCTACAAGAAAAGGCTGGGTGAAAATGATTATTCTGGAATTTGCTATTTAGTAAATGAACCCTCTTTTTCTTGCTTAGTCACCTAATTTGACAAACCACTCATAAACTTGTGTTTTTTTTTTATCCCCATTGATCCCGTAGGCCTCCCTGGTTATTGAAGCTGTGGAGAAGGATGCGGCTGAAGATTTTGCCACTGCTCTCACACTATATTGCAGAGCCCTGGATTATTTCATCCCTGCCCTGCACTGTAAGGACTTCTTCATAACCATCATTAATGCACTATACTGTATTGTTACACATAGTATACCGCTATGCAGTCAAGTGTGAAGGGTTGAATTCTCAAGATCACACAGCCTGGATCCCTCATAGATCACTCTTAGTCAGGGGTGGGCTAGCCCAGAGGGTGGGGGGTTTGCAACTGGCTTCCAGCCCTTTGCTAATTCTACACACAGATAGTAGAGAGGCATCTGGCTCCGAAGACAGACTGTGCACAAGGTAAGTGTGTGTGACTTTTTGTGTAACCGTTAGTGTATGTGGGGGGGGGAGTCCAAGGGGCCACTTAGCTTTACATGCCCCCCCAAAGGGTTCCAGACCTCCTCTCCTCTTAATTATATCTGAACATCTCAGCTGGTACTGTTATGTCTGTTATATCAGGTAAACAACAATATTTGGATACAAGAATATGTTTAGCTGGGGAGAAGTAATTGTTTTCATAAGGCCCTTGTATTAGAAATATTTGGTTACTACCATTGAAGCACAACAATAACATTTTTGTAATAGACTGTTAAAGGGTTAATATTTAGATTGGCAGCTCTTTTATAAAGTTACCAAGTGTGCTTATTTGCCATTGGGTTGTAGTGATTTAATCCCCTATGGACGTCACTGCTGACGTCACCCGGAAGGTCATCGGAGGACAGGATATCCCCTGCAGGGATATGCGATCGCTTCGATGAGGCGCAGGCGCTGCGATCTCTATGCTAGTCTGTGGGGACTTGCATATAGATCACAGTGTGATCGGTGCGGGGGGACCGCAGGGAGGAGAGTGAGAAACCATGTCTCTCACCCTCCTCCCATGCTGAAACACAAAACGAAGAAAAAAAATGATTAGTGATTTTAAAATAAATCACTAAAAAATGACAATGAATAATAATAATATAAAAAAACAATAAAGTGAGCTAAGTGATGTCATTGTAACATCACTGGAATTAATAACATGTTCAAGAGGTCCCTAAGAGGACCTCTAACCATTATAAAAAAATACATATAAAAAATGCAAAAAAAAAAATATATATATATAAAAAAAGAAAAAAAAAACCTTGCATCCCATTGCCCTAACACATCTACCCAGTATAACCCTCCTGCCCTCACAACCCACAAACTCGTTAAGCAACAAGCATAAAAATTCTACGAATAATGTACACCTTATAGTATGTTCCTTATAAGTGCTGGGAAAGTATGGAAAATCTATATAAATTAGGTATTTCTGAAATCATGACACCTGGATTGATAAACTTGGAGGGGATTTTCCATCACTGTAACTAATTTTGTGAGGATTCAGAGGGAAAATTTCTAAAAGATTTTTTTTTTTTCAAATTTTTGCTAGTTCTTTACTAAATTTCTCATCTTCTCATCAAGTTTTCAGCTAATCATCCAACTATGGTTTTAAAAGAAAGCTCTATCTTTGCTTGAAAAAACAATATATAGTTTACATGGGTACACTATTCACAGGAAAAGAGAATAATCGCTGAACCGACATAGCGCTAAATGTCTCACGGACTTGAGGTACCAAAAACTCCTAGGACTGAAGGGGTTAAGTTAAAATTGCATAATTTTGCATTGCCCCCCTGGTGATTTTGAGAAAAGATAAATAAGAAATAAAACACTCAATTCCATTGTTCTAACATCATTTTTAATAACATTGTACTTATGCATGGTACATTGGATTATACAAAATGGTATATTTTAAAAGTGCTAGGCGCTGTGAGGGGCTGAGGACCGGTTTTTGGTAATTTACAGGCCAGGCCTTCTCATGTAAAAATTGAATGAAAAAAATAAATAGTGCAAGCTACCGTGTTTCCCCGATAGTAAGACACCCCCGATAGTAAGACGTATCGGGGGTTTCAGAGGGGTCGGCTAATATAAGCCGTACCCCGAAAGTAAGACATATGTCTTACTTTCGGGGAAACACGGGGGATTTGCCGGGTCCGCCACTCTAAGGGGCCGGGAAGTCCCCACCAAGGCCGGCCTTACGTGTCTGCGGCCGCACAGGATTTAAATTAAAACATCGGGGTTTTTTTTTAACTTTATTTAACATCCTCCATGTTAAATAAAGTTTTTTTAACTTTATTTAACATGGAGGATGTTAAATAAAGTTGAAAAAAACCCCCGATGTTTTTATTTAAACCCTGTGCGGCCGCAGACCCCTAAGGCCGGCCCCTTAGAGCAGGGCCGACCTTTGGGGTGTGCGACCGCACAGGGCGCCACACTCCAGGGGGTGCCAACCTGCGGCACCCGGCACCCCTCCAGAGACGGACAGTAATGTCCGCCGCTGGAGGAGCAGGCTCGCAAGGGAGCGGTATCGGAGGTCTTTAACAGACCTCCGGCTCCCTTGAGTGATTTTAAGCCGGGTTCAACCCGGCTTAAAATCACTCAAGGGAGCCGGAGGTCTGTTAATGACCTCCGATACCGCTCCCTTGTGATCTGCGCGGCAACAGCTGTTGTGCGCCGGGGTTTCTTGTCAGATCCCGGCGCACAACACTGAAGCCGCGCCCACCGCTGTCCGTGCCCTCTGAACCAGGAAGAAGACAGAACTGAAGAAGAGGAGCGAAGAGGAGGAAAAGAAGCTGAAAGAAGAAAGGAAAGGTAGGAAAGCATTAAGTGAGAGTGGATTGGTGTATATGTGTGTGGATTGGTGTATGTGTGTGTGGATTGGTGTATATGTGTGTGGATTGGTGTATATGTGTGTGGATTGGTGTATATGTGTGTGGATTGGTATATGTGTGTGGATTAGTGTATATGTGTGTGGATTTGTGTATACGTGTGGATTTGTGTATATGTGTGTGGATTGGTATACGTGTGGATTGGTAGGTGTGTTGATTGGTAAGTGTGTGAGAGTGATGGGTGTTATGCTGTACCATTTCCAATGTCTTTTTCATGATCTAATTATGCTCTAAAAGTACATCATAACTCCCATCACTCTCAATTTTTTCCCAATATAAGACATACCCCGAAAGTAAGACATAGTGGGGCTTTTAGGGATAAAAAGAAAGTAAGACACTGTCTTACTTTCGGGGAAACACGGTATCTCTGTATCATGCTATTTTCTAGGGGTTCCCGAGGGACCCTAGACCTTTTGCTGAACCAAAACCACAGCTTGAAATAGACCCAAAAGCAGGAGAATGGGGCAGGGTTTTGGACTTGTGCCAATTCTTTTTTATATGCACGTTTATACTTAAGTGCCTAGTGGACACAGAGACCTTTAAATCAAAAGTTACGTTGATATGGTAGATATTGGTCAATTGATGTGAGTAACTTGAGGTTACATGCGCTTCTGTAGGACAATTGATCATGTAGTTGTGTGTCTTGTAGATGAAACAGATGCCAGAAGAAAACAAGCTTTGAGGTCAAAGGTTAGTATGGACAGTTTGATGTTTTAAAGGATCTTCAATTTAACAAGACATCGCTCCAGCATTCAAAAGCACCCCAGATTATTTTTATTATTTTATCTCATGGCTGCTTTCAGTCACAATAGCACATAGTCAAGCATCCCTGACATATTCTTTCCTAGAAGCCACGCAGTGGTGCCCTGATATCACCCTGTCTTTTTCCAAATACAGAGCATTACATTTTCTAAAGGGTTTTCTTGTGGTTTTGTAATGTTGATAATAAAGAGGTGAAATACTTACAATGAATATTGTGTGGTTAAAAAAAAAGTGATGTTGGTGCAAAGTTTGAAAAGTGGCCTTATCACCATAGAACCCAACTGAATGTTCCAGCCAATTGGGTCTTTTCATTGGTTTCTAGAGGTTAATCCCAGGGCTTCTAGGACTATGTTAGTCTGTGTCTCCTAAGTATGTGGGTATTCTTAAATTGAGTCTGCTCTGGGCTCTGAACCTGTGGTTCTTTACCCTGTACCTTGCTCGCTTCTTGTCCGTGCAGGTCTCCCAGTACGTCTCTAGAGCAGAGGAACTGAAGGTCCTGGTGTCCTCAAGTAACAAAACTCATTTGATGCAAGGCCACTCATCACGGGAACTCTTGAGGGGTGAGTTCCAGCACTTTGCATGGTGTCGTGATCAGCCTGGAATCTGATTGTTCCAAACCACTGTGTTACCTACCAGAGTGTGCACATTAAGTAAAAAGCCACGAGACACTGTGTATTTCAACTGGATGAATTGCACTACATAGAATATGATAATACAATATACTACTACAATACAAATATGTTATTAGAGAACAGAATAGACTTAACTAGACTTGGGCTACTATACCAGATGGGTTGCTTTTCTGGTGCCTATTGTGCAACCTACACTGGCCTCACAGCTCCATAGGATGTAATCTGGGTGATCTATTATAATATATTACATGGGTGGCTGTTTTTCATTTTAACAATCTCTCTTCTGTATTATTGTTTTATGCTGATGCTTGTCATGGTGCTCAGAAATGGCCCAGGACAAGCCGCGTCTATATGCTGCTTTGGACGTGGCCTCGGCTGCTGTTGCTAAGGTAAGTAGCTGAAAGAGGAAGGTTGGCGTGGCTAGGATCAACGTGACCCCACAGGATGCCATTCGGCTTCTTCTCCCATCTTCCATCATTGTGTCTACAGGATGAGGAGGGTTTGATGGTCGATGCCCTCGACCTATACCAGCAGAGTCTGGGGGAGCTGCTACTAATGTTATCAGGTGAGTTACAACAAATTCCAAATCTATATGCAATTAAGGATATCACTGAATTTCAGCTATAATGTAATTGTATATATATAACATGTATATAATGTGTTTATATATTATTACATCCCAAAGTCGATGTGATTACTATGGTTTTATCTGACAGTTACAAATGCAGTTGTTTGCTAAAGTGGATGTTGGTGCTTCTCGCTGCAATAACTCATGAGGTCTTTGTCAGTGGGGAGAGACATAATGATAGATATCGATACATAGAGAAACCTAACTATAAAGGGCAATAAGAGCGACTGATGGAGAGATGCACTGATATATTGTGAATCTCTAAAGATGACTTTGCTAGGTTACAGCGTACAGCTTTTCCTAACCTCTCTAATTTAACACTTGGTGTGGTGTGTTAGTTTTACGGTACATTGATTTCCAATTCCACGGAGAAACTGGTGGGGAGGAACTCTTTAAAAATTGTGTCCCCCCCATTGTACTTGTGGATATTACCGTATTTAGGTATTTTGTCGTTACTTGAAGGCCCCTGAAGGCTTAGGTGGGCTTTGGCCCACTAGAATGTATCACAAAAAATCTAAATAATCTGCTCTGAGATCAGTTTCCAGTGTCAGAACCTCACAATAAGATCTCGCATATTTAAAGGAAAGGCTGAACTTGTGCTTTTGTCTTTTTAAATAACTTAGCTGAGCCTTCCTGTCATGATCTCTTGCAGCTGAGCCACCTGGAAGAAGGAGAGAGCTATTGCATTCAGAGGTGAGCAGAAGTCTATGCCATATACCGACACTGATAATCCTGAAGTGAAAAAACATTCAAAGGCTCAAAGAAAAAATAAGAAATATAAAGGAGTAAAAGCCGATAATATACCTGTCAAGCAAAGCCACATATTATAATTTAGTTGCCCTTGATGGGCAGGTTACCAAGGTCTGAATTTTTCTAGCAGGTAAAGGGTTATTGCTGGGCTATTTCAGTGTTCCCGCATTGCCACATCGATACGAATTACAGGTAGCAGGGTTCATGTCCCTCTATATCACATACTATCTCTGTTTATTCAATCGCTTTAGAGATGTAAAGGGGTTTCCTCAGTATATTTGTATTTTTTGTATGTTTATAAGTTTAAAAGTTTATATGTTTAAAAGTGTGTGGGTTTTTTTAACCGGATAAGGTTTTTTTCCCCACAGATTCAGACACTTATGAGACGAGCAGAATTCCTAAAAGAGCAGGTAAGTGTTAAAGTACCAAAAAAATAGTAATACGGACAGGGCTTTATACCTGGGGCCGTACATTGCTTTGGTTTTCATAGCCTACAATCCAGCTATGAAATCAGACTGTTTTTTGTTAGTGAATACAGCAAAGTCTTGCTTAACCATTTCCTTACTTTGTTTTAGTACCCTACGTACCATACATTTTTTTTTGCAATTCTCTCTTTCCATGTTTCAAGTACCAACACAAATCCCTGATTACAGACATACCCCCCACCACCACATTTTCTAGAGGGCCACATCTATCCCTGTGGGGTAGTATTTTTAATACTTTGGTATTAAGGGGTTTGGGGCAATGGGATGACCGGGCTTTTATTATTATTATTATTATTTCTCTCTTTTTTTAACTCTTATTAGTTCAATATGGATAAATATCTAATGTATGCCACTGATGTCAAAATGACATCACAGCTCACGGTATTGTTAATTTTTTAATTTATATTTCATTATTTTTTTAACTTTAACGTTTTCACTTTGTGGAAAGAGGGAGAAACGATGTTTCTCACTCTCTTCCTCCTATCTACCCCGTATTGATCAGAAAGCAGAGGCTCCTATGCGTGCGATCAGCCAGCTGGGTGAGCAATCAGAGATCCCAGCAGGTTCTAGGCAGACCTTTCTGAGTCTCTCGTGTGCTCCGTTGACTTTCTGGTGGGTGTCAGCAGTCATACCTACCAGAAGGAAAGGCCAGATCGGGCGTTTCTTACGTAACCGTGTACCGGTGCTGAATAGCCTGATAAGTGTCCCTGCCGCGGTGAAAATTGCATGACGTACATGTACATCCCATTTTTTTTGCTATGACCTCTTGTTCTAACATTTCTCCTCCTTTGAAATAAACGTCCCTCCTTGTGAGCTTTATGACACTATATCAAATTTCAATTAATTGTGGGACTTTTATATATACCGTATTGGCCCGAATATAGGCCGCACTTTTTTCCCCCACTTTAAGTCTTTAAAGTGGGGGTGCGGCCTATATTCGGGGTCTAGCGCCCGACGCCCGGGACGTGCAGTCCCGGGCGCCGGGCAGGCAGCGGGGTTAGGATACAGATCCCCCACAGCGGTGCAGGGGACCTGCATCCTACTGTCTGATACGCTCAGACAGCCTCCCCTGCCGGCACTTTCCACGGGGGGGAGTACCGGCACGGGAGGTTGTCTAAGCGCATCGCGCGGACGTTCACCGGCAGCGGCGATGCGCCGGTGAACGTGCGCACGATGCATTCTAACCCCCCCCGACTTACCAGGGCAGACTCCCGGGTGTCTTGCAGGGCCGGCGGAAGACATCTACGCAATACGCGTATACAACTTCCGGTGCCGGCACTTCCGCTGAGTGCCGGCACCGGGAGTTGTATACACGATGTGCATAGATGTCCCCCTCCGGCCCCGTAAGACACCCGGGAGTCTGCTCTGGTAAGTCGGGGGGGGGGAGAGGACAGAGTGGCAGCATATCGCGGGGAGGACAGAGTGGCAGCGTATCTCGAGGGGGGGGGAGGACAGAGTGGCAGCGTATCTCGAGGGGGGGGAGGACAGAGTGGCAGCATATCTCGGGGAGGGAGAGGACAGAGTGGCAGCATATCTCGGAGGGGGAGGACAGAGTGGCAGCATATCTCGGGGGGGGGGGAGGACAGAGTGGCAGCATGTTTTTTGGTGCTTTTTTAAAGAAAAACTTTTTCTTTAAAAAAGCAACAAACTTTTAGGGTGCGGCCTATATACGGGGGCGGCCTATATCCGAGCCAATACGGTATATATCAATGACCAGCTTGGTGCTTGTGAACTAAATCTTCTTGTTTTCGTCCAAAGATGAAGACATCTGACTGGAAGTCTGAATCCCTTGATCAGGAAGGCCTCTCGGAGTCTGTTCGAGGCTGTGAGTGCAGTAACATATATGTATATATATATATATATATATATATAATGTCTTTCACAACTTTCGCTGCACTGAGCGGTTTTGCCTTTTACAAAGCTTGCCGTCTCTGTGACCCTCTATGGATTTATCTCATTCATCTCTCTGTGTTTTCCTTCAATAGTTCTTTACACTTCCTCGTAATGTGCTCCTTCTGCTTCTTTTACCCTTTTTTTTGCCCTTCATTTCTCCTCCGTAACAGTTTCTTCAATTTTATCATTCACAGCATGTTCGTTGCAGTGACCACCTGCTGATGCACACCGACTACTGTGTGATTTTACATGTTCCTTTTTATGTATGTATTGCATTGTGATTATATAATAACTAACAATGATTAAATTATTTTCAACTGCTTGCTTCATTGTGTTTTATAAAACTCTTAGGGTTACCCAAAAATAAAAGCGAGCACATTTTGACATTTGCATACCATTCTTAAAGGTCGATATATCATTCTAGTATTGCTGGAGTTCAGTTGCCTCCCCAGTGCGTCCTGCCAGTCCAGTAGTAGATGTGGTACTGCAATGGAGGCGATGGTCTGTGCAGCTGCTGTCACAGACTTATTCTCTAGCGATTCCTCTTCTGTGCCACCATTTGATGCTGGGCTCTGGAATATTATGCCATGGAACCCCCCTGGCGGCTGTTGAGGGTGCCCAAGAACAGGTGACAGGGGTCCCTAAATTAAGCCTGTGCTCAGGGCAGATGACCCTTTGCTCTGTAGATACTGACACGTCATAGAGTCTTCAGCATCATCTATGGAGACGGTGCCTTTTACCTGCAATGTTTCTACACACGGAAATATACATTTACATTGTATGGAGTTAGATATAAGATATTTATGGTATGATAAATAAAGACTACAATCACATTCTACGCATGAAATGTGGCTAATTACACATATTTCCAAATTGTTCATTTTAATCACGGTTACAAATTAGAATTTTTGAAAATGCACAAAAGAGAACAACAAACACAACAAATCACAGCTTAGATCAGACTACAAATGAGACCAAAACACAGTGTTGGTACACAGGCAAAGAAAGGTTGTACAAATATGACTCTCTGCTCTAGGATGCATCCTATGAACCTCCAAGAATATTGACTTGGGCATTTCTGGGTATAAACATTTTTATCCATCTGATATAATGTCTAGAACAAACTGACTTGTGTTGTTATCTTGTGTCCCGACCCATTAATTTAGTTATTTGAAGGATCCATTTATATCTGTCCAAGGTGTGTTTTGCATTTAAGGGGTTTCTCTACTGGTAAGCTGTTGTGTGACGTCACAACCCTTTCTGTAAATGATGCTGTACTTTTGCCATTTTGAGATCTAACTCTCCAACAGCACATATATTTTAGGTTAATACATTCTCTGGTAGTAATATGGCTTTAATCGCAGTGCATTTGAAGAATATAATATAATAAATGCCCTGTACATTACAGATCTCTGACCTTGTCCTATACACACACCAATACTGAGCTTCAAACACACAACTTACATTATACACACTAAGGGGTTTTTCTACAGTCTGTGTAAAACGGTGTATTCTTACCCAAAACAATACAGTACTAGATATAATCTCAAACAGGTTTTACAACACAGAATCACGCTGTGTATTTATTGAGGTCGGTCTGTCTGTCTTCTAGGCTTCAGGTCACAACATCTGACCAATACTTTTTTAATAGTGCGATTGTGGTTTTTGTTTGATCTATGCCAAGTTATAAGTAATACCGGTACTTTTTTTTAGCTCCTGCAATTATTCCAGTCTTCCCTTAGCCCTCTCCATAGCCATGCTGTAAATTTTAAAGTATTCCCCTAGTACCCCGACCAATAAGAGCAGGTTGTTGGGGGCAAATAGGACAGAGGGGGGGGCATTGAGGCTTGCCCAGGCCACCATTAGAGTTAATGATGGTCCTGAAAACTGGGTTTTCTTTTAGCCATATGGGATGCTTTGATGTGGCAAGATGAGCTTTTGCACTGGCAAATATTGGCACCAAAGACATTTTTTACCTTGACAAGAGTCTTTATCATTAAACTAAAAAGTTCTATGAAATAGGAGGTTCATTTACGGGAGATTTATCATCTATTATAGCTCCCTTTTTCACATGTGTTGGTTTAAGGAGAGAAATATATCTTTATTGACTGTGACACAGCAGCATGTTAAATTCACGATGATCACCTTTTATCACAGACATGTTGCCTGGCAACTTTGGAACCAAACAGAGAAGTTTGGAACTTGCCTATTGCCGTTCTTCTGACTTTTTTTCTTCATCTGCGTCTCCCCAATATCAGCTACGTTACCCAAGTACTTACGCAAAAGGATGGAGCCCCAATTAAAGGAACGGGAGAGAGGCTGTCCCCGTGGTGCGTGCTGTGCCCTTAAAGGGAGTACTCCAAGAGGCCAAAATAATGCGTATGGATTCATGGAGAAAGAGAAGCACTTCTGCACCTCTCTTTCTCCGCAAATCTATCTGCAATATTCTGGCTTCTGCAAAGGGCACAGCACACACCACGGGGACAGCCTCTCCCTCGTTCCTCCAATTCTGGGAGAGGGTGTGCGAGGAGGCTCCATCACTTTGCAGAAGTATGTGGGTAACGGAGCTGATATTAGGGAGAAGGGGACAAAAAAACAAGAAAAGAAGTGGCAGAGCCCACCTAATTTTGTCCAAACCAAAACAGATGGAAAGGAATGGACCAAAAACAAAACAAAAAATGTGTCCATGTGCACAAGTCTTATATACAATAAATGATAAGTGCAGTAAATCTTTTTGCCTTTTTTTTAGTGAACTGTGCTATCCCTTCAGTTGCCGGTACAATAATTGGCATTATCCCAGGCTGCACTGAAGGTACAAGTCAAATAGTATATTAGTAATAATTAGAATAGATATCACTGGTTTCTCAATGAAGGAGTCAAATGGAAGCTCTTGGCTAGTGACGTTCCTAATGACTAGAGTAATGGACTCTTTGTGCCATAGGATTTGCTTGTAATTTAGGGCTGGTTATTTAGAGAGAAGTGTGATCTGTGGCATAAACACTATAGTGTGTGTTGTGTGACCACGTCACATATGGTATCTCTCTCGTGCTACTGCCTGAGTTGACCTTGCAGAACACAAAGTTATCACCAAGATTAGGCTTGTTATATGTGAAAATTCTATTATATCTTGATAATGGATGCTGCAAGTGATTCCTGGCAGCTGCTTTGGGCCATCAGAAGGGTGTGGGATAAAGTCACATGAGTACACACTTCTCTGCTGACTGCTTGAGGTCATCTAATGTAGACTGAGCTTTTCCTTTAATCGAGTCCAGATCAAGATTCTGAATGCTGCTCAGTTGTCCGATGACAGAAGACTTTCCTTCTTCCTCCTCAGTGTCCTCTTCAATCATCTTGGCCAACTCTTTTGGCAGCTCCACATCTCCTCCAGCCAACTGGATCTGTGCATCATCAATGTCATTCTGAGGAAAGGGTTACACAAATGAGGTAATTATGAAAATTGTGAATCACCCTGTTCCCAATGTTTGTTGGAACTGTGATGTATTGAGACCTGGCTAGGGCTTACATTATGTATTTACATAGAGTTTGCCAAGGCTGGCCTTTTGGCCCATGTATTAATCCCTTAGGCTGGAAGAACACTGTGCCAGTTGGACCTCACATAATGTATAAGCCTCATTCTCTATTGGTATATGTGTTGATAAGAACTGCTTAGCTGCGTTTCAGAAATGCAGGTGCATCCCTTTCATGGTCTACAATACTGTACAGACCATCTCAGCCAGCCCTTGAGTTCACCTTTTGTTACTAAAGCCTCTGTTTATATATTTACCTTGGCTAAGCGATATTTGTCTCTGAAGTGGGTTCGGAGTGTGGCTCTCTCGGCTTTCCGCTGTGTGTACAAAGCATCCCTTTCCATCCTAGATGGGGAAGACAGTGAGAGAACGCAACATTTTCATTATAGTACATTTCCCATCTGCCAACATCATGTCCCTTTCCTCAGCCTAATATGTAGAATATGTAGCTAAGTGGGAATGTTGGATATAACAAGCTTTACAAAGATAAAGGTCAAGGATGTTTTTTTTTCTTTGTGCTACGTTGGTAAGCAATTTGTAATTATTTTAATCATATGTGCCACAAATTACGGTGGGTTGTCTATATTGTGGACTTGGTGCACAATGACAATAGCCCTGTGGTCCATTCACTAAAACAAATGGTTACAGGTTTGCTTTGGCCCAGTATCATTTTTTGTTAATCATGGAGATTTCTTAAACTCTCATAACCTACTGCATAATGCATCTTGCAGGGCCCGCTCACCCCTTCTTGCAGAATAAAGTTGCAAACTCCTGATTTATTGAACAGACCTTCCTTATGGAGATGTATGGCCAGGGCCGGCCTTTGGGGTGTGCGACCTGTGCGACCGCACAGGGCGCCACACTCCAGGGGGCGCCGCCGCGGGGTCCGCTGCCGCCAGTATGGGGGCACCCGGCACCCCTCCAGAGACGGACAGTAATGTCCGCCGCTGGAGGAGCAGGCTCGCAAGGGAGCGGTATCGGAGGTCTTTAACAGACCTCCGATACCGCTCCCTTGTGATCCCCGCGGCAACAGCTGCTGTGCGCCGGGGTTTGCCGTGCCCTCTGACCCGGAAGAAGAGAAGACAGAAGAACTAAGAAGAAGAGCGAAGAGGAAGCAAAGAAACTGAAAGAGGAAAGGTAGGAAAGCATAGAGTGATAGTGAGAGTGGATTGGTGTATATGTGTGGGTTAGTATATATATGTGTGGTTTGGTATATATGTGTGGTTTGGTATATATGTGTGGTTTGGTATATGTGTGGTTTGGTATATGTGTGGTTTGGTATATGTGTGGATAAGTATATATGTGTGGTTTGGTGTATATGTGTGGATTGGTGTATATGTGTGGTTTGGTGTATATGTGTGGTTTGGTGTATATGTGTGGTTTGGTGTATGTGTGTGGATTGGTGTATATGTGTGGATTGGTGTATATGTGTGGATTGGTATGCGTGTGGATTGGTGTATACGTGTGTGGATTGGTATATATGTGTGGATTGGTGTATATGTGTGGATTGGTGTATACGTGTGTGGATTGGTATGCGTGTGGATTGGTGTATATGTGTGGATTGGTATATGTGTGGATTGGTATATGTGTGGATTGGTATATGTGTGGATTGGTGTATATGTGTGGATTGGTATATGTGTGGATTGGTGTATATGTGTGTGGATTGGTGTATATGTGTGGATTGGTATATGTGTGGATTGGTGTATATGTGTGTGGATTGGTGTATATATGTGGATTGGTGTATATATGTGGATTGGTGTATATGTGTGGATTGGTGTATATGTGTGGAGTGGATTGGTGTATATGTGTGGATTGGTGTATGTGTGTGGATTAGTATGTGTGTGGATTGATATATGTGTGGATTGGTGTATATCTGTGGATTGGTATGTGTTTGTGGATTGGTATGTGCGGATTGGTATGTGTGTGGATTGGTAAGGGTGTGAGAGTGATGGGTGTTATGCTGTACCATTTCCAATGTATTTTTCATTATATAATTATGCTCTAAAGTACATCATAACTCCCATCACTCTATACTGTTCCATACAGTGGCAGAGCTGGGAGGCAGAGGCCTTGCACCCTCACCGCAGGACTTCTGAAAGGTAAGTGAACTTCAAAGAGGGAGAGGGTAGATAGTTAGGAGGGGGTAGATAGGGAGAATGGAGTGAGACGGGGTACATAGGGCAATCATACTCCTATCATGCCAAGTAGTCTACGAGTACATCCTGGAATCTGCGGGCATGATAAGAATGTGATTGCTGTTAATCATATATATAAATATTGTTATTTCATTGTTTTGTTATGTGTTATGGTGTGGGGGGGGTCATATTCGGTTTCGGCCAGGTAAATGCTTCCTTTCTTTTTTTGGGATGGGGGGGCGCCAGACGAGTAGTCCGCACAGGGCGCCAGAACACCTAAGGCCGGCTCTGTGTATGGCATCTTGTAAGTAGTATCTTCTTAACATAAGCCTGGGCAATAAGCCAAAGGGCTGATATTACAGTACAATGTGGCCTGTTCCCATGATCGGTTACCATGCAGTTTGGAACAGGTTTAAGCAGTATTTTTTTTTTCAAAACAACAATTTTTTGTAGTTTATTCTCTTTTTATGAAAACATCACCCACCTTCTGGAGTGAAATATTTTGAACTAAGAACCTTTAAGAGAGACTGACCAATCCTGATGAACCCATACTAAATAGTTAATGTTTAGAAATGCCCCTAGTTGAAATTATTCTAATGCGCCCAACAATATATTGTTTAATCCCGGTCTTTCTCCCACTACTTATTTAATACACCATGTGTGCAGAGGCGTGATTGGAAAAGCTCCTTAGGAGTCAGTAGAACTAAAAGCAATAATGTTAAGAGAAGGATTACGCACTGGGTAAAGGGGATTTTAATAATTTATTTTTAGCTTATTTATTGCGCTGTCAGGTTGATGGCTTGCCATATGTGTGCGTCTTCATTCCTATTATTATTTATTTGGTACCGACACATTCTGCAACCTTATATAAAAGGAATTCTGCAATCACAAGTAATTGCTGGCAATTCAAATTCAGCAAGATTTTAACATTTAAGTGTGATGTATAATAAAATAAATTTCTATGTCCATCTCTATCCTCTGTCTTATTCACTTCCAATCCTCCTGAAAACACTTCTGAGTCATCTGTAAATCATTCATGTGTTTAAGGCTTCATCTTTTTATTCTATTATTATATGCACAATTTCCAATTACTTCCCATCTTTCAGCCATTCTGGTCCCATCTTACTTTTTCACGTTACCTTTTAATCTGCCTTCACTGTATAGAAATAACAATCACTAACCCCATACTGAATTAAAATGGATTCAATGTTTTATTATACTTAGTGCCAGTGGATGGAAATACCATATTGTACCCTATGAAAAGGCTCAGAATGTATGGGTTGACTAACCAAAGATGATTAAAGTAGTCCAGCACTGAAGAATCGGGTGTTTTCTGACTTTTCTAGTAGCAGAGTACTAGAAAAGTTCTTTTGTTATATATAGCGCCGTCATATTCCGCAGCGCTGTACAATGGGTAAACAGAACATGACAAATCATTTATAACAAGCAGATTTACAGAAACAAGGGGTAAGGAGGACCCTGCTCAAACGAGCTTACTATTTAAATCTTTTGTATGTTATCATTAGTTGTGTTGGCACTTGGCATTGGTGTTATTCCTCTAGTCCCTTTTGGTGTTAAATCCCTGCAAGCTCTCTGTTTTTTTAGTAACACTGTAATGGGAATTAATATGTATAACCTACACATGATCAGGGTTCAACTATGCTATGCTTTACTATACTGCAGCAGGTTTTATAGACTCCTCATTCACCAAGTAAAGAGCCCAACTCTTAGGACAACCAGAACCCCAGTCATAGAGACACAGGCATCCCTTTTCCATCCATTAAACAGAGACCCCTGCGTTATGCATATTATTCATTATTAGTAAATGTTCACGTTATGATTTTTTGCATGATTTTCCCATTTTGTTGTGTTGATGAGTATTGCCGTTCCTATCACTCTGTCTGGGAAGACACATTTGTGCCTCCTCTCCATGGTCAAGGTGTAGTAAACACTTGCGATCCCCCTGTCCATCCCACGCACCTAATCCGTCAGTCACTGCAGTACATGCACTGTTCCCGGGCTGACGCGACAGATGGGAGGATTATGTTTAGGGACATTTATGACTCAAGACAATAAAATGGAAATGTACAGTAATCAGAATTAATCAGTCTTAGCCTCTGTCATGCTGGTGTTTGCCTGTCTTAATTGGGATTGAGCAATAAAATAAAGCACAAAAACTCGGATAGGATGAACATAACACCATGAACTGTTCCTTTAGCGGATATGGATGTGTAATATAATACAATCACTATGCAATACAATGTTACAGTGTCTGTCTTTTTTCGCACTCATTGACCTATGTATTTGTAATGTACCCATCATTAAAATGCAAGGGTAGACGGGACAAATTGTGCCTTATAATATTATTCTGCTTCTGTATATTACAGAAAGCCAGATATCAGTGCTGCGGGTCTATGAAAACATGAAACTTAATTATGGTAACAGATATCTGGCCATATCCCAGTTAATGCACTCTAATTGTCCTGAAATACATCACATGTTGCATCATTTGTCTCAAAATCCCCTATTTCTTTTCGACAATGTCGGCCTCTCACGTGGTTTCAGGTCGTGGATTATTTAGTTATCTACCCATCTCTGGTTGGTTTTGCAGAAGAGGTCTGCTTTATTTCCATCCGCAGCTTAGCTGAGCGTTTGGGAATGTGACAGGTCTGTACGCGACGCAGTGATGATTCACACTGGATTCTGCAAGAGGATTTTCACAGGAGGGTACAGCTAAACCTGTTACAGAATCACACAGTTTATAAGATTTCCTTTATCCAGACCAAGAAGAACGCAAGCATTTAAAATGGATTTATCTTCCACAGATGACTGATTGCACCTTGGAGCAGATGAAAGCTAAACCCCTACTTTGCCAGTGAATGTAGTCTTTAGTTGAAATTGATACCTTTTATTTCGCCAACATAGGAAAAAAAAGAACGTTATATATGTTTTTGGGACCTTGGGTGTCTCTTCTTATCCAGTGCATGTACTAGCAGTGACTCTGAATACTTACTTGTAGGTCTGTATGATTGTACAAGTGTGATTGTACGCTACAGCTCTAGGCCATTATAGCGGTATAAGATAAAATGTATAGATACATTTGATCTATGCATATGTGGTATGCAATATGAGAGTATATTGCAGCACGTGTCCATGTTCCCTTTGATAGATTTGCACATGGGGGGCCCCATCACACTTCTGCTTCTACTCTCACCCTTACGAAAAATTACTGCAGTTTTTCTGAAGTAATAGTGCTATTTTTTGGACATGAAAAAACTGCAATACTGCACTTTTACTGCAGTATTACTGCACATTTACTGCAGTTTTACTGCATTTGTACTTCACTAAACTGCAGTTTTACTGCACATTTACCGCACTTTTTTTTTTATATTGCAAACCTACAGTTGTGCTTCAATGTACTGCAGCTTTATTGCATTTGTACTTCCGTACAAAAATAACTGCAGTACAACTGCAGTACATTGAAGTACAAATGCAGTAAAACTGCAGTAAATGTGCAGTAATACTGCAGTAAAAGTGCAGTATTGCAGTTTTTTCATGTCCAAAAAATAGCAGTATTACTTCAGAAAAACTGCAGTAATTTTTTTGTAAGGGCATGCTTTAAGGTACACTAAATGTTGCTGCGTGTGGTATATTAACTGTATACTATAGATCATATTGAGTGTTAGACAGGGTTTAACTCCCATTATGGCTGCCAAAATGAATCACCCTTGCCTTTTGGGGAATTGGGCATTATCCTGTAACAGCTGGTGTAGATATATACCGTATACATACAGTATATATACATATATATATATATGCACCATTCTCTCAGGATGTCAGGCGCAGTTTAAATTAATTTAATACTGAAATACACCAGAGCCTCATTGGCATTTTTTTCTGGCTTGGTAAGGTTTTTTCTAAGGATCCGTCCATCTTAAAGAGGAAGTCCTACGAAAGAAGCCGTATTTGTCTTCAAGCAATACATTTAGTATAGTATAGTATTTAATGACAGCCACATTCCCGTAGTAAGCTATACATATAGACGTGGAGGTCTCCATTGTAGACTGTGATATGATATTTAGGTGATATGTTCCCTTAACACCACACTGGACTCGAGGTTTCATGGCAATGCTAATCATGCCCTACTTATCTTATGTAGTCCTTTACTCCCTAAACATTCTTTAGGTGCCTGCTGGGTGATTGAGAGCAAGTGTGTAGGCATAGTAGATCAGAGCTACATGTAGGACATTCAATTCTACCAAATCTACAGATGCCTTTAGATAATAATATGAAAATACTATTGTTTTAAAATAGAGAAATTAAAAAAAAGGTTTATATAAATATGTTGGCTAATTATTTAATTACCCTGGTAAGCATGATATCCTATTAACATTTAAGCAGTAATATCAAAACTAGATTACTATTATTATTCTACAGTAGTGATACAGTAGTCAGAGCTAGACTGCAAAAACTGTATTGCATAACAGTGATGTCATAACTAGATTGTAATGTATCTGTAGTGGGAATTGTAAGTCACGCTGGGAGGAGCAGAAAGCAAAGCGCACTATGATTGGATATTTGCTGTGTAGCAGGATGTCCAGTATTACTGAGAATTCACACCCAGGCTCTGTTAATAGCATTGTGTGCTGTGAGGAGAGAGGCGCTGGTTTTATATGCGGGGTTGGGATAGATCTGTTGGGCATGGTTGTGAGGAAGATAGAAGAAGGAAAGAGAGAGAGAAGATGGGAGAGGAAAGAGAGAACAAAAAGAGGAAGGGGATGAACAAATATAAGAGAGGAAGTGAGAGAAGCCTTAGAGATGGAGGAAAGAAATTGGAGATTGTGAGTGAGAGATAGAGGAAAGAGAAAGTGAAGAGAGAGAAGACAGAAGGAGGAGCATAGAGAGAGGACAAGAGATGAAAAAGAGGGAGGAAAAGGGAGAGAGAAGAAAGAATCATTTTAACGATGGGCACATATGCTGGTTACCTAATAATTGTATGGTAGTAATGTCACTAGATATTAAGAAGAGCAGGAATGGATTTGTCTTGTCTTTTTTGTCAAAATGAGGCATTTATATAGCTAATTCTTTCATTATTGCATAGAGAAAAGTGCATCATCTAGACTTGTAAACAATTTTGATCTCCCGCCAGTCCTTTCCTATTTCAGAGTTTCCACTTGAATTGAATAACAGATTACTAGAGCACGAGTATGTCTAATACCAGCATTGCTTGTAGCGGAATGGCTATTTTGAAGGAGTATTGTATTATTTTCTTATTCTTTTATCAGCTACACATATCATGAAAAAAAAGAAACAAAATTAGCAAACATGTTGTATTCTAGATTTCCGTTATTTGTCTGTTTTGTCCTATCCAGCTTTTTACAACTTTACCCCCGGCATTTTGTGTTTTACATTTCGTCCTTCAATACCTTAGCTGTAAATGAAATTGTGTCCTTCCCTGGGGTTATTTGACAAACCACTGGGAGGAGGTAAGAGCTGAGCTGCTGAACGTTACTTATTAATAATTAATAGTTATGTTGAACCATACACATGCTACCAGGTTACTTTCTTCGCAGCAGCATGTGCCTATGTTGCCTTTCTGCTTATGATACGTTTGCCCATGGGGGCCAGCGACAACGGCCCTATCACGCCCCTGCTTATACTCTCATATTGTGATGATGATCTATTAGAAATAAGTCAATAAATATATATACACACATAACAATAAACTGATAGAGCAGCTTTAAACTCCTCTGCCTATTGACCAGTCATCCAGTGACGCTTCTGCCACATAAGATGTGCACAGTGCGAAAAACATACCTAGTGATATCATTCAAAGACAATTATTAAATCACAATCGCAAAACATGTGATCAACAATCGGTTTATTACCCAGGGTATGCACAGAATAACAAGAAATCTACCGATGACATCCTCGCCCTGAGCAAAACATAAAATATTCCACTTGGAAAAATAAATCAAAATCTCAAGGAATCTATGGGGTTTTTTTTGTTTTTTTTTTACAGATCTAAATCTCATTCTTTTATACTGTAATTTGTAGTTGCACTGCACATAGTAATTCAATACACAGACACACAACCGGTGTGATTTATTCATTAAACCCAGGGTTGTAAATGTACTCCAGGGCTGCCGTTATATAATCACCGAGAATCTTCTTCTGTAGACTTCATTAGGGTCATTTGTAATTTGGGAAATTGAATTTGCTGTGTTACAGTTGTCAGCTTTAACTTAAATTAATCAATGAATAAAACCCACCGACGCACAGTTTCTTACATGTACACGGGCTGTAAAGCTCATTCAAATGCCACAAAGAGAGTCCGGCCAAATACACGCATGTGCAATGAAGTGTTTGTCCTGCTTTATTCTGCATATTTATTTGAAGTAATTACCACCTTTTATTTCTCCTGAATCTACTAAGTGACTTTTAACAAGCCAAATAAATATATAAATCCAGTTTGTAAATGTGATGTCAAATGTTGTCTTCTGTTTTGCTGTAATATGTTAGAGACAAATGAATATAATATAGGAATGCTGGACAAAAACGCGCCTTTATCTTATCTTGGTTTAATGAACAGCCTTTATTTGTAGACCTGGAGGCGGCCATTGTTGTCAGTTATGTGACATTTTGGGTGACTTTCCCTTCTTAGACACCACACAGAGCTGATTCTTTATGGCATGGTTAATGAAGTCTGTTCCTCCATAGACCTGTATGAAAGTGTTCATCTGGGTGATTGATAGAGAGCCTTTGTATTGTTGACGACAATCAGTATAAGGAATCGTGATGTTTGCCTAGTAGACTGAGCTCAGATAACAAAGCTAGAACACATATAAATGGCTACGACGCAGCTGTCAGAAAACATTATTTTATGGAAAAATAGAACTGCTTAAAAAATGTTTTTGAAAATGCTTTCTTTTAATATGATTCTAGTTATGGAAAAGAAATGGCGGGAGCTCTACTTTAACATCACATTACTTAGCTGATTTCCATCAAGTCAAACAGCAGGCCAAGCACCATCCCAAGAGGCTGAAATGGAAACTTTGGCTTTGAACTTGGCTGGCATTCTGTACGCATTCACCTTAACCCCCGAGATCTCGGCAGACCTCATCAAATGGAGTTGTTCACATTTTTAAAACCAGCTTAGGGTTTTAGTGAGCTGACCCGCCATTCCATCAGCCTTCTGCTCTACACGTTACACTCCCACTGATCTGAATGGAGCTACTTATTTACCGCTACAATCACCATATGTTATATTAGACTTTCTGCACATCATACATACGATTTGCTGTCTTGTGAACATGACAGGTTGACCCAACTACTTTACTCATTACAAAGTGTAAATGCAATCTTATAATATACTATGGCACTTAGTTGTTTAGCACACTATCTTCTCTCTGATGGGGCTAAGTAAAATTTAAGAGCTGGACATTTATGTGCTGCTCTGGTTTGAAGAAGCCAGCTTTTGTGTGCTTTAATTCCAGCTTCACATACATCCTCTGGGTGGCCCACATTAACAATAACTATGGTTGGCATTTACTCCATGACTGGGTCTTGTCTGCTCTCCTATTATGAAATAGAGAGGAATTAGTGTGAGTTTGTGTGTTGGGCATGACACAATGCACACTCTGTGTGTTTTTTTTACGGAATGTTGGTTTTAAAACATTTTTAGCGTTTTCCTTCCAGCCTATCGTCTGCCAAATGTTTGTGGGGTGCTATATTTCTATGACAGTTGGGCTTCCCCCAAGAGGTTGCCATCCTCCCCTGGCACCAGCACACAGACTCTCAATTTGCACTGATATAAAAAAACACATTCTGCATCAGCAGGCATAACAGTCTAACATTTTATTTCAAATTGGGGCTAGCTATAGAGGTTTTATGTTATAGGCTACAGCTAGAGATAAGTAAAACATTTTTTTAGATTGAAGGTACCCCCAATAATAATTATACCATTTGTACGGTTAGTGGCTTAGTTGTAATATTAGATGCAGTCAGAAATCAATTAATTAATGCTTTCTTCATTACCAGCTGCTATTCAGATAGGGCTGCAGTCAAAATGTCATTAAATGAATCAGAGGTGCTCACAGTTTCCATGGAGGACTGAAGCTGACAGCAGAGGAGATGTTTATAAAAGGAAGGGACATAAATACCTAATAATTATACAGACAAAACAAAGCTGGCTAAGGGAGGTCTGGGTTGAGTTAAAGGTTGTCTGTACTCACAGAAGCTCATCATACACTTACTTCTCTTCCAGGAGCTGCTTTTGGTATTCTTCATACTCTTCCCTGGTCATCCCTTGGGCTTCAGCAGGTGATTTCTCACTTTCTCCCTTTTCTTCTCTGCCCCCCAGACCTCCTGTGAGGTTCTTCAGTTGACCTCCCACCACAGTTTTGACCATAAATGCCATGGTTTGATGGCTGCTCAAAGTTTGTGCTTCAGGGAGTTCTCTGTGCTGAGTTAAATCGGTTGTGTTATGGTGTGATGGTTCAAAGTGATTGATTACCTTGTCCAATTCACCAGCACTGTGCTGTCAACACAGTTATTGTTCATTCGATTTCTTCATAGCAGTTTCTGTTCCAATGAAGCCACGCAGATCACCAGATTAAAAAGTGAAGTGGATCCCTCCAGGCATGTTCTTCCAACAGCCCATTCGATTCATTAAAGTATCCCAAGGTGTCTTGAATTCTGACGTCTTGGTTTATTCTTTGATTCAGCACCACAGTGCAGGAGAGCTCCCTCTGCCCCCTTGGCTTCTCAGACACTTTTCTAGGAAGGAGGGGTGGAAAGACACAGAAGCCACAGCTAAAAGAGAAGCTCACATCCCAATCAGTCCCTTCTGGTGAGTCTGGCTTACAGCATGAAAGCCATTGGCTGTAGTAAAGGCACTTAGCATTTCCAATCTGTTCACATAGCTCAGCTGGGTGATCCCACATTTAAGAAACAACAGACACACATCTATTCCCATTAACTGTGAATCCTTCAAATCCCCAATTCTCTCTCCCTCCCATACCCTGTCTGCTGGTGTTCTAAATATAGCTCCACTTGTTTATAGTGATAACATCAAAAGGCCACATGCCCCATCACATAGGTTGGATTAGTGGTGGCTTCTCACTTCTGTCAGCCAAGGGGTTAATGCCATGAGTGTCAGGTTCAGTTATCATGCTCTGAAGCTCCTACGCTCACACCTGCGATACTGAGACACCGTAGGGTTCTAGGCGTGAAACACATCAAGAACCTTGGGAAGATAATACAATTATCACCTCCAAGAGTGTGCGCCATAGCATGTTACAGATCACAAAGTGTGTCAAAACATAGTGGATTTTTCAGAAATTCTTCAGATTTACCAAAATCACGCTCTTTAATGCATATTTTAGATTTTACTAAAAAAAAAAAATACTGGGTTGGCAGATTAAAGCATGTGGTGGGGAATAATTAGGTTATTATTAACAGAAATTAAAGTGTTATATATATATATATATATATAACTCTGAACAAAGGTAGATAAGGGATGCCTACATGCACATTAAAGAGCAGCCCTTCTTTAGATATGTCACAGATGTATGTATTAAGGTGAACGCGGACCCTTAGGTTCTTGGTGCCCGGACCAAATTGTAATAAGTCTGACTTCTCATCTAACTTCTTTTTATTAATATCCTTTTTATTTTGGTAACTGCAGTAGTCCCCTAACTAAGAAATGCTTTACTATTTTCACTAAGGTGAGGGACACAAACAAGAGCCTACTGGACCTTGGCCTGCCCCATCACTGTTGTGAATAAATTCACCTTTGGTTGTCAGAGCAGTACATGCGCTGCTCACACTCCCATGACATATAAAGGCCTGTGGCATGTTACATCTAAACACATACAGCAGTAGTAGATATGAAGTGTTAACAGCATTATATTCAATTCAGGAAAAAAGAGCTTGATAAAGATTTTGAATGTCACGCAGTTCTGTATCTTTTCTAATCTGTCAGGACAATTTTAACATCTGAGATATTAATCTGTTTAACTCTTATAGGTCTATTTTGCCAAGTGAAGATCATATTAAGCCATGTATATATATATATATATATATATATATATATATATATATATATATATATATATATATATATAGATATACAAATATATAAATATATGCATATATATATATATATATATGTATAGTACTTCCCAGCAGCGAGTCAGGGGGGTAACTCTCTGGCTTTTATGGAAGCACAAATCCCAAAACGGCTATTCATCATCCTTAAAAATGAATTGGAGCTGGATGATCCTCATGAGAATTATAGTCACACAGCAGCTGGAAAGTTACCGGCTCACTGTCCCCATTATATAGGAATATGTATTTAAGATTACAATAGACCTTGAACTATAACAGCACTGTCATGTGTATACCCTTTATGAATATACTATATGTATAATGTATGTGTGATATAGAATATATTATGCATACTTGTAAGTGTGGCGTGTAAATGGTTACACAGTAATTTGTCGCTCTGTCTGTCAGGACCATGCTGCTATTTTCAGTGTGTGCGCCTGGAGATTCCCATCTGCGTGAAGTTACCCATCCAAGCATGACACTGACTGTTCTGTCTCTCGCCAGCCGCACACAGTAGCAGTAACATGTCAGTGCAGATAGATTGTTAGCTGTGTGCCACAAAACAGACCCCTACGAATCTGTATACACACTGTATATATACAGTATATACTGTGTGGGTGTATATATATATATATATATATATATATATATATATATATGTTTGTACTTATCGGTGATAAAGGTAATTGCCCAGTTGACGTTATAATTACACAAGCCACTGGCATTTATCATAGGATTATGCTTTATGTATATAAAAAAAGAACATTTCTGGTGCAACAAGTGGAATCCCTTTCAATTTCTCCAATTTGGAAAATTTAAGAGGAGGAGAAAATATCAATTGGGAAGATGCAGTAAATGTGAAATCCATCACTCATCATGTGAAGGTTGGTCATTGAAGACGTTATAAGTTTGCAGGAAAGTCCATCTTGTCACCTTCAGGTTTCTTCTAACCGGCAGTTACATAGGAGAAACAAGACCGTTACTGCAACCCTGGACCGTACACACTCCATAATGATCGTTCTTTAAAACGTTTCCATCCAGAACTGACTAATGGTGCTCAACGTTATTTTAGCCGTTTAGAGAAAGCTAAATCTGATTTCACTTAATTACTTAGAACATATTTCATCTGTAAGTCATGGCCTCCTATAGATATTTATAGGAGATGCTCTATATTTTTGCATGTTTTTGTGGCCCCCATTATGTGAGCCACTGTTGCATATTGTACCTGGGTTTAGTGCAGATGATGTATCGCATCAATACATGCAGTTTGACTCCTATCCTGTAGCTGCAACAAATTCCTGTAACAACTCCTACTCTATTTTGATGAGGACGTATCGAAGAGGCGTTCATTTCATGCACCAAGAAGCAGTATTTGTGTCCTAGGAGCTTGTATTTGTCCCCGAGGCCTGGCAGCCGAGCTGGAAGCCTACTATCTAGCGACAGGAGCTTCTCCAAGCTTCAATAATATGCTATAATGATTCCTCAAACACAACGACCAACTGGTTGTTTGAATAGAAAGTTTATATAAATGACGGTCTAATATCTCTAGAGATAGAGAATGACTAGAGAGTAGACAACAAAACTCAGTTTATTGATTAACTTCTGATGCTTTGTTTTCCTTTCTTGTTTTATTGATGTTTCTAGAAATATAGTTAGGTATGTTTGACATGAGTAGGAGTTGAGTCATGGACATTCCAAATCAGGATCAATTACTCAGCACGGAACATTTCATAGCTTGTCACAACGATACAACGAGGGCCACTTTATTCACTAGAGGGAGTTTACAGGAGAGTTACAGTTTCAACTCTCCAACTTCATTCTATGAACTATGTAATATTCAGGGTCAGCTCACCACTTCATGCAGCAGCAGCTAGTAAAGACTGATGAAGTTGGGAGATGATACTCTAACTCTCCTGCAAATTCACGCTTTAACAAAAAAGACACCTTTAGGATATATTGACAGTAAATGTGGGTTCTGTAGACAATGCCTTGAGTTTGAATGTAAAGGCTGTGGCTTTTTCACAATGCCGCCATTCAATGGGAATTTGGTACAGAGCAGCGAATCGAGAAACAAAATAACAATAACCAAGAAAAATCACAGCCTTGCATTCCCAATTATGACAGCGTGGCCAGAGTATTAGGAGTCTCACACTAATGGGTGAAATGTTACACTTTAAATCTTATGGTTTCACTTGTTCAAATCAACCATATGCAAGAACATAAAATAATTACCACAACCTCAACCGCAGTGAACACCTTTGGGATGAACTGGAATGAAAAGTATGAGCCAGGCCTTCTCGTCCAACATCAGTGTCTGACCTCACAAATGCTCCACTGGATGAATGGGCAAAAGTTCCCAGAGAAACTCTCCAAAATATTTTGGAAAGCCTTCCCAGAGGAACGGAAGCTGTTATAGCTGCAAAGGGGGACCAACTGCATATTAATGCGATGTCATAAAAGTCCCAGTTGATGTAATGGTCAGGTGTCCCAATACTTTTGTCCCTAAAGTGTATATATAGTGCAGGTTCTATTAGTAAACCATTTCCCAAATCAAACACCCCCCCATGTGGATGTTCTAACCCATCATATACCTTCCCAGGGAATCATCGCAGAAAGGGCTTATGTTCTTGCATTTCTCCCCCCTCATTAAAATATGGTTTCATCCACTGTTCTATATTTAATTCTGCTTATGTGTTATCGGAATTAACAACTGTCTCTTTGTATTGTATTAGCAATATAACTCTATATGCCTCAGGGGAAAAAAACGCGCTCCGACATTTCAAATAGAGCCGTACGCCAAAATAAAATATTTAATACACCCCAAGGCCAGGAATGGTTTTGTTTAAAGTTTGTTTCTAAATGTCTTATTACCATGTTCATATGATGTTTTGTCTTTCTCCATTACTACAAGGCAGAAAAAGAATACAATTACAACACATTAAATCTTTCTTTATTAAATGGTGCACACTACTAAATGGTTAACAATATGTTAAAAATGCTTAAGTGCATTAACTGAATCTTTATACACACACCTATATATTTATCAAAGCTATATTAAACAATAACTGTATCATATTTTCCAGGACTTTATCTTCTTATACATGATTAATGACCGTGTCACTTAATGCACTGGAAACGATCAGCGTACTAAATACACACAGGAGAGATTTTATGAATCAGTAGGCGTTATATGATACAAAAGAATAGAAAAGGGTGTTATATTAAGTAATGTTATGGAAACTGCGTTGAGATGGCACACATCACATTTTCATTCTTTTTGCTTGAGCTATAGTTGTAATGCTGCTCTCCTCTTCCATTGCACCAGAACAATTTTACTCGCACATCCACTTCTTACTCAGTATAATTTTTTAGAGCTGGAGTCACTTTTGCTTCTAAGGAAGAAAGAGTGAAATTTTTCAGATAACCATTTTACTGACGAAATCCTATTTACTTTAAAGGGATTTGATAAACATAAATGGCTTTACGTGAGTGAGTGTGTATGTGTACATAATAATCTACCCTACTACACACCATAGCTAAAGATGGAAATGTAAGAAAGAAGATAAAATAAATATGTGTATAATAAACAATTGTTAAAGTTCATCTCCCATGAGGTTGGTCCAACAGGAGAGAAGATTTGGCCCAGTATAACAGGACAACTCTAATTGTACTGACCGATCCAAAGCGACAATCAATTAAACCCACAAATGTGCTGATTGTATAAGGACATAATTATTAAAGGGATAGTCAATGTCCGTTTTTCTTTCCTTTAACTGAAATTGAACAGCCCCCCACCGCCTCATGTTCTCCAGACTCTTTATATGTGCAATACTGTGCAATTCTGTCGGTAAACAGCAGATTTAGTGTTCATGAATTAAATTGTTTAATAAAGCATATCATTCTCTTAAGTACCAGTTGCATAAAAAGCTCTAAGTAAGTCACAAAGCCCTGGAAAAAGTCTAGAGTGTTGCCCTAGCCATGAGTTTAACCACAACTCATACAAGTGTATCTCTTTGACCATCAGATGTCTTGAGATATGTATGAGGTAGCAGAGAACTTTTTGACATACAAGCGCTTTCTACATAGTAGACTTGTGCATTCGTCTTCGGGCGAACATGAAAACAAACACGAAGAATGTGTTTTCGTGTTCGTTCCGAAGACACGCACCACGAAGATCTTCGTGATCGTCTTCGTGATCGTCTTCGTCTTCGTCTACGACTCTCCCGGTCCCTTCCCCTTCTAACTTACCTTGTCTTCGTGGCATAGCGGCATCGCGGCAGTTCACGGAAGTGGAAATCCGCAGGTTCGCCGTCAGGGGTTACAGGGCAGTGCGAATGAGCCTATTGGTCGCCTACAGGGACCTCCTCTCAACCAATTGGTTGATGCCAGAGAAAGACCCTGCAGGTGACCAATAGGCTCACTCGAACGGGAGCGGAAATCCGTAGGTTAAAGGACCGTGCAAGCGACCAATAGGCTCACTCGCACGGCCCCTTAACCCTTTAAGGTTAAGGAGCCTAAAGTTAAAAGTTAACCCCTAATGAAAGTTAAAAAGTTAACCCCAATGCTGCAACTTACCCGGCAGATCCCACTGGTCTCCCTGTTCTATCAGTTAAATGTCCGTACAACCGACTTTATTGGTCGTTCGTACGGACATTTAACTGATAGAACAGGGAGGCCAGTGGGATCTGCAGGGTAAGTTGCAGCATTGGGGTTTTAAAAGTCTGTACGAGCGACCCTATTGGTCGCCAGCAGGGGGCTCGTCTGCCATCAACCATTGGCAGATCAGCCCCCTGCTGACGACCAATTGAGTTGCTCATACAGACATTTAAACTCCTGGCGCCAGAGCTGCTGCGGTACACGTTAACCCCGTATTAACCCCTTAACCGGAAAAACGAAGAAAAACCAGACACGAAGAATGTCCACGAATATTCGCCCGAAGAGAAGACAGGAACGGGCGAATATTCGCGGAATACGAAGATTTTTTTCCCCCGAAGGCGAACATGAAGAGCCCCCTGGTGCCCAAGTCTACTACATAGTCAAAGGTGAACTTTGAATGGAAAATTTGTTTTAGTTCCCTACATCACCAAGCCATGTTGCTTGTCTTGGAAGTGTGTCAGTGTGTTGTGGCATTCTAGTTCTGTTAACATCAGAAACCAATTCTCCCTGACCTCACCATCCTCCAGAGCATGTTCTTCCCATAATCTATCCCGAGCCATGTGCTTGTGACATTTCACACCTGAGTTATTACACTTACTTCTGACACCTAGAATTTTTAGCAGATGCTAAATTAAGCTGATAATATCACAAGTATACACTGACGTTCTTATCCACAACTCAGAGAGGAACTTTCACGTTCCACATTATTCACCATCCTAATTTATACACCTACAAACAGAATATTAATGTTCTTTTTTAATTAAGAATTGATATAAAAGGCACATTTCTTATTTTTGATATTTCTTATTTTTGTATCTACAGAAACAAAACTAGGCACAATACATACACGCAATGCCAGCGGTTTACTAATGATCTTGCCTGGATTTTTTAAATAAAGATATGATCATTTTAAACCCCATCTACACGTATATTCAGCAGCCTTAAACACATAATAAAGGTTTTTTAATCAATAGTCATAATTGTTAATAAACGATAATGAAAGATAAGACAAAGATACTTTCTTAACAAAGTAGAGACTGCGAACGCATGGAGTCTGTTTAATGCAAATGGTGCGCTGCTGAGAAAATGTGTAAATTGGGTGTGAGGGAGGGGGACATTTTCTCTCTCCAGATTGAACCCTTAAATATACACCATCTGTGACCAGAATATATTAATGTCATTTCTGGCAGGCGTTCCTGCTGAACATTCGCTTGCTTGTCATTTGGTACAGATTGTTCAGAAATCCAAAAAAGACACACAGTATCGAAAGTCTCAAACCAGTCTCAGGTTCACTGCGTATCACATCTGATTTTCAGAGGACCACATCTTTCTCTATGTTGGCCCAATAAAACGCACCACCCCTGGCCATGGAGACATAAAATGTTTTTGTACATCCTGGCTCACAGCTGGAGCAGATGTGGATTAGAGATCCAAAAGGGCCACGAGCACAGAGCAGGAGGGCTCATATTATTAAACGGACTATGCATAACCCTATATTGGTTTCTTTGTTCCCATAACAGGAACCTTAGATTGTCCGGGGCCATAGAGAGCAGCTAAAGAACTACACGTTCTCACCAAATCCCTTATGTGCTAGAGGGGCAGGATATAAGAACAAAACAAATGGAGGACCTGTCAAGAACACATGCCTTAAATTGCACAAGAACATAGGAAGACGTCTTTCTTGTATGTCCATTGTTTCGAGCCTTAAAGGAGTATCTGTCATTGTTTATAGCTGTCCGTGTGTGATAGAACTCACCTGAGCATCATGTATACTATACTGCACAGTGTCTGAAGCAGCAGGAAGGTCAGGAATATACTACCTGACAAACAGGAAGGTTGTAGAGGGATTGGGGGACACGGAGGCTTCTGTGCGCTGGCCTGCAATAGAGTGCCATACAATTCTATTAAAAGATCTGAACATCAACGCATGCTGCAATGTGTTTCTGATTAGGTATGATTAGTATAAATCTTTTAGTTAAAAGGATTAACAAACCTTCTTGTAGATGACTTCATAGAAGATCTGGATCATCTGTATACAATTAACTGAGGCTCATGCCACAACTATTTTCACACATCTTGATAGTATTTAAAATAAACTACATTCATTGAAATGGGTTTAGCAAGGTATGATGCAAAGAAATTCTCTGGGTCGTTACAACACTGGGGTTCTTATCAAAAGCTTGACATCATGTACTATGCGGACAACCTGCTGGGTGCAGATCTTGAGTTCTTCCTTCTTCATTTGTATTAAAAAGTCATAATAATTCTCTGTACTCACTGAATTTTTGACCAGGTTCTGCAGACTTCTCTTAATCTTGCTGAAATCCTCATGGACAACGGTAAAGTTTGTTGGACTTGTGGAGTCCTTAACTTTTCCTGGCGA
This sequence comes from Spea bombifrons, assembly GCF_027358695.1. Lineage (NCBI taxonomy): Eukaryota > Metazoa > Chordata > Amphibia > Anura > Pelobatidae > Spea > Spea bombifrons. Next base: position 75,078,066 of record NC_071090.1, read on the forward strand.
AGAAGACTGTTTCACTTTGGTAGCCACCTTAATAACGTCCTTCCTGTGAACATTTTGTAGAACAAACTGGCTGAACATCTTGCCCATGAAATCGAATGACTTTGAAGTCTATTTTTTGTTTCCCTGTTTCGTCGACGATTCAGCATAGAAGTTGATCTCAGGGGCAATTATCTCTGGTGGCTAGCAGTTTTTTTAGTTTGCTCATGTCTATTTCAATACATTTTGCATGGATTCTAGCAGGGCCCAGGCATAAACAGGTTCCTAATCCTACCAAGTTAATACAACAATTCATTTGACGTTAGACAAGAACCATTCAGCCCCTCTGTAAATATACCACTGCCTTACCATAGGCAATGAAATTATAATAGAATAATATCATATATAATAATATAAATTATAAAAATTCCACCAGCCAATTTATTTTACAGAATAACACCCTTAAATAATATACTTGAGACAAGTGTCCAGGTTAGATAACATTTCGCCAGCATTCACATATCACAATTCTGTTCTAACATACCAGGATGGAATGTTGACAGCTATGTTTCATTTACTTATATAATTGCTTAAAAATATCCCTGGTTTCCGTTAAATTAATCTAGTCATCTTAGTTTAGGACATACTAATTCCCAGCATGTATCCGGTAGCCTTTACGTAATTGCATTAGGAAGGCTAGACAAGTGGCGACAACGGCCACAGCAGCAGCTGGGATGGAATCCCTACTTAAAATATTTTTTAAAAAATCATATGAACACATACATGATTGTCATGGTTTATCAGTAAAAATGTGTAAACATTGCTTTTCTTCAGTTCTCTTATCTTCCTTCAGTGTAAGGGCATACCGTTACATAGGCTCCTTTTTTAATTAAAATGTTTATGCTTTACTATTTACTTTCATTGTATCTTGTTATATTGTATTGTAATTATATTGAGGAGAGCCCAAAAAGGTATATATATATTGTAATATAATCTGTGGTTACAAATTCATTGTAAATATTAAAAGATAAATGTATTTTTTTCTTCAAGGTTAACAGTTAAGGTCATTGGAGATGTTTTTTCCCCTGAGGTCCTGACTTGCAGTGCTGCTAATGAGGAAGTGAGACGGTAAGAGATGTTTGAGACATGGTTGCTCACAGCTAAACAGCACCAGAGTCTTTCGGTTAAACACGCCTCGATAAAAAGATTTGGGAGACTGTACTACCAACGTAATGCGAGTGATGAAGTAGCTGGCCTCACATTATAGAGCAGCACTATTTTCAGTAAAGAAATGGGAACTTTATAGCAGATCGGACAGCAGTGGAACACTGGAGACTGGAATTATTGGTTCCATTTAGTGCACATAAACCAGACTCCATCAGAAGCTGTAATGCTCAGTAAGGAGGCCTTGCATCTTGACTGTGTATTCTCTGACATGTTATACAATTAAGAACTGGATTCCCAACGTAAACAATTCCAGACCTTCTCGGTTAACAATACAAGGACAACTGTCTCTCTTGCTGGGAATTTCCCATTGGAGAACGTGTGTTTTTCTGAAACTGCTGTGTTTCTAAACGATACATTCTTTCTGTCAGTTTAGTGGGACACCCGGAGGTTTATTAGCTATTCAGATAATATAGAGCATTTAAAGTCAGTGAGGTCCTCATAGGCCCAGAATAATGCATAGTTTCATGATTCTTCTCCCAAGTGAAACACCTTCCCAACAGTATTTCATAAAGTTTAAAGGTTGTGAATTAGCCCCTCTTCAATTGGTTACATTATTTTCACGTAAAAGAGAATGACGTGTGACCCAATACAGAGGTTACCCTGGTCTTTCTTACTTAAGCTCCTGTGTCATGGCAAGAAGATCTGGAATCCCGTTCATTACAACTTCCAGGGTACTGTGAACCTGCAGAACACAACGTGGTAAGTATCGATTGGCTGCCTGTTTATTTAAGTTTTTCTTTATTGTTTTGCTTCAGATATTTACCCTTTTGTGACACAGAGCTAGGGATACAAGGTGCTTGGGGACTTATTTTAACGTTTTATAGTTTTCAATTTTTTCATTTTTATTATTACTTTTTTATTCTCTTTTTTTACATTTTTTTTTTGACTGGAGATCCCTATGATGTCTTTAAAGACAGGAATCACTCCTGGAACTCGATGGCACCCCTTATGTCATGGCGACATCACTGGAGTCTTTATTATTTTATTTTTTAACTATTTTTAAATTTTTAGGTTTCTTTATATTTTTTGAAGAGGGATGAACACTGTTTCTTCCTATTTTCACTTTGATCCCTCTGGTGCTCGTCACAGAGATCAGTAAGCAAGGCTCCATTGCCCTCCATTTCTGATTGCAGTACCTGTAATCAGCCACATCAGAGTTTTCAGGGAGGTGGGAGTTTTCAGGCCCTCTAGGAAAGATTACTGTGAATGTTTTTTTGGTGGTGTCAGCGCTGAAACGTAGCTGTGGGGGGGGGGGGCGTTGGTTAAATAACCATAGTCCCTCCCCCAACTACAGGCTAATATACATTAACCTTAACATTTGTCTACATCACTGAGGCCAGCTCAAGTGTAATGTCATGGGTGCAAATTCACTAGTAACCAAGTTTCAACAAGTCAATGCTAACTGCATCCAGGCTGAGGTTATATGAGTATGAGTGAGGATAGAGCTAAACAGAGTAGGAGGCACTCAGTATGTTAAGGTCTCCATGTGCTCAAACACTTAATCCACTGATAATGTCTGGATTAGGTCAATTTGAGGTTTTGTGGATTAAACCATTAAAGAGGACCATTTACTGTTACATGTTACTTGGAAAGCCAAAATGTGTTTAAAGTAGCTCCTTTCTATTAACAGTGATTTGTTTAAACAAATTGCTTCCTTTTCCCAGGTGTTAGATTATTATGTTTTAATAGCATTTATTGGAATTGTATTATGTAATTACTATGTGTGTGCTGACTGGTTTGTGATATGTGTGTGTGTGTATATATATATATAATTAATGATAAGAATAACTAAATAAGAAACATTTATATTTAAACAGTTTCAGAAAAATGATTGCATTTTGTAAAATACTTTATCTTCTGCTGGAGAATAAAAACAGGAAACAAAAATGTTAAGCTTTTAATCCTTAAAATCCTAAGCGGTTTAAGACCGTGGTGCACTAAGTAATGAATGAAGTGAAAGAGGGAAGGGGGTAGCATTTTGTGTAAGTTGGAAATAGTAGTCACCTGCAATCCCTACATGCTCACAAATTTAGAAACAGACATATCAACATTTGTTCTTATTAAAAAGGATCTCATAATTAATATTCAAATATTGGTAGAACTTGCTTTAAGGGTTACTTTTAGACAAATGTGGTCATAACCACAATTTCAAATCAACGCAGTGCTACAGGTTACTATGAATATATATATATTTTAAATTAGTTGCCATTTGTACAGTTATTCATACAAATCAATTAATCGGAACAGTAGTTATATCAGTGAGATTGCCTATAGCAGTGATGTTTTTCCCTTGGGCACTGCCCTAGGCTCAACCCAGGGCAGAAACCCCAAATGCCATCCTCAGTGCCGGAATATGATGTGTTAAAGAAGTGCAGAGCCAAGTACGGCGTACAATGCTTACTATGGAGGATGTGTTGGTTTAGCACAGTCTTCCATAGTGTAAATCACATTACAATATATATATATAGAGCGTACCTACAATAATTATTACACCCCCGGCTTCTTTCTCTTTCTCTTTTTTTTTTCTTTTTCTTTTTTGTTTTCTTTGCTAGATTATTAGACATAACTGCTTGTTTGATAATAAGTATTGGTACTGCTGCTGAAAAATATTTGTATTTACGAATTATGGCATGTCCCCCTTCCTTATTTCTCTTCTGTTATCCCTTATTTTGCTTAAAAAAATCTTAAATAAACATTTGAAATAAAAAAAATAAAAAAAATATATATAGGGCCAACAGATTCAGTAGTGTTGTTACAAACAGTAGGATAATTAAAATTCATACTCAATGAGAAACTGGTACCAAAGGAGAAGATGGCCCTGCTCTTGCGAGCTTGTAATTTAGTTGTTGTAGTAAATGGGCTGGTTGGGGGGGATCATAGATCACCTTTGTAAGCAGCTCTTTGAGCAGTGGCACGCTGAGAGGCCTATTCGACCAACTGATTGACATTTCCAGAGCAACTACTTCCCCCTGGACCATCAACCTAAGGCTAGGACCCAGAAGGTCTTAATGTAGCACTGGGACAGATGTTCACACCAGTGTCTGGATTTCCCAAAACTGCTGGTAACTGTACATGGGCAGCACCCCTTTTTTGCTGATTTGTGACCAACAAGGCACTAATGTTATGAATTGTCTCCAACAGCCGCCCCTCACTGCGTAAGCCATTACTCACATGTTCCTTTACAGTAGTGGTCTCGTTAGCTGCAGATCGGCTTAGAATATCCCTATGCCTTCTCTGCTCTTCCACTGTCATGGTTAATCTCTTATTCAGCACTGTCAGCTCTTCTAGCAGCCGGGCCTGCCCATTCAGTACCATGTCCAATTCTCGCTGACTGTCTGACTCAAACAGCTCCTCATCTGCAAGAAAGGTTAACAGGGATGAAAGCCACATGTTATTTACTAAAACAGTCATTTTCATTCATTCAAATCCATCACCTCAAAGCTTCATTAATAATGAAAGAAAAAGTAGTGAGGAAGCAGAGGGACTGTGCTAATAGAATCAAATTACTTTTGTATATACAGTTGATATAATAATAGAATATTAGTTATATAGATCCAACATTAGGCAGCGAGTAGAAATGCTAATAAAAGCAAAAAAAAAGAAGAAACCAAAAACTCACAATCAAATTATCTTGGAAAGTAAAAAGCAATTTAAATAATTAACTAAATAGGATTCTACTATAGCAGGACTCTGAGTTTATTAGGTGACCTCAACTTCAACAAAACTTCAACTGGTGCAAGTCTGAAGTTCATTGAGATGAGTGAAAGAAGTAGAATGCAGGAGAACTCTAAGCGTAAGTTTATGCTTATGTTTTCATTAGTACAATTATCAATTAGAATCCTATTCAACAATTACAATTCATTAATTACAATTATTAATTAGTTTTGGAAAAAATATAATACTAGGTATGTGACAGAAATAATGTGTTTATCCAGTCCACACAAAAGCAGAACAGTGCTCCATAACATAGTAACTCGAGGTACATGGGGATGAAAGACCAAAAGATTCTGAGGCGGCCCCAGGTACTCGCTACCTAAGAAGGAGCCTGAAGTGGTTTCAGCTAGTCCGTCCCCTGTTGCTGACCCCTAGCACGGTAGCGCTGGAACAGGGCCGGCCTGGTACCCAGGAGGCGGCTGTGCGGGTCACACAACCTACTGGAATGGGGGCGCAGGCTACTGTTTTCAATCCATATGTGGTGTCTGTGGCTATTTGGGGAGTGTTGGGTTGTATCATTTAGTACATAGCCCAACTACCTTCATAGATATATTTGCTTTTTTTTATAGATGCAAACAACAAAGGGGTCTATCACATGTCACCCTAGGGTCCTGACTTTGTTTAGGGTGCTCCATCTGAAAGTCTTTCTTATTCTTCTCTAATTCTTTCTGGAACTCTTCAAACTCCTTAAGGAACTTTTCCTTCTCATCTTCAGGGATCTTTGCTGCTGGAGACTGGTGATAAAGAAAGGTGTAAAACGTTCAGCTCTGTCAGCATTAAAAAAGCAAATACATCAACAACATTTTAACAAAAATATTTGAGGAATAATATCATGTAACTGTAACTCAACCAACACTTAGAATTGAGCAACTACATCATGTGTAACATAATTAAGTATAACGTAACAAGGAAAACACTAAGGTTTTGTGTCACTTCCCAGTAAGAACCACTCAAGACTACAGCTCAAGGGTGAATTAAGAAAAAAATCTTAAAAAGCTGATTTAGAGTGACTTGCCAGCTGCCATTGCAATATAACCCCAATGGAGCTTGATCTCTTCTTTCCCTTTAATTAAGTGCATATATATTGGTTGAAATATTAAATTTATTGTAAGCCAGTTCAACACAAAATAATATATAATGATGACGCACCTCATCCCAGGTTTTGCTCAGACTGTATGTCATGAACGAAAGCACATCATGATCATCTGCAATAGACACAAGAACAAAAATAATTATCACAGTATGTGTGTGTGCTTACCTTGGTGGAAACTCATTTCACCCAGTTGCTGGGAAAAAACACTATATGTCATTAAACCGGAAAGGCTTTGACACTCTAATATGTATTTTATCATTACCTCTTGTTTGTGTAAGTCAAATTGTTATGGTATGCACTACTTGTTATGCCCTGTTGTAAAACATATCCCGGTCTAGGCCTGAGGGCGGCACGTTCCTGGTACAAACCCAGAGGACAGATCTCCCTCTTAGGCGATTAAACACCCTGCTATCCCGCAGCACAACGAGCCGATTAGGGAGATTATTGACCCCCCAAACCGGCCTATTTATGCTATGGAAGCTGTGCCGGCTCAGAACAGCCTCCATAGACTTCATTAAAAGGTGCCTTGTTCTTTTAATATACAGCGTGCTGGGATGTGATGTCAGTTTCCGTTCCGATAAAACAAATAATTCCTAAAATTCTGAATATCAGATGGATTTAAAAGTTTAAAAAAAAAGACAAAAACTGTTACTGTGATACGATTTCTCTATTTTGTATGCACTGGTGGTGCCTGTTCACTATGTAGAGGAGAGTTATGGTTTCTATTAGACTTGGGCACCAGGGGGCTCTTCGTGTTCGTCTTCGTGCTCGTCTTCGGGGGAAAAAAAATCTTCGTATTCCGCGAATATTCGCCCGTTCCTGTCTTCTCTTCGGGCGAATATTCGCGGACATTCTTCGTGCTCGTTTAATCTTCGTTTTCCTCCTGGTTGCCTAGCAGGGGTTAATACGGGGTTAATAACACATCACAGCAGCAGCAGCTGCCGTGAAGGTACGTGTGTGCAGCTCTATTGGTCGTTTCGGCAGGGGGCTGGTCTGGCATCAACGAGTGAATTGCAGAACTGCAGAATGCACTTCATTCGTTGATGGCAGGCGAGCCCCCTGCCGAAACGACCAATAGAGTTGCACACACATACCGAGGTGTACTGTCCATAGATGTTTAATAAAAGAATAGGGAATATTTTACATTTTTAAATTGATTTTGGACCACTTTACATGCCTAACATTTGCTACCTATTTACAATGGCATACTTTGCAACAACCCAACTTACTTATTGGACAGGACTGGAAAATAGCAGGACTGTCCACCAAAATCTTGGGTGTGTTGGCAGGTATGCTGATGGAAAAATGTTGGACAAGAACTAAAAAATAGCTTAGGGTTAATGTACGGTTATGTTTAAGATTAGTAGCAGTGCACTGGTTTGGTTAAAGATGGATTATGTCTAAATAATAATAATTTAATTTTAATGTTTTTTTTAAAAAAAAAAATAGGGGTTTATTTAAATGTATTTTAAAGTTAGATTTATTATTTAGTACTTGATTATATTTATTAAATGTTTATAGTAGCGTTACCTACCAAGCTATAACTACCTATGTGTATTTGCATTTTGCATACCTAGTTTAGCTAAATTAGATGGGACAGGACTGGAAAAAAGCAGGACTGTCCCTGAAAAAGTTGGGTCTGTTGGCAGGTATGTGGATGGAAAAATGTTATAGGGTGAAGTGTGAGTTATAGTGTTAATGTAATGCTATTAGTGAGTGAAGGCCAGGGAAAATAACAAGGAAAACGTCCTTGTGTTTTGTGCATTGTAAGTGTGTGTGTATGTGTGTTATGTGTGATGTCACTGTGTGTTATATGTGTTATATGTGTTATTGTGTGTGTTATGTTTGGTTGGTTGTGTATCAGAAGGAAAATAATGAAATGGAAAAGGAAATGGGAAAGGCAAATGAGTGGGCAATTGGCGACCCGCTCACCTGTTTCACCCCAGGGCAAAGCACCCAAACACTGTCAGTCTTAGACGTTTGGCAGCAGACTTCCAGAGCTCAGACACTAGGCCCTAGCGTAAGCTGGCCACTCCGGCGGAGGTAGCAGGCGTTGCCACACCGCAAACAGAGGCAGCCAGGGGGGAGAAACTGCCCTTACCATTAGGGACATTTTGGGCATGACTCTAGCCAGGAAGCGAACTGGCAGAGAAGAGATGCTGGCACCACCACCAGCAGCAGCATTGAAAAGGCGAATGAGTGGGCAATTGGCGACCCACTCACCTGTTTCACCCCAGGGCAAAGCACCCAAACACTGTCAGTCTTAGACGTTTGGCAGCAGACTTCCAGAGCTCAGACACAAGGCCCTAGCGTAAGCTGGCCACTCCGGCGGAGGTAGCAGGCGTTGCCACACCGCAGACAGAGGCAGCCAGGGGGGAGAAACTGCCCTTACCATTAGGGACATTTGATTCATGACACTAGCCAGGAAGCGAACTGGCATCGAAGAGACACTGGCACCACCAGCAGCAGCAGCAGCAGCAGCAGAATTGGGAAAGGCGAATGAGTGGGCAATTGGCGACCCACTCACCTGTTTCACCCCAGGGCAAAGCACCCAAACACTGTCAGTCTTAAACGTTTGGCAGCAGACTTCCAGAGCTCAGACACAAGGCCCTAGCGTAAGCTGGCCACTCCGGCGGAGGTAGCAGGCGTTGCCACACCGCAGACAGAGGCAGCCAGGGGGGAGAAACTGCCCTTACCATTAGGGACATTTGATTCATGACACTAGCCAGGAAGCGAACTGGCATCGAAGAGACACTGGCACCACCAGCAGCAGCAGCAGCAGCAGAATTGGGAAAGGCGAATGAGTGGGCAATTGGCGACCCACTCACCTGTTTCACCCCAGGGCAAAGCACCCAAACACTGTCAGTCTTAAACGTTTGGCAGCAGACTTCCAGAGCTCAGACACAAGGCCCTAGCGTAAGCTGGCCACTCCGGCGGAGGTAGCAGGCGTTGCCACACCGCAGACAGAGGCAGCCAGGAGGGAGAAACTGCCCTTACCATTAGGGACATTTGATTCATGACACTAGCCAGGAAGCGAACTGGCAGAGAAGAGACACTGGCACCACCACCAGCAGCAGCAGCAGAATTGGGAAAGGCGAATGAGTGGGCAATTGGCGACCCACTCACCTGTTTCACCCCAGGGCAAAGCACCCAAACACTGTCAGTCTTAGACGTTTGGCAGCAGACTTCCAGAGCTCAGACACAAGGCCCTAGCGTAAGCTGGCCACTCCGGCGGAGGTAGCAGGCGTTGCCACACCGCAGACAGAGGCAGCCAGGGGGGAGAAACTGCCCTTACCATTAGGGACATTTGATTCATGACACTAGCCAGGAAGCGAACTGGCATCGAAGAGACACTGGCACCACCAGCAGCAGCAGCAGCAGCAGAATTGGGAAAGGCGAATGAGTGGGCAATTGGCGACCCACTCACCTGTTTCACCCCAGGGCAAAGCACCCAAACACTGTCAGTCTTAAACGTTTGGCAGCAGACTTCCAGAGCTCAGACACAAGGCCCTAGCGTAAGCTGGCCACTCCGGCGGAGGTAGCAGGCGTTGCCACACCGCAGACAGAGGCAGCCAGGGGGGAGAAACTGCCCTTACCATTAGGGACATTTGATTCATGACACTAGCCAGGAAGCGAACTGGCAGAGAAGAGACACTGGCACCACCACCAGCAGCAGCAGCAGAATTGGGAAAGGCGAATGAGTGGGCAATTGGCGACCCACTCACCTGTTTCACCCCAGGGCAAAGCACCCAAACACTGTCAGTCTTAGACGTTTGGCAGCAGACTTCCAGAGCTCAGACACAAGGCCCTAGTGTAAGCTGGCCACTCCGGCGGAGGTAGCAGGCGTTGCCACACCGCAGACAGAGGCAGCCAGGGGGGAGAAACTGCCCTTACAATTAGGGACATTTTGGGCATGACTCTAGCCAGGAAGCGAACTGGCAGAGAAGAGATGCTGGCACCACCACCACCACCACCAGCAGCATTGAAAAATTGGAAAGGCGAATGAGTGGGCAATTGGCGACCCACTCACCTGTTTCACCCCAGGGCAAAGCACCCAAACACTGTCAGTCTTAGACGTTTGGCAGCAGACTTCCAGAGCTCAGACACTAGGCCCTAGCGTAAGCTGGCCACTCCGGCGGAGGTAGCAGGCGTTGCCACACCGCAGACAGAGGCAGCCAGGGGGGAGAAACTGCCCTTACCATTAGGGACATTTGATTCATGACACTAGCCAGGAAGCGAACTGGCATCGAAGAGACACTGGCACCACCAGCAGCAGCAGCAGCAGCAGAATTGGGAAAGGCGAATGAGTGGGCAATTGGCGACCCACTCACCTGTTTCACCCCAGGGCAAAGCACCCAAACACTGTCAGTCTTAGACGTTTGGCAGCAGACTTCCAGAGCTCAGACACTAGGCCCTAGCGTAAGCTGGCCACTCCGGCGGAGGTAGCAGGCGTTGCCACACCGCAGACAGACGCAGCCAGAGGGGAGAAACTGCCCTTACCACTAGGGACATTTTGGGCATGACTCTAGCCAGGAAGCGAACTGGCAGAGAAGAGATGCTGGCACCACCACCAGCAGCAGCATTGAAAAGGCGAATGAGTGGGCAATTGGCGACCCACTCACCTGTTTCACCCCAGGGCAAAGCATCCAAACACTGTCAGTCCTTGGCGTTTGGGAGCGGACTTCCAGAGCTCAGACACAAGGCCCTAGCGTAAGCTGGCTACATTGGCGGAGGTAGCAGGCGTTGCCACACCGCAGCAAGTGCAACCAGGGGGGAGAAACTGCCCTCACCATCAGGGACATTCGAGGCATGACACTAGCCAGGAAGCGAACTGGCATTGAAGAGAGACACTGGCACCACCACCAGCAGAATTGGGAAAGGCGAATGAGTGGGCAATTGACGACCCGCTCACCTGTTTCACCCCAGGGCAAAGCATCCAAACACTGTCAGTCCTTGGCGTTTGGGAGCGGACTTCCAGAGCTCAGACACAAGGCCCTAGCGTAAGCTGGCTACATTGGCGGAGGTAGCAGGCGTTGCCACACCGCAGCAAGTGCAACCAGGGGGGAGAAACTGCCCTTACCATAAGGGACATTTGAGGCATGACACTAGCCAGGAAGCGAACTGGCAGAGAAGAGACACTGGCACCACCACCAGCAGCAGCATTGGAAAAGGCGAATGAGTGGGCAATTGACGACCCGCTCACCTGTTTCACCCCAGGGCAAAGCATCCAAACACTGTCAGTCCTTGGCGTTTGGGAGCGGACTTCCAGAGCTCAGACACAAGGCCCTAGCGTAAGCTGGCTACATTGGCGGAGGTAGCAGGCGTTGCCACACCGCAGCAAGTGCAACCAGGGGGGAGAAACTGCCCTTACCATAAGGGACATTTGAGGCATGACACTAGCCAGGAAGCGAACTGGCAGAGAAGAGACACTGGCACCACCACCAGCAGCAGCATTGGAAAAGGCGAATGAGTGGGCAATTGACGACCCGCTCACCTGTTTCACCCCAGGGCAAAGCATCCAAACACTGTCAGTCCTTGGCGTTTGGGAGCGGACTTCCAGAGCTCAGACACAAGGCCCTAGCGTAAGCTGGCTACATTGGCGGAGGTAGCAGGCGTTGCCACACCGCAGCAAGTGCAACCAGGGGGGAGAAACTGCCCTTACCATAAGGGACAATTAAGGCATGACACTAGCCAGGAAGCGAACTGGCAGAGAAGAGATGCTGGCACCAGCAGCAGCAGCAGCAGCAGCAGCAGCAGCATTGGAAAAGGCAAATGAGTGGGCAATTGACGACCCGCTCACCTGTTTCACCCCAGGGCAAAGCATCCAAAGACTGTCAGTCCTTGGCGTTTGGGAGCGGACTTCCAGAACTCAGACACAAGGCCCTAGCGTAAGCTGGCTACATTGGCGGAGGTAGCAGGCGTTGCCACACCGCAGCAAGTGCAACCAGGGGGGAGAAACTGCCCTTACCATAAGGGACATTTGAGGCATGACACTAGCCAGGAAGCGAACTGGCAGAGAAGAGACACTGGCACCACCACCAGCAGCAGCATTGGAAAAGGCGAATGAGTGGGCAATTGACGACCCGCTCACCTGTTTCACCCCAGGGCAAAGCATCCAAAGACTGTCAGTCCTTGGCGTTTGGGAGCGGACTTCCAGAACTCAGACACAAGGCCCTAGCGTAAGCTGGCTACACCGGCGGAGGTAGCAGGCGTTGCCACACCGCAGCAAGTGCAACCAGGGGGGAGAAACTACCCTCACCATCAGGGACATTCGAGGCATGACACTAGCCAGGAAGCGAACTGGCATTGAAGAGAGACACTGGCACCACCACCAGCAGCAGCAGAATTGGGAAAGGCGAATGAGTGGGCAATTGACGACCCGCTCACCTGTTTCACCCCAGGGCAAAGCATCCAAAAACTGTCAGTCCTTGGCGTTTGGGAGCGGACTTCCAGAACTCAGACACAAGGCCCTAGCGTAAGCTGGCTACACCGGCGGAGGTAGCAGGCGTTGCCACACCGCAGCAAGTGCAACCAGGGGGGAGAAACTACCCTCACCATCAGGGACATTCGAGGCATGACACTAGCCAGGAAGCGAACTGGCATTGAAGAGAGACACTGGCACCACCACCAGCAGCAGCAGCAGCAGCATTGGAAAAGGCGAATGAGTGGGCAATTGACGACCCGCTCACCTGTTTCACCCCAGGGCAAAGCATCCAAAAACTGTCAGTCCTTGGCGTTTGGGAGCGGACTTCCAGAACTCAGACACAAGGCCCTAGCGTAAGCTGGCTACACCGGCGGAGGTAGCAGGCGTTGCCACACCGCAGCAAGTGCAACCAGGGGGGAGAAACTACCCTCACCATCAGGGACATTCGAGGCATGACACTAGCCAGGAAGCGAACTGGCATTGAAGAGAGACACTGGCACCACCACCAGCAGCAGCGTTGGAAACGGAAAAAGGTGAATGAGTGGGCAATTGACGACCCACTCACCTGTTTCACCCCAGGGCAAAGCATCCAAAGACTGTCAGTCCTAGGCGTTTGGGAGCGGACTTACAGAGCTCAGACACTAGGCCCTAGCGTAAATTGGCTACACCAGCGGAGGTAGCAGGCATTGCCACACCGCAGCAAGTGCAACCAGGGGGAGAAACTACCTTAAACATTAGAGAGAAAAAATTTAACTTTCCAAGCTAAGAGCTGGGTAACCCAATTTGGGCAGATTGAATTTAAGAAAGGCAATCTGCTCCATCAGATGAGGTGCCATGCGTGAGCGCTGTGGACTCAGTATGTTTCCAGTCATAGAAAACACGCGCTCACTTTGAACAGTGGTTGGCGGACATGATAGAAGCTGCTGCGCAACCCATGAGAGTGCAGGCCACACACTCTTCTTTTCATCCCAGTAGCTAAGAGGATCAACATTAGGAGCAGAAGGAACTTCACAGAGGTAAAGTTTGACCATTTCAGCAGCACTACTCTCCTTTCTGCTGCTAGCTCTGTCAGATGGTCCAACTATACTGCCAAGTGCCTCTTCCCAAAACGCAGCTGCTCCACTCAGCTGTGTTGTGCTGCTTGTGGCACTGCTGCTGATGCTGCTGCTAGGGGTAGCAGACCACATCATCTCTTCCTCCTCCTGCACCTCACCCTCCTCGGACAGCATTCCCATTTTACGCTGCCAGTCACGCACCTTGTTGACCAATTGCTCCCGGTAGCTACTGAGAACATTGAATTTCAAAGCTAGCTTTCCCTTAATTCTTGGATCACAAAGGCACGCTAGCATCATTTCGGCACTCTTTTCCATTCGCTTGCGAAGGTGTACTTTTAGCAGATCCTTCAGCTTCCTGACTATGGCTGCTACGTCAGGATGTAGAGTGCCACCTTGAACAGCCTCACGGTTTCCAAGGAACACATCCATCTTGCTGCCTAGATGGGAGAACACTGGGATTACCTGGGCCAGACTGGCAGTGTTTGAGCTTAAATTTTCTGTGGCATCCCTGAATGGTTTAAGGACTGCCACTAGCTGGGCGATCACTGTCCAATCCTCCCTATTCAATGGAGAGGTAATCCCTATATTGTGCTCTGAGGCAAGATTATGGATTGCCCTCTGCTGCTCCAAAATCCTCTCTAGCATGTCTAACGTGGAGTTCCACCGTGTACTGACATCCTGACGTAGGCAGTGTACGGGAAGACCTGACCTCTCTTGCTCTTCCCTCAAAAGTTGGCTAGCCTTAACACTATGGTGAAAGTGCCCAGCGATCTTTCTGCAGCGGGACAGAACTACTGCTGCCACATTAGTTCCTTCTGACATTGCTGCCTTCACTACAAGATGGATGATGTGGGCTGCACAGCGCACACCAACAATATGACCATCTCGCAGCGCTTTCACCATATTGGCACCTCCGTCAGTTACCACAAAACCAACTTCAACATTGGTGCCCGCCTCTGCTCCCACCCAAAGGCTAAACATTTTCCTAATCGCATGCAGAATATTTTGGGAAGTGTGCTTTTCATCCATCACTTCTGCATGGAGAAGGAATGATCGGTAGCCTGCTGCAGCAACTTCCTTAGACACACCGGGCTGCCACCAGTGTGCTGTCAAAGAAAGAAAGGCATGCTGGGCGCTAGGTGCACTCCACAAATCTGTAGTGAAATGAACACACTGACCAGCAGCCTTGGAAAGCTCCTCTTTCACTGCTGCAACACAGGACCGATACAGCGAGGGGACAATGTTCCTGCTGAAAGTGGAACGTGACGGAACTGTGTATTGTGGAGCCACAGCCGCCATCAATTGTTTGAAAGGCTCCCCTTCAATCATGGAGAAGGATGCCCCTCCAACAGCAATGAACTGACCAATAAGTCGCGTTACTTTATTGGCCTGCTGTTTGGGCATCGTTCTCTTGGAGTGGAATGCCCCAAATTCTTCCAGGGTGGGCTGGGCATGCAGTGCTCCAACCTGCCTTGGTCTCTGGCTGCCAGCACTAGTTGCTGCTGCTGCTGCTGCTGCTGCTATTGGCTCAGAAGAAGAAGCTGTTGGGGTTTTTCCACGGCCACCAGCTATGCTGCCTGCACTAAGTTTTACCTCTGCATCTTTCCCCAATAGCACAGCGTTGTGTTGAGTGCTGAGGTGATGCTTCATGCTAGCACTGGTAAAATGGCCAGACACTTTCCCTCTGCTTATTAGCTTCCCACAATGTTTGCACTTTCCATAGCGCCCTTCTTCAACATTTTCAAAGTGCTCCCAAATTGGGGCGCGCATAGCCTTGGAGTGTGCCTTGGGTGCTGCTCTTACTGCTCGGGGTGGATGAACAGAGGCAGAACTAGTGGTGGTGGGACTGGTGGTAACAGTACTGGCCATAGTGGGACTGCTAATTGCTTTAGATTTGCTAGGTTTTGCTGCTGCTGCTGGTGGTGGTGATGGTGATGATCGTAGCGGAGAAGGTGGAGGCTCAGGGGAAAATTGTGCACTAGTCATTTGGACACTGCTCCCTGAGGAATCTGATTCCTGACCACTCATCTCCTCTACTTCCTCTGGCTCATAGTCTAGCTCTTCATTAGCCAGATCGAATGGAATTCCTGCTAGGCTGGAGCTAAGACTGATATCGTCGTGAGACTCGTGACTAGTAGTAGTGCGAGCAGGAAGAATAGACTCTGCACTTGGCCTCTCAGTCTCAGGCTCCTCTGCTACCTCGCTAGGTGGAGTTCCACTATGTGTAGCCCTCTCTCTAACTGTCTTTACAAAAATTTTGTAAGGACTTGGTGGCTTGCTAGAGGTACTAGGAGGACATGGCGTGGCGGTACCAGTGGGAACAGTAGGCGCAGCACTAGTGGTGGTAGAGGCGGTAGAGGTGGGGGTGGTGGTGGTGGTTTTCCCTACAAAGGAATGAGATCGCTTTGGTTTGGGACCCCTCTGAGTCTTGCTGCTAATTTGGCTCTGCTTGGTACCTTGCATGCTGCTGGTGGATGGGGAAGATGCTGCTTGGGGCAAAAGGCACTTCTTTTTAGTCACTGGGCTGGTACTACTTGTGCTACCCTTTAACTTTGAACGTGCTTCTGGTGCTTTAGGCTTTCCGTAAAAAACCATAGAGCTTGTGGGCCTAGCCGCACTACTACTGCCTGCTTTTGGTGCCTTTCCTTTACTTGATGATCCTTCAAGCAATGCTTCCCCAAATGATAAGCGAGAGCTTGGCCTACTTGGCCGACTAGACTGACGCAAAGGCTGCATCTTAGAACTGGTGGTGGTGCTGGTGGTGGTGCTGGTGGTGGTGGTGGTAGATGGAGCTTGTCCCTCCTTAGTCCCAAAAGGAGGATCCATTTCAAATTTTGTGTTGTGTGTGTAGTGTAGTGTAGTGTAGTGTAGTGTAGTGTAGTGTTTAAAAAACGATAAAAAAAAAAATAAAAAAATAAAAATAAAAAAAAGGAAAAACGAATTAAAGACAAAAAAATTAGAGGAAGTTCTCTTCAGTGCTACTGCTTAAAAAGTAAAACTATGCACTACTGCACTGTGCTGTGTGCAATCTGCCAAAATCCTAAAGTTATTTAAATTATTAACTCAAGATTAACTATTTAATAACTAGCAGTATTTTATTTTTAATTTGAATTTACACGGGCCTAAGAGCTTAGCCTACTACTATGCTAGCCTAAAGCTATATTTCCTTACTATAAGTCTACCTCTAGGCAGACGCTCTCAAACCCACTAAGCTAAAGTGAGGTTAAATCAGATTCAGTATATGATTTATTAATTAATATTAAGTTATATAATATTAATAGATTAGAACTAATTTACTTATATATTATGTATTATAGATAGAAGAATATAGATTATGAATTAGAATTTAGAATTAGAATTACTTATATTATAGATTATGAATTAGAATATTATTATTTATAATATATTATAGATTAAGATTAAAGAAGATTAGAATTATTTTAGTACTACAGCTAGTAGCTTGAAGCTTTGCTTAGTACAGCTCGTCACAGTCAATTTTTCTTGAAAAGAATTAGAAATAAAATAAAATGTCACAGCAAAACAGTTATCTTCACTGCTTGCTGCACTCACTAGCCCAACAAGTTCACTTCACTGATGGACTGAGGTGAGCAAAACACTAAGGGTACTTTTAATAAAATTGAAATAAAATGTAAAATAAATGAGAAAATCTTTGCAAAACAGTTAACGTCACTGCTTGCTGATCAAAAAAAAACACAGCACTTATGCGGCTGCACTCACTAGCCCAACAAGTTCACTTCACTGATGGACTGAGGTGAGCAAAACAAATGAAATAAAATGAAAGATTAATTAAGAAAAATTGACTTGGTCTCTTACTGTTGCTAAAACAAAGCACAAACTATAGAGCTGCAGCACCAGTACTAATAAGATTAGCTGAACTATACGCTAGTAGTAATTAATTAATATTATTACTTTTATTTATAGCTAATTTAATTAACTATTAAGATAAGAAAGAATTAGAGAATTATTGATATTACTGATTTTAGATTAGACACTAGTAGATGTTCTGAATGTCTACAGTACACTCTACACTAGTATACTATTACTAACTATAACTGACAAATATATATATTTTATAATGAATTCAATTATTAATTATATTAATTAATATTACTGATTTTAAATTAGACACTAGTAGATGAATGTCTACAGTACACTCTACACTAGTATACTATAGTATATATATATATATATGACTGACAAATATATATATATATATAATATTATAATGAACTATTAAATTATAGATTCTATTAAATTGTAATTTATAAATTCTATTTAATTTATTTAAGCAGGACAGGCAATAGGCACTAGTGCCAGCCCAGGGCAAGGGCACCCCAGTGCCACTGAGGCACTGGGTGCACTGTCAACTCAACAGCACTTACACTAAAGTTGATGACAAATTAATTTTAAAAAAATTAAATTAATCAAATTATTATTATTAAATATATTAATTAAGTAGCACTGAAGTGAGGATGAAGTACACAGTGAGAAATGGCAGGCTAAGGCTTACCAGTCTCACACAGAACAGAACAATCTCTCTCTGTAACGCTCGGATGCAGCACAGCAGTGTTGCCAAAGCAGTCACAGCGAAAAATGAATGGATCTCTCAGGCAAGCTCTGGTCTTATAAAGGCGCCTTCAGAATTCAAAAAACAGCAGCACAGGCATTGGACGAGACCCTTAGCGTTACGTCACAAGAGTGAGCTGATTGGACAGACGAGGATCAGCTCACTCCTGTTTGAAATTTTGGCGGTTGCGCGGCAAAAACGAAGACGATCACGAAGAATCTTCGATTCTTCGTGATTGTGAGTCTTCGTCTTCGCCTACGGTTTGCCGGCACTGTATTCTGTTCTACGTTCCTTCGGAACGAACAAAAAAACGGCCTCTTCGTGCTCGTTTTCATGTTCGCCCGAAGACGAATGCACAAGTCTAGTTTCTATTCCCTAAATTGACTATCCATTATAAAGGATCAACACTGGCATGTTTCTCCAGCATAAAAGGCTGAGCTGTCCCTGTTTGATGCATAACTCTGTGGGTAAGAAGACTTTGAAGAAATCCATCTGATTGAACTACATCAATTTAACTACTGATTTAAGGACATAAGTTCTTATGATAATAATTATTGTAATTTGCTCTAAGAGCCAGTGAAAATTTACCAGCCAGGACTCCAGTAGAAGCTGAAATACCAAAGTATCCAGTAGATGGGATCACCATGTTTGATACCTGGGCACATAACTCATACGCATCACCTCTTGGAGATAGGCCCGTTTGCACAGAAACCTGACAGGAAAAAATAATTGATCTTATACTATGGAAGGCTATTGGAGAAACATTGCATATTAATAAGTTAGTCTGTTTCCCATGGTCAACTTACATTACATTATATCTACAAAGTAACCATTCATAGACTAAAAAGATCTAGTTTCTTCTTTTGGGGTTTAAGTAAAAGCCTTGGGGAATAACAAAAGCTAACAATGAAGAACACCTAAGCCAATGTACTAATGAAAAGCTTGCTCTTCTATAAGCTTGCTGTTCTATATAACTGCAACTCTGGGCAGCCAGCATTCCAAAGAAGAAGGAAATGTGTTTTAATTGCGTCTCAGCTTTTGGAATGAAGTTCCACAGCAGCTGGTTATGTACTTTTAAACTTCCCCGGTCTAGACTCCTGTAGATTATTATTTAGGTGGGAGAATATAAGACATAAAGTATTTACAACCTTAAGGAATGAAATCAAGACTCAAATTCAGAGAGCAAAGACAAGCACACCCAGTTTAGAGCATAGGTGGTAGTAGGATAGGAAGACCTATTAGAAACTCATATATTTCATTCATAGAAGGGAGGAACTTTCCGAGAGCCACATACTGAATACAGGAAACAAGTGATGGACAGGAAAAACTAGACAGTCATTCAAGTGGATAAGGTTACTCACCCTTAATGTCCTCTTATAGTATGATATTTTTGCTTTAAATGGGCGGATTGTGTTCCTAAAACTGAGCACACAGGAGCCCAGGGCCTGATTCATGCCGTCTCTGTTGAACAAGAATACCCATAAGACCTCCAAGTGAAGTTATATAGCCAGTATTCATTTTGTGTTTTTCAACATGTCCTGTGGTAAAATATCATTATATAGTATTGGGACACGTGACTATTACACCAACAGGGACGTTTAGGATATTGCATTCTAAATACAGAGCCATTAATATGTAGTTGGTTCCCCCTTTTGCAGCTGTAACACTTTCCGCAGAGTTTCTGTGGGAATTTATTGCACATTCACCCAGTAGAGCATTTGTGAGGTCAGGCATTGATGGATGAGAAGGCCTGGCTCTCAATCTGTGTTTCAGTTCATTTCAACATAGCTGAGGTTAGGGCTCTATGTAGCCCAGTCAAGTTCTTCCACACCAAACCCATCCAATCATGTCTTTATGGACCTTGCTTTATGCACTGGGGCACAGTCATGCTGGAATAGAAAAGGGCCTTCCCCAAACTGTTCCCACAAAACTAGAAGTGTAATATTGTCAAACATTTCTTGGTATGCAGAAACATTAAGCTTTCCCTTCACTGGAAGTAAGGGGCCCAACTCTATCCATGAAAAGCAGCCCCATTCCATTACTTTACAGTTGGCACAATACAGTCAGCCAGGTAAAGTTCTACTGGCATCCGCCAAACTCGCCCATCAGACTGCTAAACAGAGAAGCGTGATTTATCACTCCAGAGAACATGTTCTCACTGCTGCAGAGTCCAGCGGTGGCATGTTTTACACCGTTTGATCAGGCATTTGGCATTGTACTTGGTGATGTGAGGCTTGCATGCAGCTGTTCGGCCATGAAAACCCATTACATAAAGCCCCAGCCAGTAGAAGTTTGGAACTCTTCAGCTATGGAATCATTGACAACTTTTATGCACCTAAGCACTCGGTGACCCTGCTCTGTGACTTTACGTGGTCTTCCACTTCATGGCTGAGTTGCTGCTGTTCCTAAACACTGCCACTTTCTAGTGACCGTGGAATATCCAGCAGGGAAGAAATTTCACAAACTGACTTTTTGCAAAGGTTATATCCTATCACAGTACCATGCTTGAATTCACTGAGCCCGGTAGCTCCGAATAGCAATATAAAGATATGAAACAATACAAGCCTACAATAAACTTTGAAAATAGGTTCATTACGGGATTTGTGCTCAAAGCGGTTTATTGTAAGTACTGGCCTTAGGTAGTTGAAACAAACAAAAAAGGTCAGTCGCAGAGGGTCCCCCATAGAGGGTCTCTCTAATGATTCCACAACTTGGATCCACAAGCTCAAGGATTAACACAACAATAAATCTGGTGGAGTACGCAAAGGCAGTCACAACTCTGCTGTTGTCTCTGCATTTACTCTGAAGGTACTCTTCATGCAAAATGTAATATAGATTTTCTAATATTAAAAGTGATGGCAGGCCGTATTCCTGACAAAAGTAGATTTTTTAAAAATCCTAGCATAGGCATTCTAATTTTTATTTTTTTATTTTCATTTGATAATATTACAGGAGATGATGAAGATACATTTTCCAGCCAAGGGAATCTCAAATCTACTGAGTGTATTCCATATGACCAAGCTTCCCCAGGGAGAAGTTTGTTTGGAATAAAGCAGATGACAGTCAGTAGAATCTGCAAATAAATATGTATCTGCTTGTAGCATTTTTCACTAAATCATTTCAGATGAAACCCCACCAAGCTACTAGAGGATTAGGGTTAAGAAGACAGATTCTATCTATGCCTTGATAGCAGGAGATAGGGGGAGTGGTAGAGTGAGTTCTGCACATATGTGCGTGGGGATATTGTGAGTAGGAGTGTTAGGGAGAAAGGAGGGAGAAGCCATATGGCATGTGCTTCTCTCTAGGGACATAATAGGAAGCATAAAAGCAGAGATATATAAATTGAATGACAGATAGGAACCAATTGGCGCATCTTGTCTGCATAGCCTATCTAAAAAGCACAGCAGTTGTTGTTGATCTTAGTTCCTGCTCATGAGAGCAGTGCATCTATTCAAGGAACATTTCATTTGTCTGCTATATTATAGTCCCAGTGGTGCAAATACAGTGATGCCGTGACTGAGTATTACATTTCAAAAGAAAAGTGGCATTGCTCCAAGTAGTCCAGTGTCAAGGAGTAGGGAGATCTGTACACCCTTCTTGCAATTTTATCACCTATCTTTAATGTAACCGGCCATTACTGTACATGGCTAGAGAAAATTCACAAGTTGATATCTCAGAAGACCTACAATCAATTGTTGATTTGCATAAAGCTGGAAAGGGTCACAAAGTAATTTCGAGTTCACATATCAATCAGTCCACAGTTAAATTGTGAGAGAGATCATTTAGTACTGTGGCTATTCTCCCTAAAGGTGGGCGCCCTATCTCTGTTCATAAGTCTACCATATGCAAGACATTGAACAGACATGGAGCCACTACGCTCCAAGAAAACATTGCTGCGCACCTGAAGTTTGCCAAATTGCACCTTGACACTACGCATCACTACTGGGAAAATGTTTTATGGACTGATGAAAGTAAGGTTGAATTGTTCAGGAATAACACGTAGCACTACGTATGTTGTACCCTCATCTCCATAGTGAAATACGGTGGAGGGAACAACATGATTTGGGGCTGCTTTGCTGCCTCTGGTCCTGGACATCATTGAGGGGACAATGAATTCCCAAGTTTATCAATGTATCATACGGGATAATGTCAGGATGGCTGTTTCCCAGCTGAAGCTAAGTAGCACATCCATTAGAGGTGTTGTGGAATGACCTCAAGAGCCTTTCACACCAGACATTCTAAGAGTATGGCTGATCTTAAGAAGTTCTGTAAGGAAATAAGGTCTAAAATCCCTTCTGAGCATTGTCCATTTGTTTGAGGTAATTGCAGCCAAAGGAGATTCCTTACTTTTACTTTTTTCCATCAGCATTGTGAATGTTTAATGGGTATGTTCAATAAAAACACACAGGATTATCATTGTGTGTCTTATTAGTTTAAGCATATTGTGTTTGTCTATACTTGTGACTTACATGTAGACCAGATCACGTTTTATGATCGAACGCAGCATTTAAGATCACGTAGTCACATGACCAAGTGCAAGGGCAGGGAGATGCATGATGGCAATCATGAGAAGAGAGGGTTGCAGGTAATGTTGAGATTGAGCACAGTTCCCTTCAAGTAAATTTTACTTTAAATGTTTTCATATCAATATTCATCCATCCTGAAGTGTTTATTTCACATTGTGGTGTGTGCTTAATATGATTGCACTATATAAATCAATAAATTATATAAATATACGGCCATGGCCACCTATGGGTGTACCAAAAAGAATCTTGCACCAAGACAAAAAGAACCCCAGGCTCATCCCTGTTGCTCCAAAATGGACCTCGACTCCATTGAACATCTTTGGGAACATTTGAAAAGGAAAAAGGTGCCACACTGACATCTCTGGGATGCTCTAAAGAAGTGCTGGAATAATGTGGATTGTAAACTTCTGCACAAACTTGTAGAATCTAGGCCAGACACAGAAAAGTACGTCCTTGGTGTTGAGCGCCTTCAGCGCAGCAATCCGTTGAATGTACCACTAATGCTGGCTGCCCGGATGCCAGGCAGACCAGCTGCAGGCCATCCAGAGTACCTGTGTGCATGTGATTGTTTTTTTAACCAATCAGATGCACAGACACCTTCCATAGACAAATGTATTTGTTCTCTGTCCCAATCCATTGTGAGCTCAAGCAATTGCTGCAGGGCCTCTCGGAATGCTGGGCCATGAAGAGTCCCATAACAGGCCAAACCTATCCATGTGAGATATTGTTAAATTCAGAATTAAGGAGATACAAATTATGAGTTTTTCCGCTCATGCAACTATGCAATCAGAGAAAGAAAACTAGTGAAATTGCATATTTGGAGGGTTTGGTGGTCTGCATCATACATTCAAAATGATGATTCCCACAAATAGGTAATACATACTGTGAATGGTCATAATTCAGTTTTCCATTGTTCCCCACAATTAGTATTGTCGGATTATTCCCCTGCAAGAAAGGAAATGTTTGTTATGATCACTACCAGTGGATATGTGCCGTTCATCAAACTAATGTGCCCAATTTATTTTCTCAAACACGTGCTTGCAGAGAGGGGGTGCTGAAGACGTGGTTTTCCTAGCGTCCTAAAAACACTAAGACCAGCCCTTACAGCACCCTGCCTGCACTAAAGGGTTGTTACGGTACAGACAGTGATACACAACATTAATAACACAACCGTTATCTATAACATCTGCGTTCCCTGAAACTCCCAACTTATAGACGTGCCAGTAGAAGACTACTTTCATTTTCAATAGCCTTGGAAGCACCAGTAAACCCATAGAATACCGCATCACAAATCCTGATGAAAGATGGATTATGTATTATGATGAATATGCATGAAGGGCACTTATGGTGCAAGAGGTTGGTCTATTGGTTGCTATGGTGATAAAAAGGCCCTTTCAACTTTCCAAAGAGTCCCTTTTTAGAAACAACACGTGTACCTCATTGTTCTGACAACAGTTGCTTGTTAATGCTCCACTGTAATGTAGATCCAAAGTCTTTTGCTCACAGAGCTTCAAATGCATCTCACGAGCGATTGATTACATTATATTGTATTATTAGACAGTTTGGTAAAGACTTAAATATTCATCTTATATTTGTGTATGATGTTTATCTCAATTTGTTAGAGAACTCAAAGTAATTGTTAATCGAACACTTATGTACAAGCAGATTACACAACGTTAGGAAAAAGTACTGGTAGGACAGGAAAGCAACGTATTTGGTACCAATCTTACCATAACATCATTATCAAAGGTGTCAAATATAATTGCCACGCCGTCCCATTTATCCGCGGAGCCATATACTGTCCCTGTGCGTCCAGGCTCTTTCGTGTACCAAATGGCCTAGCGAAGACACACAATTATTACATGCATGCACAGTTGCCAATGGGGCGAAAAAATGACTCTCTCTCTCTCTAAAGTTTCACATGCTGACTACGTCTTGGTGATTTAGAAGCCTTGGTCTAATGGTTTCCTTAGTTTATGAGGGAATTCTGTATGTAAATTATGGGCCAAACTTTTGGCAAAAAAGAAAATCAGGGACCAGCCATTCCAATTATTTTCCCAAAATTACCAATTTCCTTGTTCAGTGTATCTGTCCACTTGCAAAGATTAGCAATGTAGATTTTTAAATCTTTATTAAGAGGGTGGCCAAATAATGTTCTCATTGACCCAATAAGATGTGCTAGAACTAAAAGCCATTGCTAAGGCAATCTGAAGATCTAATTGAACGAAGATGCTTAAAAAATTGTGCCCACTGTTTCATAAGTGTGACTCCCACAAAAATAATAGAATGAGCCCATATAAACTTGCCTCCGCCTTTAGAAATGTTATGCTCTTTAACAGACTGACCCAGGATCCCACTTCTCACCAGTCCATCAGAGCCCATTCGCCCATGTCCCATGATCCTCAGGGACACATCAACTTCCCAGTGAGGGAATGAAGCATTACGTGTAGTCCACATTGATCCTGCATGGTTTTTCATTGAGGGGACTAGGCGAACTTCATCTGGCCCAGGTAGGGCATCTGTGGAAATAAAGGTTGCCCAAATTTATGTGCAGAAGAAAACCATAACTTATGCACAACGGTATCTTATTTTAGTTGGCAACATTTTAGAAGGGAACACGGAGGTTTGTCATGTCTGTTTCTTAGCCCATTATTCCATGTTTATAAAAGAATGATACCACACATGCTGATATGAATATGAATATACCCTGAAACCAGCATTTCTGGTGGACGAGACACTATGTGTGTGTTTGTAAGCTTTATTATGCACTATTAAGGTACAACGTCCTCATGCAGGAAGGCTCCCTATAAATGCACATTTAAAATAGATGACATTCCAAAAAATTCTAATTTATGCATTTAGCATGGTAACGTTGACTTTTGTTAAGGGGAAATCTACGGAATCTAATTTTTTTTAATTAGGGTACATTTACATGACATTTTAGGTATGATCCGCCAGCAGATTCAGTAGAGCTGTTACAAAAAAAGAAGAATACAAATTGTAAGAAGAGCCCCGAGAGCATATGTAACTTTACATCTGTTTCTATACGGGCCCAAGAAAGGGCATCAACTTCAGATAAAATCCATGCTCTCTTAAAAATAAAGCGGCATCTTTTTCCCCATTAGACTCTGTAGAATACCATTGGACACTGACTTTGTCCATAAGTCTATAAAAGTTTATTTAAATAAGTAGTACAGAGAAAATTCCATTTCTAGAATTTGAATCATGAAAATGCTGATTCCTCATCACTACCAGATATTAGTTGAACTGTTTACCTGGAACACACGGCAAAATAACAGATATTCCTTATCGGAAAACCAACAGGAGGTGTTACAAACATGGCCAGTTTTCATCCGACACCCCCCACAACACATGGCCAGCAAATCCTATCATCTTTTACCAAATATATATTGCATTTGGAACTCAGTTATTAGTTGGCCTCCTGCTAAATTCCAGATTCTCAGAAATGTGTCCAGCGTGTTTGAACCTCTCTCTCTCTCTACAGATTTGAAATTCAGCTGCTCCTGTTTGCACAGAAATTGTGGGATGCTTGGCAGATGGAAATGTGTCCTTATCTATTAACCACTTCTAAGTCTGCAAACCAATAATACAAATGCTGTGATGAGCAATGGGATGCATTTCCCTACAAATGATCCCAAATAAACAGTGTTGCTATATACAATAAAAAAAAACACTTGTGCTGAACACATGCTCTAATGTTAACAACCTTTAAATACCATCCAAGTTTAAGTAACAAAAACAAAAAAACTCAGAAATCATGGGCTCTGAAAATAACTGGGTTTCATTTGGGTGATACAGTGTGGGCATTTACTGCAAGATAATACCATTATAACATTACATCCATCACCATCATTGTTCAAGTGAATTATATGTATTTCCAGAGCCTATGGTGCAAAATTTGTATTAAATTACATAAATGTTTACATAATATTTTTTTTATATCACTGGGTGGTTATTAAACCATAATTTATTGGCACAAATGCAAAAACGTTCATCAGTTATTGCCTTATTTAATATGCCCAACAGCTGCCAGGAGAAGCAGGTGCTCAGGTAAAAGCCCACTTCAACGGGTACAGCCATGTCCCGTGTCTGTTCTAAAAAGGGGTCCCCAAAAATGAAAGCTTTAAACAGGGTTCTAATAAAGAGTTGAGACAGATATTATCTCTCTTTGGATAGTTAACAAATATAACACAACCTTTTTAGCAATGGACACACATACAGTGTTTGCTTAACACCCAACTTAAAATTTAAACAACTTATTAAACATAAATGCAAAGCAGGGCACACAATACGTGTGTGTGTATATATATATATATATATATATCAATTAGTGAAAACGAAATGGGGGGTTACCTCCATACATGTCCCAGAAGGGCACCGATCCATCAGGCATGGTGACGTGAGGTCCCTTGAAACTGTACTTGTACTCAAACCTGCTGTGAGCAGGCTCATCCTGGGCATAGATTAAATAGGGAAGAAGCCCAAGAAACAAGACACAGCTGGGGAAAGACATCTATGAGTTGGTGGTGAGACCTGCTCCTGAGGTGAAAACAGGTTAAAACAAGGGAACCTAAAGATACCACGAGGAGGAGATAAAAAGGAGCAGACCAGGCACCTGCTGATTGGATGGAACACAAAGGGCAACTATAGAACAGCTGGATATTCCCAAGAACTTGCAGATAGTTACATGCGTAGTTCAACATGGAGAACAGGGCAACTTTTCACAACTCAGTTTCTGCAAAGATTATGTTAAAAGTGAAAATGCAAGGATTTAAATGCACACATTTAGTGATACCAAATACATTGCCGCTAATTGTTCTGCTTGGGTGTATAAGCATTAAGAGGAGTAACACAACTTTGCCACAAAGTGGTAGACTACACATACTGACAAAGCAGGACTGATAAGTGCTGAAACATGTAAAACAAATCACCTGTCCTGTAGCATTACTCACTACAGAGTTCCAAACTGCCTCTGGAAGCAACATCATCGCAAGCACTTTGCGTCAGGAGCTTCATAAAATGGGTTTCCACAGCCGAGCAGCCGCACACAATCTGACGATCACTATGCACAATGTCAAGTGTCGGTTGGAGTAGCGTACAGCACACCGCCACCAGACTCTGAAGCAGAGGAACCGTGTTTTCTGGAGTGATCAATCACGCTTCACTATCTGGAAGTCTGGGTTTGACAGATGAAAAGAGAATGCTACCTACTGAAATGTGTAGTGTCTACTGTAAATTTTGGTAGAGGTGGGATAATGGTTTGGGCTGTTTTTCAGGGTTTGAGTAAGGCCTCTGAGTTTCAGTGAAAAATAATATGAATGTTACAGCCAAGTGTTTTCATCCAACCTCACAAATGCTCTTGTGGCTGTATGGGCACAAATACCCCCAGACACATTCCAAAATCTTGTTTCCAGAAGAGGGGGTGGCGGGCGTGCCACCTCCATATTAATGCACATGGTTTTGGAATAGACTGTCCAACAAGTTTAGATAGGTGTGATGGCCAGGTGTCCACATACTTTCGGTCAGAGTGTATTTCAAATTTCCACACATAGCATAACAGTAACTTGTGATCACCACATTATTAATGTTTGAACATGTATACAGTAGACCTTAACCATGTTTTCTAAACAGATGCTGTACAGTTTTAAGACACAGATTTTTTTTTGGCCTTATAAGCAGCATTAAAAAGTGCAATTTAAAAATAATAAACACCCCTGGGACAGAACGTGATAGAGCGGTTACTTCCATAGTGAAAACGCACATTCTTTTACATGAGGAAAGTCCCTGTGCTGAGACCTATGTATACTTCTTTTTGCGGAGAAATCATGTTACTGCTAATGTTATTTGGGTATTTGCTTTTTCACCAGGTGTGTTTGTTAAATGAAATTACCAAGAACCAGGCTAAAGTAACTTTTTTTTTTAAATCAGAAAGCACAAATCTAATATCCTAATATGAATATGCTAAATTTATTCCTTTCTTGCTCCATAGCAACCGCACAGACACTACCCCTCAGTTGAGTACCAACTGGCTGAACTGAACTTTGGGGAACATAAAATTCTATGAATTGCAAGAAAATAGCAAGATAATTTGGAAGATAACAAAACAACAAACATCGGTAAATGAGCCTGAAATTAAGGGTCCATAGGTGTTAGACCTCAGTGTTGGTACAAAATAAAATACCTCCTTTGGATGTGAAGGGATTTTTATTTCCTGAAATGATAAAATTAACCAAAATCCAGCACTGGAAACCTTCTATGATTTGTTATATTGGTTTTATAATTTATGCTCTCTGGATTTGGCATTGTGTCTCCCCACCAACGAAATACCACCGTGGTATTTCATACAAATGTAGGACGAACCCTCAATTCAGATTCCATTGTGAGGCTTTGGCCAGTGTCCTGGATTCTATCTGCGGTGTTTTCGCAGACTGTGCATGTATTGCTATACTGATCGTTTATGACTATGTAATTCCTCCTTAAAGCTATCATCACACAGCTTCGGTCCTATTTAAACCATGTTAAGTGGCCGCATTATAGCAACAATGCACAGTTATACAGGAATGGTATAGGTACATTTTAAGCACTTAAGTAGAAAACATGTCGTATTATGTGTGAGAATTAGGACTAATGATAACCTGGAATAACTAAGGCTTTTTTGTTCCAAGACCAACAAAACAGAATTTACTTTACATGATACACAGCAGGTATGACCAAGTCTTCGGTGAAACCACAGTTTATATTTCTCATTTGCAACGAGTAGTGGACTAGTGGAGATAGTCATCCAAGTCGGCGGATCAGTTGCCATTGCACAGTATTATACAACATAATGTGTGTTGACGAATGAAATACCTGTGATAGACTCCAGACTTTGTGTCCAAGTGTTAAGAGATTTGCATTTAATCACAGTATTGTCTAAGGGAATTGATAAATTAAATATATATCCTCAGTTATGACCCAATGTCTGATGCAAATGGAAAGTCATGGTATTCAGCGAAGTAGTAGGTTTTGACATATTATTTACAAAGTACCAAGGGCCATAGAACAGTGTGTAATATCAAATTGTTATTTTTTCTCCTTTATTGCAATGTAAATCTTGTATGTCATCTTCCTTGGGCTGAAGACAAAAGGTGAAGGTATATTTTGAAATACTTGACACAAAAAAACGGGCACTGGCTGCCATAATGATCTAAAGCCCACTACTGAAGCTTATTTCCCTCTGATGTTACAGAATCAACCCCAAAATGTAGGTGTAGGAAAAAGGCAAATAAAGAGTGTGACGTCAACTATACCAGCTACCAAAAATGGTCCACACAATGGAACAGGGTCACCCAAATGGAATGGTTTATTACACTTTAAATCCCACCAAATGCAGCATATACATGTGTTTAAAGCACTGGACAGGAATGAAGAAAGGAAAGGCCTTTGGAAATGAAGACACAAGACGGCATGCACACAATTGCCACACGATTAAAGCCAAGCGTTTCCTCCTTTTCCGAGTGATTGTATCTCCTTGCCCTACCCAACTCTTCTGTCTTTGTATATAATAAAAATAAGATTCGTACTTCAGTAAAAGGCCTTTGCAACAGAAAAGGCAAACAGATTATCTTTGTGACTTATAACAAAATATAAAAAAAATATATATGACAAAACCCTTCCTACACCACCCCCCCACTCAAAAAAAAAAAAAAAGTGAATAAACTGAAAAACATTGTAACCAAAACACAAGCGCACAAATGAGACGGAAGTTTGGAGGCTCTTGAGTAAAGAGGCCTTGCCTACAGGATGCACTCTTTCCGCCAAACGCTTCCCCACCATGCCTGAATAATACTGAACGGCATACAGAGTACACAAAAAACACCTGACCCTGAACTGCCATTCCTCTCCCACATTTAAAAAAGGGATATCTTTTCGAGTTAAACAACGAACTTTGGAGGTATGTTCTAATGTGGCTCAGGTGTGTTCCCTCCAAGGATTCGGTTTCAACAAAGTAATAGTCAATTTCAAACAAAGAACTGTTAATAATTCCACACTGAGATGTTCTGGAAAATGTGGCCTAAAATACAAGAGAAGTGCAATATGAGTCGTAAGAGGACTAAGGGGGTGAGATGTCTGCTATAAAAACCATACCCTATAGAGGCCTATCACAGCTTTTGGGTTTAACCAATTCCCTGAGCAAATTTTGATGATGGGTCTAATACCAGCAATCCTGCCGAAAAACAAAACTAAAAACATGAGTGAAAATTGAGTGTAAAATGAACCTTTATGCTCATCATGCTCCATGCCCATTAACTATTGATGTATGTATGCATTAACAGTACTCGGTGGCACTCATTGCATCACCTTGAAAACAGGTTTCCAGATTATGAATATCTATGTTGTGCGAGACATGGGGGTGCATTCACCCTGTCTGAAATGTAAACATTTAGCACGAGTTGCTTGCTTCCCTCTATACCAATAATTATCTAATACAGCCCCCAATCACCTGCACTTCTCAATCTTTAAAGAAAAACCTTCATGTCGATTTATGTAGCAGGAAGTGTTGAAATGAACACAATCCAGCGTTTAAAATCTTGGAGAAACATGTTTTGGAAAGGGTCAACGACAGCTTCTTAAAAACAGATTATTTATAAGCGACCCATGTGTGTACGTTGGTGGAGAACACCAAATTAAGGGGTGCATGAGGGCAGTAAGTTATCGGGGGTCGCCAAACACGGTTATGGAACACAACGAGGGTTATGTATAAAAAGAGATACCGGCGCAAAGTTTAAAAAGTCGTCTTTTCACCATAGTAAACAACGATCTGCCCAATCAGTTGGAAAACTTAATTTCTTGCTACTGTGATTAGATGACTTTATAAGAGTCCACCTTTTTTTATACATAACCCCAAAAGTCTCATGGTCCTAATAAGAGGAGACAAGGAAAATTAAAACATACAAAAGCGATATCCAAGCTACACAAGTCTGTATAAACACACACACAACGAACCAAGGTATAGACCAGCTGTATTGTGCAGTGAAATGTGTTGCCGCCTACTCGGCCAGTGAATAGGTTACCTGAACTCTAAACTAGTGGCGGGTATAGCATGCTTACCAAAACGGCAGCACAAGGTTCCTCTGAAATGTACAGTGGGGATTATTAATGCAGCTTGTATTGAAATGTCAGTGTCCTCAGTTTTTTTTTTCTTACATATGGAGACTGCATTGGGTTTAAAGGAGTATAACAGAGTGTCTGTAATTAACATAGCAGGTACATTCTGAACTTGAGCAAATCCATCGAAACCATGGAATACTCCTCGCTGTTGGAGGCAAACAGCATTGTTTGCAAATACAGGAAATAGACAACAATCAAGAGATTAAAAGCATAAGAACTCAATAGGTACTGTACCATTTCCCCTAGTTTTTAACAGGCATCTCCGTTCACAGCCAGCCTGGTGTGTCAGTTTATATGAAACCTATTAAATAAGGCAGACAAGATACAGAAGTGCCTGCTCTGTAACATGCTTTCTTTTTCTGTATTAATGACAACACAAGAACAAAGGCTTTCTTGTTAGGCCACCTATAGTCGCAAAGGCAGCCCAGAGACCACCTTCTCTTTTCAACGTATCAATATCGCCTCCATGCCTAATGTTAACCGTTTTTTGTACAACGTACAAGAGGTGGCAAAAAAGAGGAGAAACATAAAAATTTGGCAGCAAAACCATTTAAGGACTCGTCGGCATCCTTCTACAGACTAGCAGGATAGTTCAGTCTTTCTGGGCACGAGGGTGGCAGGTAGTAGAAGGCAGGGGGTTTCCAGGGTGCCCAGTATGTATACTGTACACACATTTGCCCTGTTGGTGTCTGTTTCCACATTCTTGATATGGCTAAGTCTCTCTTCTTGCTCCACAGTGAAAGCAGACTTCTTTTAGCCTTATATCTGCTTCACTGAAACAACTCCTTTGATATGCTCTAGCTGCTCACGTAGCTTTCTGAAGGATGGTCTCTGGTTTGGGTCCAGGTGCCAGCACTGTTTCATCAAATCATACACAACTGGAGAACAACCGTCTGGGGCATCCATCTTGTATCCCTTTTCTACCTTGGGCACCACGTCTTTAAGGGCCTGGGATGAAATTAAGCAGGGTTAAAAGACCAGCAAAAGAGTAACCTTACACATATTTTAAGAAAAAAAATGATGGTTTATCTCAAAGCAGCATGCTGCAACCAACTACACTAACATATAGTATAATATATATTTATATTTCGCTACCAATCTTAATTGAAAAGATAATGAACTGTTCAAGACATTCAAGGGGTTTGCATTTACTGATGGAAGAAGCCCTGGTGTGACCACACAATTATTACTCAAAGGACCTTACAACCAATAGCACTACTTGTGAGGAAGGATGATATAAAAACAAAACACACACACACACACACACACACACCCTACAATGGACACCAACACCATTTATGCAATGCCAGTTGTCATAAAGGTTTTGGCAGCCAGCGGTATAAAGCATTAGCAAAGCACTGCATATATTTCAGTGTGTTGACTGGACCACTTGGGTGCTGCTTACTATTTAAACGTATAGGTCGCTAAAATTATATAGGTTTTGGCAACACTAGTATAACTTATCAGTATAACTTATTATATGGAATGCTATCAGAGGCCCCAAAACACTAAAATGTATAAAATGGTAAATATATTTTCATAATCAACAGGTATGATTTCCCAAGAACCTACTTTTCTATTGCTATACCCATAATACAATGGCCATTTTCAAATAGTATGCTCTCTGCCAAGATCCAGATTCTAGAAGGTAGCCAACTAGATAAGATAGCCACCAAACACTTACAATGCGTGGATAAGGCACTCGCCCAAAGGAGTAGATTTCCCAGAGCAGGATCCCAAAACTCCACACGTCAGACTTTGTGGAAAAATTCTGCAATGAAAAGAGCATGTATAACTAAGGAGAAGCAAAGATACAAGAAGTATGGCTTCCTGGTAAAACAGACAATACTTACCTTCAGCAAACACTTCCTCTATAATTCCACCCGTATCATCCAACTTTTAGTCTACTGGGTATCTGGATTAGGGCAGTGACTATACATTTCAGGTTCACCTATACCACGTGGTTTCCCCAGGGAACAACATGGAGGCAGGAAGAACCCTGTATCTAACATGAAGACACGCTATGCAAGGTCTCTGTTAAACCCAATACGTATGAATAAGGGGACCTAGTCCTGACTGGGTTGCTTCTTTTTTATCTGGTCAGTAAGTTTGTTCATGTGGTTATATATAAAATGGTAAAAGGATGAGAGAACATCGATTAGAAAGTGTTTCCTAGCCAATGAATATATAAATTGTATTGCAGTGGATTTTAGGATTCCTGTTCATGTCAATATCAATTACGGATTCACAATCCGCAACTGAAATGTAGTCTGCCATTGTAAAATGATTCTTAATGTACAAGTTGTATTATTTGTGAAGAACATGCTTACCTTCTCTCGCAAGGCCTCAGGGGCTGTCCATTTCACCGGCAGCTTGCTAGTGTCTTGTATGGCAGACGCCTCCTTGGTGAGGCCAAAATCGCTAACCTTGGCTACATTATCATCAGAAACCAATACGTTGCGTGCAGCTAGATCTCTGTGAACAAAGTTATTGGCTTCCAAATATTCCATACCTTCTGACACATCCCTGTACAAAGAATAGTAAATAAACACATAAAATAAAAGCAACGTCACAAAAACGTAATACAATTTAATACTGAAGGGCTGGAGACGGGTTGCTGCTTTTAGGTATTGTTTTCAAAAAGTGAACATATAGTGGCAAATGCCCAAATCAGACAGATTTAAATGGGCGACTGACTCAATGCAGGGCAGGTGTTGGCAGAATAAATCTGGCAGGGTTTATTTATTTCTATAATTATGCAACTGCTATGTGCAACACAAAAACAATATGCACAAAGATACCCTTCCAAAATAATATGCCCAAAGATACCCTTCCAAAATAATATGCACAAAGATACCCTCTTCCTTTCTTTTATATATAAGCCTTTTGGATACTGCGTGTGGGAACTTTTGCTGGATCCATGTACATATTTTTGTGTGGTTTTGATTGTATTTAATTTGGAACATTTTGGGGAGTTTGTTCCTGTGTCTTTGCGGCACCGCCTCACCAGAAGGTGTAATATTTATAGTCAATTAGAATATTGCGCTTCACTTTTTTGTATTTTTGAGTAACAAACAGAACTCCAAAATCTATGTATCTTACTAACTGAAGTCAAAATGTTCTGGCTATGGATGCAATAATAATAATAATTTGTCCTGTGTTCTCTTCTCCCTGTTTTGGCACTACGGCACAATTACTAATCTGGCCAGCAGAGTGCGCTACTGTAAGAGTTTTAGTACATCGAGTTTTAATCAATTAGAACGTCCTACACCAAGTAGGTTTTACAGTACTTACAGAGAGAATTTGAGTAGACATTCACCCCCCAGCACTGATCTTCCTCGAGATCGCAAATAATCCACTAAACTGCCCTGGAAGAAGCATAAAAAAAATATTTTGAGCTGGAATTCCCACCATATTTAACTAAATATTGCATCGAAAAATAAATCTTAAATGTAAGGTCAAGGATCAGTGATAAAAAACGTTGAGATCCCCGTTTAGTGACATATGACAGGTAAACATCTATACAGTCTGAAAACATGGTATGTTTGTTGTGGAACTTAGTACTAGGTAATACTTTTCATAAGGATTTTTACTTGCAAAATGAAAAATACTTTCTAAGCTTGCAATGCAGATCATTATCGGTACTAAATAATATACACACACACACACACACACACACACA
The DNA here is from genome assembly GCF_027358695.1 of Spea bombifrons. NCBI lineage: Eukaryota > Metazoa > Chordata > Amphibia > Anura > Pelobatidae > Spea > Spea bombifrons. Next base: position 75,113,522 of record NC_071090.1, read on the forward strand.
CACACACACACACACACACATATATACATACCGTATTGGCTCGGATATAGGCCGCCCCCGTATATAGGCCGCACCCTAAAAGTTTGGTGCTTTTTTAAAGAAAAAGTTTTTTTCTTTAAAAAAGCACCAAAAAAAACATGCTGCCACTCTGCCCCCCCCCGAGATATGCTGCCACTGTCCCCCCCCAGATATGCTGCCACTGTCCCGTCCCCCCCCGAGATATGGGTTCGGTGGGAGGAGGACAGCATATATTCGAGCCAATACGGTATATATACACAGTTTCATTATAGAGGCCAGGTCTGCCCTTCTCATGGGAGAAAGCCACTAGGGTTTACACTTAGGTTGGAGTGTTTTTATCTCACAGTAACAACCAGAATTAAGGAGAATACATTCTGGCCTCATGTGCCCTAGCTTAATGAATCTCAACAGGCTAAAATCCCTAGGTGTAGCACAGAGGGGATCGTTAATGTTACCTTCGCCATAAATTCTGTGACGATGAACAAGCTGCTCTTGTCTTCAACAATTACACCCAACAACCGAACCAGATTCTTATGCTGTAGTTGCCTGAAACATAAAATAACAGTTGTTCCTTCTGGCCTATAAAAAAAATAAACCCGTTTATGAACCCCTTTCACTCACGTCATAACCAGTGCCTCCGCTACAAATGCCTGCGCTGTTGCGTCATTCTTGATGCATTTTACGGCAACCTTCGTTCCTCCATGCTCACCAAGCATGACATCTGCAATAACAGAACAATGGACAATGGATATTAGGGTCTCATACACAGACACTGCGCTTCCATTGCACTCAACATGTGGGGAAACAATAATCACACTATACAATGGGAGGACAGTACCATATCCGCAGCAGAAATATGTATAAAGCCTGGAAACCATATTTAAAAGTATGCGGCAAGACGACATTGTGCCAATTTATACATAACCCCAGCGTTTACAAGTCATTATAGAGTGCATTTGATTTGTACTGTACCTTTTAATGCGCAGTCGCTGAAAAACTAAACGTTTGACTTTTTTTTTCTTCATTCAGTGTTCAGTCCTACACTACATTACTGTATTCAAGAGAGACATGTTTTGTTTCTCATTGTTGCAACAAACTGAGTTTATCTGTAGATCTGGAGGTCACTAATGTAGGCAGTCCTGATCGTCCGCTTACATTCCAAACTCAATGCCACACTCATTTATAACAAGTGCAATGCTTATTCCAGTGAAGTATCGTTTCCTTATATTTTATACTACTATTAAAAAAGTATCCCTTAAAATACAAAGGTAGTGTAGTAATGCAACATGATGCTCATCATGATGCTTGCGGGAAACAGAACAGCTCCGTCTTAACCACCCAGACAAAAGTCTGGGTCTAATGAAAGTCTATGGAGGAACGGTCTTCCTTAGCATTGCCATGAGTAAAGAAAACAGGTCACCTAAAACATAATGTAACTGTCTACAATGGCAGCCTCCAGGTGTGCAGCTAAAGGACATTTTCTAATTGTAACACTGTAAGCCCCATGGAGAAGATTTGTTTGGCACAGGTATTACATAATTCATATATATACGTTCTTGCGGTGGAGAGCAGGGTGGGCCAATGCTCCATTCCCCTTCCAGTGGAAAATCCATGCTAGCTGGTCTCTCCAGGCCAAGTTTCGGCACCAGGATTTCAAAAGTCTGTATGCGCGACTATTCGTCGCCAGCAGGGGGCTCGTCTGCCATCAACCAATGAAGTGCAGGTGCACTTCATTGGTTAATGGCAGGGGAGGCCGCCCCATCCGGCAACCAATAGAGTTGCTCATATGGACCTTTAAAATCCTGGCTCCAAAGCTGCTGCGTAGTGCGTACCGCGCGTTAACCCCGTCTAATTAAAACCCTGAGAATGCCCCAATTAGGTGTTAGGATTACTTTTTATGATTTTGTTTTGGGTTGTCCGATTTTGTGCACTGCCGCATATTGGTGTTTCCGAGTCTTATTGCCCTTGAAGACCATGTTCATGATCCCTAAAAGTGACACTTATGGTCCTCAGCTAATAGGGTTTATCACATAATGTATGTTTAAGTTTGTATTTTGCGGACATATTACCTCCAAATTCGCCTTTTCCTATAATCTGCAGAAGTTTCAGGTCTTTCATCTTCAGGGCCCATCCACCTGAAACAGTGAAGCAGATAAGGAATTGTGTACGGTAGTAAAAAACAGAGAGCTATAGACGGAATAAGTCATAGGGGTACTACACAAGAGAAGCAGGCCAGTGAAATGAGAAAAGTGAACAGGAAAAAAAAAATTGGAATTGGTAATACAAATGTTAACACTCCATTGAATGCAGAAACTGGATCCCATAGATGCAACAGACCAACGTATACAAAGTATTTAAAGGAAACGGCCACACTAATCACAATCAGCTAAAAAAAAAAAGCTGAAACCTACTCCGAGAGAACTCATCTTGAGCAGCCACGGTCCCCTCCATCAGCTTCGGCTTCATCAGCCTAGTACATAGTCCATCGGCATCGTTAGTGTAGTGCTGAAACAGACGGGATAGTACATATTTATTTCATTTAACTCTATATTACTTTTTCTTCTACATATAATCTGTGCACCTGGACGACTTTTAGTGAAGACATTATTAGGCACCCGACACATGCGGTCTAATAAGTGAATTTGTCAATCTATCCAAATGAACTGCTTCATGACTGTTCTAAAATGTCCCTTTGTACTAAAAGCCATCAACACCTGTTAGACAAGCCATGGTGCTCGAAGCAACAAAGTATAGGGGGTTAGCAGCGCAGCATAGAAGTTTTGTAAGTTAGAGAAAAAGTACATTTCGGAGAATGCAAAATAAGAAGTCTCATGCTGCTGTCAATGTTCAATTGATGGCCTTTGGTATTATTTTGCTGGTCTTCTAATGAATTGTGTCCAGAACCAAGTCATTAAGGTTCATTAGTCAAAAGAAAAGGCTGAGACACGCAACATATGAATACACCCGACATTAAATATTTGGTTGAACATTACCTCCACCAACTGCATTAGGTTATCAAAGTATGCCTCTTCATCGATGGTCAGCTTTCCGGAGGAGTAGATGATGCGGTAATGTTCCACTTTGCCCTCGCAGCTCACACAGAGCGTATAGTCTCCAGGATAGTTGGTACTTTCCCGCACAAGGAACAAGCCTGTCTCTGGGGGGTACAAGAGCCGCTCAGCCTGCTCCCTGGTTATCTTCCCATGAAACCATCTACAAGAATGATGATGGCAGAAAATTGGGGGAAAAAAAGAAAATAGTTTTAGCCACAAAGATTCACTGTTTGCATTACATATTGTCCCTTTTACCAAACCATTGAGTAAACAAGCATTGACGTAGTTTACAAAAGGTTGTTTATGACGAACTTACTTAATGTGCTATTCAAAATAGAACGGTCACGAATAATAAAAGTACTATATGAAATAAGGAAGGAAAGGAAACCATTACAATTTGCATGTCATCTAATTTAGAACCAAGGATTGGCCCGCTCACCATCACAGAGCACATTGGTAAAAGAATATATTTCTATCCGCGTTGATGAATCAATATAGAAACTTCTTGTGCTAACCATGAATTTATAGTCGTATCCATGTGCAGGTGTATCCTATTCAAGCAAACAAACTTTCCACTTCGTAAGGATGACTAGAGGTTCCTCACTTAATAAAACCAAGTTAGATACGATTATGTGAGACCCGAGTGCATCTCAGATACACTTCAGCTTTGGCAAACATCTCAGAGGGCTCTTATTGATTCCGTCTAAAGAAGAGCCCTCTGATGTACAGAAAGCTTACTTAATTTTACATCTTTTTCTGCGTTGGCTCAATAAACAGGTAATCAACTAAACTTCAACTAAAGACTTCACTTACCTATTGCTACAGAAATCCTCTAACATTAGTGACGGACAACCTTTGGCACAATTCCCAATTACTGCATGTATTCTTTAAAGAATTGCAGCTCCTATTAGAGCTTATAAATGTGCATACATTTATACATTTGCTGAAGAAGGTCCTTATAAAAATAGCAGTATCTAAGTACAGTATACTGTATTTGCTTGAATAAAACACGTTTTTTTCAGAGCAAATGCTTGGAATCTGACCACAAATAGAGTTCTGACTATAAGAGTAAGATCCAGATCCCCCGCAGCGCTGCAGGGGACCTCGCTCCTCCTCTCATTTATTAAATATGAAAAAATAGTTTACATGAATTAATATTTACTAAACTTTTTTCCTATAGGGTGGTCTTATAATCAAGCTTTTTTCCTAACTTAATATTCAATTTTTTTTTGGGGGGTGATCTTATAATCAAGCAATATATGGTAATTCAAATCAGAGGAAAATAATCTTAAAATGTATTTTTCTTACAGGGGATGGCTGCTTCTTTGATATGACATTGAATACACTGCAACATAATTTACATTTGAAGCACCACATGCCCTGCTAATACGAGTAATACCACAGTAAGGGTATCCAAGATACAATATCAGTGAGGGACAACAGCAAGATAATCCATTGTATTCACTGGGGGTTATACACATAACTTAAAGGTTATAAAAATAGTGACAAACTTTGGTGCGATAAAAAGAAATCATGGAATTTTGTTTGGGTGGATCAAGAGAAACCGAGGCAGAGTTATGATTTAAACGTAGGGTTCTTAACCTGTGGGGTACGTCTCACACCCACAAGAGGCGTGAGTCATAAGATTTTTCACAAGGGAGGTGCGACACCAAAAATGTTAGGAACCACCGATAGACGATCGAAATACTGGTTATTTTACACATGGCAACTGCTAGAAATGCCACAAATCTTACCTGAAAAGCTTTTGACCCTCTATAAAGTTTTAGTCATTAAGCAGGAAAGACACAGACCATTTTCTAAAGGTCTGCAATAAACACATTTTGTGCTAGTAGGGCAACCCTGAGTTTTCAGCAAGTAGATATTCTACATTCCAAAAATGATTGGGATATATCAACAAAGGCAGTATATTTGTACCATGTATTTTTATTCTGACATACTATTATCCTTTATTTACCGTATTTGCTCGATTATAAGACGACCCCCCAAATCTGAATATTAATTTAGGAAAAAAAGAAAAAGCCTGAATATAAGACGACCCTATAGGAAAAAAGTTTTACCAGTAAATGTTAATTCATGTAAACTATTTTTTTTTAATAAAAGCTATGATTGAGAAAAATATTTTGGTTTTATTTCCTTCTATTTTCCAACCTGCCCCCCCCGTTATGCACATCTGCCCCAGAAATGCCTTATACCCCCTATATGCCACTGTGTCCCATGATATGCCTTTTAACCCTCTAAATGCCACTGTGTCCCATGATATGCCTTTTAACCCTATATGCCACTGTGCCACATGATATGCCTTTTAACCCTATATGCCACTGTGCCCCATGATATGCCTTTTGACCCCCTATGTGCCACTCTGCCTCCAGAAATGCCTTATACCCCTATATGCCACTCTGGCATAAAGGGGGTTAAAAGGCATATTATGGGGCAGAGTGGCATATAGGGAGATTTAAGGCATTTCTGGAGGCAGAGTGGCATTAAGGGGGTTAAAAGGCATTTCATAGAACACTGCCTCCAGAAATGCCTTATACCCCCCATTTAACACTCCCTCCCTCCTCCAAACTTACCAGTGCTTCTGACTCCCCTGTCATGTAGCCGGGGCAGCGTGTAGATTCTCAAAATTCTACTTCAGAGAAGCATACCACCTCTGTAGCTAGACAACTTACGCTGCAGCCGGAAGGAGGTGTGGCTAATAGTGGGGGTTGTCTGCGTCCATCGCGCAGACCTTACCCGACTGTCAGAGAGAATTCCCCGCACCAGTGCCAGTGCCGCACCGGTGCGGGGAACTCTGATCTCTGACAGCCGGGGAAGGTCTGCGCGATGGACGCAGACAACGCCCGCTGCTAGCCACGCCTCCTTCCAGCTGCAGAGTAAATTGTTTATGCGAAGTTATCTACACGCTGCCCCGGCTGCACACCGGGGGCTCAGAAGCACTGGTAAGTGGGGCGGGGGAGGGGAGAGGAGGATCCAGGTAGGTGATACCAGAAGCCAAATGAGTTTTCCAAAGGATGATGTGTAATGAGAGAACAGCAGATGTCTTGCTAGAGAAGAAACAATAGATATGAGGCGATAAAGTAGAGAGCTGTATCTTGTATACCTATAGAAGAAAGTGAGTCAAGAAGATCCAAGAATACTAATACTCCTGGATCAAGATGATCCAGGAGTATTAGAAGGGGGGAACCTTTTTCTTCGGCACAGTGCAAGATCGGATTTGTTGGAGCTGTGTCCGTAGAGTGAAGGGGTCTGAAACCAGACTGTAGACAGTCAAGGAGAGAATTAGAGAGGGGGAAGTGAAACAATTGAATGGAATATGTACAAGGAACATAGAGGCAAAAAGAAGGACAGAGATAGTGAGGTCTATCAGACGGGTGGAGTCTAAGGAAGATATTTTTTTAAGAATGGGGTGAATAGAGCAGGCTTTGAAGGGAGTGGCAGGATCTTGGGCACTGAGAGAGGTTTGTGGTGTGGGTATGGAGGGACAGAGAAGAGATCTGCAGGTGGAAAAGGGGCGTTGTGGGTTAAAAGGGAGGTTTTGAGGGTTGAGAAGTAGAGTTGTTTAGCAAGAGAGAGATTGGGAGTAGTTGTAGGAGCGTACCATGAATTTGCAGTGCGTAAAGTCTTCAAATGTCAAAGGTGAAATTCCGTGCACAATGCACCTGAGATACACTAGCAAATAAGAATAATAAACTACTGCGAGACTCACATTTTCCTTTTATACATACAATGTCTGCAAAAGATTTGCAAATCAGAACTAGTCTAATTCTTTTTGCCACATCAGCATGCAGGCTTATTTTACAATGAAACATTTTCCTTTTCTAATGTGAAGACTTAACCATAATAGCAATACTACTGACACATAAATGTAGAGGAAAGCACTATGCGTTAACATTTCTTTGTGGCCCACTAAGTCATTTAGAAGAGCAGACAGACAGTCATGTAGGTTTCACACAGGTATTGGATGCTCTACCTGCGTGTTTAATAAGATAGTCTTTAGACAGTACTCACGGCATTAGGCTCAGCTTGGTTCCACACTTCACACCTTCTCTCTTCTGTACATAGTTGGCAGGGATAAAACCAACATGTCCATCTTTGTTTTTTGCTCTGTACCAGTTGGTGTCCTGCAGAGACCATTAAAAAAAATGATCGACTAGAATCACCTGAATCATATAGAGCAACATTAACAACTCTCAAAAACAACAAACATTAATAAAAGTGTTAACATAAGTGCCAAGTAGGGCATTAAACAGTCTATGCATTGCATCATTGTTATGGTTGCCTCAGATATGCGTGTGGGTTAACTCGGCTGAGAATAAACAGAGGCAGTGTTTTGAAAAAGTGAGCATTTTATGTGAAGAAGCCTGAATCTCAATTATTACTATTAGCCTTTTTATGCAACAAATTAAGTGGGCGATCTGGAATTAGAAGTTTGTCCGCCGTTACCTTAGTCACCGCAACGATGGTTAGAACCTCTCCTTTAGTAAATGGAAGGTCCTGGTCAGTTTTCCCATGGAAGTCATAATTAGCAATGCATTCTGTGCCAGTCTGCCAAACACTCTGAGAACAAGTCAAAAATACAGTGATTTAGTAACAGTGCTGGATAGCAAACAGATTTTACAATTACAATGCAAGTTACAGAGAATAAGTGACTGTGACTGATTAATTGAGTCCATTAAAACCAGAAGTAAAGAGACCGGGCACATCACAGACAAACCACAGTGTTGAGTATACCGCGTGTTAGTAGGAAGGTGAAGGCGTGTATTACCTGCATCACGGACATGTTGGGAGGGGGGTCTGGAAAAAGTGTCTCAGAGTGATGTTATGCTGCAGATTATCATCAGACCTGTGGGAGACAAAGCATAGACTTTTAAAGACACTTTATATATAGGATAGATTCGTGGAAACTCTTTTTTTTTTTTTTTTTTTTTTTTTTTTTTGTAAATATGTTTTTATTAAGTTTTCAAAAAGGGGAACAGAAATATAAGGGAGTCCAGTAGTAGAACAAGAAGGTACAAATACTGAAAAAGTACCCGGCGCAGCGGGTCACGAACCGTCAAAAGTACAAAGTACAGAAGCACGAGGAAAACTCCCCGCAAGGAGAGTCAACAGTACCCAAAACAGGACCTCCCAAGAAGGAAAAAGACAAGAAGAGAAAGAAGAGGAGGATAGAAGACCAGAAAAAGGAGCAACAGAAGAAAAAAGGGAAAGGTCGTGGAAACTCTTATACCCATATATAAAAACTGTGTGTAGTTTAAAATAAAAAAAATAATAGTTGAGTAACAGGGAAATGAGATGAAATAATGAAATACATTCCATAACTTCCTGGTTCAGTAGGTTTGTTGACCCAATTACAGTCACAGAGAAGACTTTGGAAGAGGTTCACTAGGGAACACTAAGAGATTCCAACTATAACCGCTCAGTCCCACAGCGTGGGAATAATACTGGCTCAACTCCCCATCACATTATCTGTTGTACTTGCTCAGTTATAAGATGAGCAAGTAAAAATATCCTGGGGAAAAAAATCCAAGTTGTCGGTTATTAAGACCTCAGATCTGCGAAACTGTTAAGCCTTTTTTCTTTCATTAAGATTAAAGGTTTGGGGGGTCGTCTTATATAAAGCAAAGGGGGTAATTTAGGATGACTAGCATTACTACAGCTTTGTCACAGAGAACCAATGAGCTTATGTTTTCGCAAGACCCTATACATTGTTTTCTTGTTTCCAGTACAGGAAGCTAATGATCATACCTGGGCACTCTCTGGGTTTGACCCAAAGTGTCTGGGTGAAGCTCTGCTCCACTTCACTCATTTCACCATGCCCACTCCCCTCAACTCACTACTAATTAAGGCATGTCCCACCCCATGCGGGGGGTAACACAACCTACATGGCCAGTTATCTCCAACCCTTCATAAAACAGCTCCTTCAGAAGAGCGAGAGCTCTGGGTAGCCTGCCATGGGAAGTTCCCAGGCACGTTAATGATGGGGTCTATGTTTTGCTGCACAGTTAATGTCAATGTTTGGCTTTGCTTGAGTTTTTCGGTTTGACGGCTCCTGAATTGCAGAGGTCGTATGGTGCACACTTGAGTCCTGAACACAGACAGAGGCGGTCCCTTCTCAGACATAGTCTATTATTAGTTCCTATTTGGCACAAGAATGTGCCGACTAGTTAAGCCCGTTCCATTCTCCAGGACAGTTTTGTTTCGCAATGTTAAGGTTTTAAATACTATGCTGTCGAATAGTTAGGCTCACTGCCTTAATTGTTCTATTTTTTTTTGTAAAGCAAACCCATTTCTTGAACAAAAAATATAAAAACAATAAAATAGGAAACAAATGTGGAAGGAGGAGGTGGACACGCATAGTGTTATGTGGCATAGGGAAAGAAAGGAAATGATCTATGTGGAATACGTGGTAATTAATTCAGGGACATGGATAGATCAGATAACAATAAGGGGAAGTACAGGAATAAAACAGTTTGATTTGTACATAAGATGATGCTGTGTAAGTTAACGATTAACAATGCTTGTGTGTGAAGTCAACACCGCATCCATGAAAATGGCTTTGTTGCAAGGGAATAGACATAACAATGGGTGATGATAGATGGGTGAAAGTGAGCACGGCCATGGTGGGGCTATTCATTCTTTTCTCCCACAGCATCCCTGAAAACATAGCGATCTGCCTAGCGGGGAATTGAGATTTGCTACTAATGCCACAATCCGTCCACTGGCAAAGCGCAGGTAGGGAAGCGTCGGTTTTAGTGTATTGGGATAACGTAAGCAGATGTCAGGAACAAAATAATAGCCATTACAGTGCATTTAATAAGTAAATAGAGTATGGTATGAAATAACATAAGCTGTGGTCATTAAAGAAGACATTTTAAAGGGAAAGCCACACCTTCTGGATCCTAACAATCATAACCAGCATGTGATATTGAGGTGGCTCTCTGCTCAAACACCACGCTGAAGTGATTGTTTATGGTAATGCTAATGAAATCCTTTACTTCAAAGACTTTTTGTCATAACTAGGATACATATAAAAGAATATGAAGCTGCCTTAAAAAACATTATGCAAAAAGTAGAACCCTTTTATAAATGGAGAGCTGGACAATTTCAATGATATTTCTTTAACACAGTACTAGCGATGGCATTTATGGATAGTGTTCCCCTTTAGCTACACATTGTGTGTGGGGGGGGGGTCACTGGCATTTGCATAAAAATACTCTATTTGTGGAGTTTCTACATGATATCTTCTAGATTGTAAGCAGGGATCTTTACCAAACGTATCCATTCGTCGTAATCTGCCGATACTAGTTTCATCGTACCCTGTGGCTGTGTGTGCTGTAAGAAGCACCGCATACATTGTCGGCGCTCTATAAAACACGTAGCGATAATATACACTGTTACTATGTGGCTGTGTGAAGTTTTGGTACAGCCACAATTATAGTTTATAGACCCAGAATGCATTGCTGCCTGTTGTAAATGGCATGGCATATTTATAAAATATATAAAATATGAAATATAAATCAGGCATATCCACACCACACGCATTTTCTTTTTTTTGCTTCTTACACAACACAATCCGGCAAACACATCTGTGCCTTCCCTACGTAAACACGTTAACGTTTCTTTAATCACGCGTGCCTTCCCCTTCTCCAAATGCTATCGAGTGGACTTTGGTTAAGTTTCTGTTCATCCCAATTCATATTTTAATCAGCAAGCCAAGTGTCATCAGGCCAAAGCATTCGTAACATGCATTTGGTTAGAGAGACAAAAAGAAAACCGCGTACGTGCTGGACGAGGGCCAACTCTGTACAAGAAAGCCTTGCTGATGTAACAAACGGCAGAGTTTATTTTAGTGATCTGAAAAAAAGTTGCCGTTCAGGAAGCGGTTTAGTGCTGCAGCGTGGATCCGGCTCACCGACGCCCGCAGACGGGGGCGATCATGGCTCGATTACCGCTTATACTCGCAGCAAAGCAAACTTGGCCCTACGGTTCCGTAAATCTGCCTGTAGAAAAATGTGAGACTTCATAAGTCTGTATCACAACACCGACTCGGACGCATACAAGAGAAAGCACACATCGCACATGTTAGCAATGTAATAACATGCTCTGGACCAACGTATACCTACAATAAACCTGATCCTAACCGCATAGAATACTAAAGTTGATTAAAGGGAGCAGACCAGGGGTCTGAAGAATTTTGCACCCTAAAACCTGTTTTTTTGCATTTTTACATTAGGATTCTTTAACTATTCTCATTTTTTATTTTTTCGTGTACCCACACAAATTAGCCCCGATATATTTTTTGGAGAGCAATAGAATAGACAGACTAAGAAAAACCTATACACTTGGCAAGGAGGGCGCTGCTCGCAAATTTACAATCTAGGGGTTAAATGACATAATGCAAGACACAGTTTAGATTAAAAACGACGACACACTTTCACTTTGCTTCACTCATGCGCCCACGATTTCCATCACCCTTATCAGCTAGGTTGAGTGTGATGAGGGCCTCATCAGCTCATTTCTTTGAGAGAGAAAAAAATGCATGTAGCTCCTTTTTTCTTATTTGTTGTTTTATTTGTGAATTTATGTGCAGGTGGGGAGGAAGCACCCAGCCATAGCAGTTTGCGTGCCCCATGCACTGCTTGTTCAGCAGCTCCCACTCCTCATGGAGCATCACGTGAAGCTTCATTCATAAAGGACATGATTGCACAAGACCTGCATGGGGGTGAATGACAGTTCCCAAGGTCTGCCTTGGGTGCAATGGGTTAAATAAAGGAAAATAGCTGCAGCATCCCACCTCTTCGCTGTCTCCACATTTGGCAGAAACTCCTGCATGAAGCAGCGCTGGAGCTGGGTGGGAGTGAGTTTACAGCCCACGAGCATGAGTAGCAAGTGATGTGTTCAGCCAAAGGCATATTGTCTAGTCAAGTGGGCCACTGAATATGTCACTGACATTCGAATGTCAATTGAAACATGTTTTCACCAACGTCCCACAAAGCTGTCCCGACAGCATATACTTGTGTTACGGTCTGAGAAATAATGGACTGCCTTGTAAAGATTGTCCTGCCGTTCCTCAGGCAGAGGCTTCACATTTACATCGCGGCCTTCATGTTAATAAAAGCAAAGCTTATTAAAAGAGAATGAAGTCTCCCTAGAGAGCACATTATGGTATGAGGATAAATATACAAAAACTCCACAGCCGGGACAGTTAAGGGGAAAGGAGAAACATTTCAAAATCCCAGCTGTTTGCTGCTATTTTGGGTAGTGCTTTGAGAAACCTAAAAGAAGAATGGATGTGAGGGGTAAAAGGGGGCGAGAAAAAGAAAATGTAAGAGGCAAGAGAGAAAAGGGCTTCCAGAAGGAGCAGCAGGAACGGATAGGAAAGGACGGCAATGTGTAGACCCACTGACCTTGGCGATAAAATATTCCATGAACGTGCTAGACGGCTTAGGATCTGAACTACCACTGCTGATAATGCGAGTTGGAATAGAAAAATGTGTACAGTTCTACACTCTAAAGAATCTTCCTTGATCACCATTATTATATATTGTTTTATATAGCGCCATCATATTACGCAGCGCTGTACAATGGATAAACTAGACATAACAAGGAATTCGTAACATAACATGAAGTAATGAGGGCCCTGCTCAAACTAGCTTGCAACCTAGAAAGTATTCCAAACAGCCAAATAAAAAGACCCAGGAAGTTCTCTCAGGCGAGCGTATGTGATGTGCACACAACAACATCAAGACAAAACCTGACATGATTACAAGGAGTATTTTTGGGTGATGTCTATGAGCTACAGTGGCAAGGACACACAGTATTTATTTCAGGCATACACCTGCCCACGCTCCCTGGATTGCTTGCCATTTGTGTGATTTTAAAGGGGAAGACCCATCTATAGACCAGGAGGCTGTCCATAATATGACATTACTGGTGACTTCCCCTGTTTTAACGACACACTGAGCTGACACTTTACAGCCATGCTTAAGTTGCGCCTGTCCAATGTAATCCTTTCCTCCACACAAACACGATTTTAGTTAGAGTGTCAGTGTCTGCGTGATTTCACTGTGTATCACAAGGCAGCATGATAAGACTACACAGAAGACGCAAACGTTACACGTTTTCCCAACGGATAAGATTATTATTACTTCACACGGTTTAAAGAAAGAAAACTAAATAGTGTGGATCCTATCTTCTTTGCTTCTAATATTTTTTGAGACACAAAATCGTGCATATTTCTATTCGTAACAGAAAAGGTTGGTGTTAAGCTAGTGGTCAATGGCGCTAGGGATGTTCTACAAAACGCATGTAACAATTATCCAACACATGCGTGATGCGTCTAAAATTAATGATAAATATTTAAGGGTTTTGAATTTGATCCCATCCATCTGTCGGGTTGTTAAAGCAACTGTTGCCACTTCTTTAGCAATGAACAGCACCCGGAGGATCATACATATTTCTGTATACAACTGCTCTTTCTATAAATACCACTATATGGATGGGGTTAAATACAATGAAAAGGCCATGCTAAGGTTTCACCCACCCCGATTGTTTGGGTGGGGCAGCAGGGATCCGATACCAAGCAAACCGCCAACCCACACAGCAACAGATCTCCGACCTGAGATAAGATTATAACTGAATCCTGTACTAAAAAAACTCAGATTATTATTTTTAAAAATGTATTTAAAGTTCCAATATATATACTACTGACATCTTGACACCCTCCACCGGCATCGCCAGGGTGCTCCATACAAGCGTCTCTCTCTCTCGCAGTGACGATTGTATCCGGACCCTACAGTCGGCTGACACCGGACTCCGTGGACTCTAGTAGCAGACTGGAGAAGAGCCTCTATTGCCGGTGATTGCCTGTAACCGTATAACCGTGCAATTCCTCTGTACGGCTTCATCACAAATTCCTCAGGGTGAGGTAGAGATTTAACACACAGACACAACATAATGACATCTCTCACAATTTAAATAAGAGGTCATATTTGTATTGTGTTAAATGGCACTGACCACTCAACAAGATTCTGCTGTAAATATGTCACTCTACGATTTGTAGATCAACGATAAAAAAAATATCTCCTTTTCCGTATAAAAGGCTTGATACATTAACGAAGGTTAGTTTTTTTGTTTGTGCCATTGTTGTCAGGCGTGTTATATTTTGGGTGACCTTCTATTGTTTACCCCAAGGCACTATGATGAGGAGTCAGAGCTTCACTAGTAGATTAGAAAACTAGGACACTTTATAAAAACAATATATATAGAAGCTTTTATCTGACACAAGTAAAAGACATTTTTGGGTGGTTTTCCCTTTTTACAAGAACAAAAAAGGGAAGGGGGTCCTTGCAGATCCCGAAACGAGGAAGCTGAGATTTCTAGTGCCGTAGTACACACGAAAGGTGGCTTTTTATAGACTAGGGTGATACAGATTTTGCGTTATTGATCATTATTATCAGGATTCCACAGGCTTGTTTCGATAGGAGATGGGACAGAGAGGAATTACTACTATGAAACGTAAACAATAAAATCTGCTACGGGATAACATTTTACTCTTGAAATTGGAAGCACGTAATTTACTTTTGGCAATGTTCTGCTAAACTATTTCTGTGCTTGTGCTCCAGGGGTCTGTGTCTACGAATGGTTAAGGGTCAATTAGGAAGATCGGAGGCTCCCCATTCTTTACATTCCTACAGCTGTCTAAGCAGGAGCAGTTCTGCAACTTTTCCACGGCGAGTACTGAACTTTGCACAGAAAGACGCATCTCTTTCTGTGGCTCTTTTACACACGTTCATTAACACAGAAAACATAATCAATGCCAAAATAATGTATTTGTGATGCAAAGCAGCACTAAATCGTACTTCAAGCAGATTGTGATAACCAGAGAGGTCTCACATACTGAAGTTTAAAGGGAAGAACTATCTTACAGAACAGGCAGTGGCGACTTGGAACAGCCTTGAAACAAATGTATTGCGCTATATATATATATATATTTTTTTATTATTTTTTTGCTAGGACTGGACATAAAAGGAATGGAATTTACAAAAAGACGACAAACGGCACTTTCAGAAGCATGAGAAACATGGGGAATATGTCTAAAGGGCAATTCGGGATTTCTAAGTGTGGTGTAATCACCATGAAAAAAAATGAAATATTCCTGCTGTTACGCATTTAGCTTATTCTAAATATGAACCATAGATTTCTGTTCTCCTTGGTAAGAAGAGGGCCACAAGGCTCGATCAATGAAACATACGCAAAACACACAAAACCCCATTGCCTTTCATTTACATTTGGCTCATGTGGTAGATTGAGCGGTCAGCGACAAGGGTGTTTCTTACTGACATTTAACTTGGACATTTGGCAATGCTTTTTGGACGGAGAAGCAAAGTCTGCGGCCAATCTTATCAACAGTCATTCTTTCTAACTTTGCTTCTATACTCCTTTAGCCGTTAATGGGACAAAATACTCATTATGTGTTAGATGCCATAACAATCACAGCCTTGTATGCCAACCAAGTGATAGGAGAAAGATCATTCTAGCTCGAGGGTGGGACAAGTTTAACTTTTTCATTCCTAGATGCAATGTATGCCTAATGATGGAAACGACAGGACTCCAAAAGCACCATTGCTGAGAAAAAAAAGGAAAACCGGCAAAGAAAAGGGGTCTGGTTGGGTAAATAAAGGCACACTCTGGGCTAAATTTAATACTTGGTAAGTGTTTGTTAAAAGAAGCTATTCGAAGGTCTTTAGTTTAACCTCACGTGGCTTCAGAGAACTGTGTACCGTCTAGGGAATCTTCTCTTAGAATTAGCCATTAAAAAAGCCCCTGATAAAGTAGCAGCAGCCACCAAATCACATGTATGCTATCTGAACATGAGTGTTTTGCGAGTATATGTATGGAGTCCATGTAAAATGTTTGCACACATATTACTTGGCTTATGACCTGTGCCACGGGGTTATGTGGCAGTTACATTAAACCAATACTCAGATTATTTTTTAAATACAGCAGCTTCTATGCAAGTTTCATGTAAAACAGGAGTGATGACGCAATTGACTGAAGCAGACACATTCAATAAAAAAAAAAAAAAAAACACTTCCTTTTCTATATTTATCTAATTCTAAAAATTCTTACTTACTGTTAAAAAAGCCTTCCTAACTTTTACAGCATCCCTGTTAAAACTGAAGACTGCAATTCACCAAAGCACCTCCAAATCATTTCACACAATACACTTAATTGTGTTAAGAATTAAATATAGTTTATTTAGAAAAAAACTGCTCTTGATTAATAAAGTTATGATCAATGGCGTATTTATGTTTGGCTCTGCCGTAGGGATAAGTCAGGGCTGCGCCACCAGCCGCCTGTTCCGCCATCAACTGGGTGACGGGATATTACATCAGGACAAAGGAAGATGGGTGGAATGACATTACAGGCTGTGCTTAGTCGACACAGCCCTCTATAGTGCTAGTAGGCTGGTTGAGAAGATCAGGGATGTGGTAGAGGAGCTGCCACCCACCTGGGCCAAAATACACCACAGGTTATGACCTTCAAGGTGTTTGCGTTCTTTTACATCCCCAGAATACTCGCATATAGGTAGAATCAAAGATCATGCTTCAACGTCTATGAACCAAACGTCTCTGGCAAAGTGACAGGTTTTATAGTAGAAAAAAGTTCCTGCTGTTACTGCTCAAACGCAATGAGAAAAGAGACAAGACAGAAAGCGGAACTTTTCAAGATTACCCCTGCATGTGGCTTTCTTTAAGGGAAACGCCCACAAAAAATAAACATGTATATAACAGAGGTCATGTCAAAAAGAAAAGTGCCATCTGTGTTATTTTAGTAAATGAAAGCACTTTGGTCTTGAAGCGACATGATGATAAATTATTTCTAAAAGCATGTTTCTGGTATCAGTTTGGCGTTGGCGCGGTCGTAATCCCGTGAGGGGCAGAGGAACCATGTTTCTGAGTAAATTGCCTCTCTCTGGTTTTATGTCACAGATCTGTATTCATTTGCCGTGCAATTTCCTGCGTGCCTCTAACATTCTGCAAGATGAGAAGAGTTTTAGTATCCGCAGAGATGTTTCCACCCAAGACAGTCGGACTTCATTTTTACAAATGTACGGGCATCTGATCAACATATACATAAAAAACATCTGTATACCAAGCTTTGTGTTCAGGATCTGCGTGATTACCAAAGCTTTCATTGGGGGATTTTTTTTTCATACCACAATTTGAATGCCATTCATTCATGTAACAGGAAGAGGTTGACTTGAAAGTCCATTGTATCTCTCAGTTTCTGTACATATATTTGAAAAAGTAATCAAAAAGTGCTCAGGAGAGTGCGTGAAAATAACGGTCTTTGCCTAAAAAGGTGGCATAAATTGTTTCGGATCACTTCAGGTTTGCTAGCATGAGAAAGATTCTACACATCCATATTTATATTAAGGATGGAAAATAGGCTAAATGAAGGCCTGTATTTCAACAAGACTACAACAATTAGGATTTATGCTCAGTCTTATTGGGGTTGTCCACAAAAGCCATGCTTGAACGCCTGTGGAACCTAATCCATAACAATATACTTTTCAGTAACAATATCTCTTGTCTACAGAGATGTCCAGGTAACAGGTCTGTAACATATAGAATTATTTCTAATCAGCTTGTGTCTCCAAGAGCACTGAGCAAAGAACTAAAACCATGAAGGTCCCCTCTACTGCCACAAGCTCTCTTCTTGACAACGTTTCCTCTCTTGCTGTACCAAAGCTTCACATTAGGCTATTTTATTTATGTGTACCGAGCACTCTAAAAACTGTTCTACTCAAGTTTTAGTCTTGCCCAATAACTGCATTTGGCCAAGACTATCTGACATTTAGGTGGACCACACCCTGCCACCACAGTTTAAGACGTGTAGATGTTTCTAGAGTATGCACACAGTTGCACTGCAAATTCAAACTTTTCATAATAATTCCTAACATATTTTCCCTTCATAAGATCTAACCAAGCTTCAAACAATGATTGGCACAGGACCTGGATAGAAGCCTTCTACGGGCTTTCCCCATGAGGAAGATACATTTAGCCTATTTTGCATCTTTAATATAAATATGGATGTGCTGATTCTCTTTTTTAAGCAAGTGATATGAAACAATTTATGCCGTCTTCTCACACGTCAAGCAAATACATTATTTTCACGCACTCTACTGAGCACTTGTATTTGTTCAAATACATGTCAGAAACTGAGAAATCCAATGGATATTGAAGTCCACCTCGTCAAGATGCTTTCCCAGCTACTACGGGCTTCTTGATGTACACATCCCATAGATCTTTGTATTCATTCATTCAAATGTATCGAGCATCCCATAGCAGAGTTAGCAGAAAACACTCTCATACGTCAGTGATCGGTGACTGTGTGTACATGTAATCTGGATGCCTTCTGGTTGAGAGAGCTGAGAACACTGGGCCATTGTCACAGTTTATTGAGTGAAAATACAGTTGTTACACTGCCCCGCGACTCTGTCTGCTCAGCATCCTGTATCAGAGGGAGACATGGGCTCAGGGAAGAGCAGGACACTTATTACACAGTGTATATATTGCAGCTCATTTGTCTTCCAGCGCAAACTTCTGGAAGTGTTTTTTTTTTTTTTTTTTTTTTAAGTTATATTTCTGAAGGGGAAGATGTCAGCGGAAATACGACAAGCGCTAACATTTTAGAAACCATGGTAGATGTATAGCCCGCCAGTAAATTTGTAGCCGATAATACAGCAAGGAAAATCACGGCCTCCTTTTTAACTCATAAGAAAAAGATTTGCAAAACCATAGCTGCCTTTCCAATTTATAATGGAGTTTATTAATAAAATATATAATGGAGATCTCACAAAGGCAAACTTACACAGAGGGGCTTGTATGTGAATTTTGATGCTAGTGCAACTCCTTGTTGTGCGGGGAAGGAAGGGGTGACGGAGGAAGCAGGGTTGGGTGGCGACAGCATTTAAAATGCAAATTTTTGCAAAAAAAAAAAAAAAAAAAAAAGAGGAACTGATGCTCCGACATAACAGTGGACATTTACATACGAAGAAAATTACTCTTCCAGAACTAGCATACGAGAGTCTGTGTGCCAACCTCTGTTAGCACAGCAACTTCAATGGCGAAGCTAAAAAACTAAACGCAAACCGAAAGAATACATGTGAATACTGTAATTCAAGCAGCCAGCGTGGTTATGTATCATTGCTCACCACCAGCTTCCTTTTCACTTGACTACAATATGAATGTGGAAGAACTAGTGTGAACAAAGTAACAGCACCTTTACAAAATCTACAGCATTCTCTCACCCTACTAAACATTCCCTCACCCTACTAAACGTCCATGTGAATATAATTGATGTTGTTGGACATAATCTTACTTTCAGTGCATGCCCTGCTAACATGTTTAAAGGGGCAGTTAACAAATCACAGACAGGGCTACTGAGAAAGCATTTAACCCCTTCTGTCCCAGAGTATAATATTGTTTCTCTCTGTTTTTACTTTGGAGAGTAGATGTAGAACTTCCTCCTCTGTAAACACATCTATTTTACACGTCACCCTATTTCTCTTTGCTAATAAGGGTCCCTCATCTTTAGCTTCCTCTGTAAACACAGAAGTATTAAAGTAGTCAGCTAGATCTTTAGCCTAAATTCCACTTTTTTCTCTTAAATCTTAAATGATTTTGCGCCCTCTCATCCTTCTGATAGGTTTGTGTTGGTCACACTGATCAGCAAGCAGGGCTTCATAGCCCTGTGCTGCAGATTGCAAAAATTGCAATTAGCCAGCAGGCAAGGAATGGGAGAGCCCGGTCTAGAATGACCCAGCTGAGGCTTTCCTGTCCTCAAGTGAACTTCTGGTGGGTGTCAGCAGTGACATGCATACGCACTGGAGCAAGGATCTCTGCCCGCGGCGGTCGCGCGGGCAACACTGGTGATGACAAGCGGTAAGTATATTTAACACACATCACAGCTATCCCTTCAAATACAAATGCAAAGAAATCAGCTATTCATAGTGGTTTAACACTTAAAATGTTGGGAAGCAGGGTTATATACAATAAATGACAAAACCACAAAACCAAATATAGGTATTATGAAAAGAAGAAAAGTATTAGTAACATCTCCTTCTATATTACAAGCACACTTGCCTCACAGTAACTGCTGTTATGGTTTAGGTGATAAACATTTTTCTGCGCTTGTACTTCCGGCATCAGAGAGCTGGGAGAGCTTGCTGGGATAATATTCCTAACAAACAAAAAAACCCACAGAAACCATAGAGATGAACGGCCAGCCACGATAGGCCATACTGCAACTCTATATGTCTCTATGACCTTTTCTGTTACCAATCAGCTCAGTTGATCAAGGACAGCAAGACTTCCAGCCCTCTGAACCAAAGAAGTACCTACCCGATAAATTAATAAATTATAGCATAAGGACAGGCGGTAAAGATACGCGAACATAAAAACATTTCGAGCAATTCAGAAAAGATAGCGGAAAAGGGCAGACATCAGTTCTTTAATTGGATATCCGTTTGCTGAAATGTTAGCATCTGTGTCAGAGAGCGTCAGTTTACATTCATCTGCGTTTATAGAGGGACATCCAAAAATGGACACTTCTACACAGCTCTGTGTTTATGCAAACACTCAGCATACATTCAGTAAATATACTGTTTGACTCTCAAAAGGAAAAAAAAATACCAAAAATACCTTGTGTAACGTTTGTATAGCAGGTTACTATAGTTACACAGAATGAACTTAGCATTTTACACATCCCTTTTTGCAAAAAGGAAGGTATAAGGACATATCACACAACGCTCTGTGCTCGGATGCGTAATGCGGTGCTTGTTTTAGAAACACAAAATATTTGCTATTGTGCAAACAGGAGCATGCAAAATGGATTTAAACAGAAAATGAGGAACAATCGTAATGCGGCTATTTTTAGCCATAAATGCGTAATCTGTGTAATAATGCTCCACATACAGGCCTCCAGATAAATTGTGTAATACAATAATAGAAAAGGATGCATCAGGCTACGGCACTTCCTGGATGACTTACAGGTGCATGGGCAGCTATGTATAGAAAGGGCCATGATCCTTCCGCCAGCAGGGAAATGGTTACATAATCTACTTCCTGGGGAGTGGGAGTAGTGGGAGCAGGGACAGGCTTGCGGTGGACTGTAATGGACAATTTAACGAGCGAGGAGGAGAATGTGAATCCATGATGTTAAATAACAAAATGCTAAATCCCACCACTCAACACTGTAGAATATGTTATCAATTATACAGGGTTATGAAAAACAGGGCCTGAGGATATTCTTGTTTCAACTCGAAGATCCTAAACTAAAATCATTTAAAAAAATAAAAAATCTTGTTAAACCTAATAGACATGTTTGCATACATTGTTGATTTAGTTGGCTGTTTATTTGTTATAGTTTTATCTATGTTAACAGGAGAGATCCAAGTCAGCAGTAAGCATATAATATTCTAAACAAATGTTAGGGTTTTACCATATGTTTCAGTGCTGGAAGGGAGAATGTATGTTACATAGCTGGCCCAAAAGGGTCTAGGGTCCTTTCTCTGATCACTACATGCAATGGTAGAGAAAAACGAAATACATAAAATGAATGCACACAAACATTACATTTCCTAAAATAAACTTTTTCAAAAATATTTTGGTAGACAGGTTGGCATGCTTGTGGGCAAATGTCCTCATAATGATTAGACAGCCTAAACCCTTTTCCTATTTGTGCCGACCTCGAGCTATGCCGTGACCTTTGTGCATATGCAATCACATCTACTGGATACAAGTTTAATATATCGTGGGATGGGATGCTTTCTACCTTAAACTAGGCTTTGGGAAACCCACTCCAGAATGTTTGAGCCTTATTCTAATTAACCTATTTTATTGTTAACAAGGGATGTACAGTATCTAAAACTCTGGGAGTTTGCATGTTTTTATCAATCTTTGTCAAGAAGCATCTCTGGGTCTTCTATGTATATTGTTTAAAAGGCCATCTTATAAATAGGAGACTCCCTTCTGGTGTGTTTTTCTTTTCCCCCTTGAGTGCTAGGAAGTAGCGACTGCTATCTGCGCATGTAAGCAAGTGTATACCTTCAGACAGCCACCCCCCACTTCCACCATTAAAATGTAAACAATTATATATGTGTAAAAAATATATAATATATAATACTAATGGCATTAGCCTTTCAGTGCAGTATGGTTCCTGTTATACCAGGGTATTGTCGTTACTTCCTTTTGATGTTTTCCTGTCCTATGCCGTTACCTTGCAAATCTATCACAAAGAGCGAGGTGAAACATGCACAGTTTGATGAGGTTTATTCACTAAAGAGGGTGTCGGCAGGAGACTTGTGGTTTTAACGCCCTGAACGCATGTTAAATTCTAAAGGGCCGTCCCCAGGAAAAACGTTTGCAAGACAAGGAGGACTGTGGTGGCCCTACATAATAATGCACTCCCAAGCGTTCCAAATACTGGAGTTGGACCTTTATGATGTAACGTGAAGTCTGTGAGATACTACAGCCCTCCTGAAGAAGTCTACTGGTAAGAGGATTCTGATGAATCCCTCTACATATTTGCATGGCAAACTAGACTGTTATCTAAGCTCAATCTACTAGACAAAAATAGAATGGCTCGGTCATAATCACCCTACTCTACATAACTAAATGAAAGTATGGAGAAACAGACTTCCTCAGTATTGCCACAAAGAATAAGCTCAGTATGGTGCATGGGCAGCCATCCAAAATATCACAACTGAAAACCATGGCAGCCTCCAGGTATCCAGATAAAGGAATTTCATTGGAACAAAAAAAAAAAAAAGATCAAAATCAGGTTTCTGGAAATTCTAAGGGATAAAAATATGTATAGCCTGGAGGGATAGAAGGGATGGGGTGAATCCTTTTAAGTATTTAAAGGTGTCTTGCAAACTTTAAAAGGAGGAGAAATGTTAGAACAAGCGGTCATAATCTAGAGGATCGCGGGCTTTCATGCAATGCAAGGAAGAAAAATGTTTTTGGAACAGCCTTCAAGCAGAAATACTAGGGTTAAAAGACCAGTTTTCCCCAATTTTCTGCATGAAAACCTCAAAGATCTCAAAGTGCCAACATTGCATGTTGGTGCCTACCACCGTGTTGTTTTCACCTTCAAGAAATAAAAAAAAATCCATCACACACAAGCATATAGTCACACTACCTTACATGCACACACTAACATACCGTACATCACACAGCTTGGCAGATATAGATATATATATACCGTATTGGCTCGGATATAGGCCGCCCCCGTATATAGGCCGCACCCTAAAAGTTTGGTGCTTTTTTAAAGAAAAAGTTTTTTTTCTTTAAAAAAGCACCAAAAAAAACATGCTGCCACTCTGTCCCCCCCCCCCGAGATATGCTGCCACTGTCCTCCCTCCCCGAGATACGCTGCCACTGTCCTCCCTCCCCGAGATCCGCTGCCGCTGCCCTCCCTCCCCGAGATCCGCTGCCGCTGTCCTCCCTCCCCGAGATCCGCTGCCCTCCCTCCCCGAGATCCGCTGCCGCTGTCCTCCCTCCCCGAGATCCGCTGCCGCTGTCCTCCCTCCCCGCGATACGCTGCCGCTGTCCTCCCTCCCCGCGATACGCTGCCGCTGTCCTCCCTCCCCGCGATACGCTGCCGCTGTCCTCCCTCCCCGCGATACGCTGCCGCTGTCGCTGTCCTCCTCTGCCCCCCCTCCTCGACTTACCGGAGCAGACTCCCGGGTGTCTTGCGGGGCCGGCGAGGGACATCTACGCAATACGCGTATGCAACTTCCGGTACCGGAAGTTGCATGCGCGTATTGCGTAAATGTCTCCCGCCGGCCCCGCAAGACACCCGGGAGTCTGCTCCGGTAAGTCGAGGAGGGGGGGGCAGAGGTAAAACGCTTAGATAACCTCCCGTGCCGGCACCCCCCCCCGTGGGAAGTGCTGGCAGGGGAGGCTGTCTGAGCGTATCGGGGAGAAGGATGCAGGTCCCCTGCACCGCTGCGGGGGATCTGTATCTTAACCCCGCTGCCTGCCCGGCGCCCGGGACTGCATGTCCCGGGCGTCGGGCGCTAGAGCCCGAATATAGGCCGCACCCCCACTTTAAAAACTTAAAGTGGGGGAAAAAAGTGCGGCCTATATTCGAGCCAATACGGTATATATATATATATATTTGGATTAAACAGTGATTGGTGGCTTCTCAGATGGAACCCATTTGCTGCTACCACTATATCTCCATCTCTCCTCTTTCCCATTACTTTCTCCTTTTCTCTATCGTTATCGCTTCCCTTTCTCCCCATCTCTTACAGTTCTTAATTCCTGTGGTGGGAGCACAAGGTCTGTTCCTAAAAGGCCTCTGTTTCAGTACTCCATCACAGTGCCGAGTGACGGAATATGACATCACCTGTTTAAAAATAAACCGGTCAGTCGGCAACCTCGCTGCGCGCCACAACAGAGGCCTTGACATGTCCATTGTGGCACGCGTACTGTAGGTTCGTCATCGCTTGACTAGCCCAAGGACTGATTAAGGTTTGAGTCTTTAATGCAGGAATACTAGAAGGACCAAAATGTTCTTATCTGCCATCAAACGCTATCTTTCTAACCACAGTTACTGTATTTGATGCTCAAGGAGAAAAAGAAAGTTTTTCATGGTAATTCCCCTTTAAAGAGGCTTTTACTTGTAATCCTTCATTTAGCGGTTCTAAAGAAAACACTTTCAATTATTTTCATTCACTGCAACACCAGTTTTGGGCTGAACAATACAGGTAAACGTGGCAAGGCGGATATATGTGAACACAGAATGTCTTAATAAATCCAAACACAAGGAAATACGGTCAAACGAAGTAAAAATAGCCCTGAGATAAGACAGGCCGTCCAAGAGCATTTCAATCCAACCCAAGCTGGACAGCTGGAGCTGCACAGACGGCCAGGCTCAGCCCTCTATCTGACATGCATCCCCAGAGAGCGGACATATAGACCCCGTGCAGTAAATCTACTGACCTCCCCATTTAGTGCCATTGTTTAAACACTGCGCTGCTGTCATTTCAAGACATAAACAGGTAAAGTGCTGTGTAAAGCAGGACTGTGCAAACAGCCTCACCACATGCTCTTGGCCTAAGAGATAACGTATATAGTTCCAACCTTTGAGCTCTGCTGATTGCTATATTGTTATTCACGCAACAACCTCCTATTATTATATTATCATTTGGAATCTGTTATTTCTCCCTCCTAAACAATGTTATTTATACACAGCTGGATTTTACCACGCAAAACAAAAATACACTTAGACCGATAAGGTCACGACATGCTTAGATCTTTCTTTGCATCACATTGTCCAAGTGATGTCATCAACACATTATTAGCTTACCGATATTTTGCCATAATAGTGGCCAGATTTCTGTGCGTTGTAGCCCGCTACATAGGAGGAAACTAACAAAAGCAACTTCAAATCGGTGGTTATTGGTACATCAAGGTTCTTGGCAGATAGACATTCTAGGTATTGCCTGATCAGCTTTGATCATATATTTGAAGTTTAATAACCAGAAATGTTCCCCGACACAACGGTGTGGCTCTCGCAGCAGCGCCTGGACACGTTACACAGTGGCCCGAAAGACATTGCAGAAACAAATTCTCCAGTATATTTTATTTAGAAACGCAATGCTGTGAAGCTTCCCATAAATATATGCCATACGTAACCTCAGAAGAGCTTGTGTCAATAGCCGGAACGTGGAGGGTTCCTGCATTGTAACGGGAACATTATGCATAAACGTTTAACTTCAAACCAGCTTTTTCACAGTTCATGCCAAAAAAAACCCAACACTTTGAGATGCTTATTCGCCACGTTCGTTCATATTGAAGATAAAGATCATTGAAAAATGATTTGTGTTTCTGCGACCATGACATTTTTGTAGTATGGCACATATTGACGATTACTATATATATTTCACCTCTGAATTCATATTTTACTGGGAACACGAACAGCTCAAGCCACCACAAAATGTTCAAATCATAAAAATATATTACAAAGAAATAATAAAGGCTCCGTGCAGACAATAAAAATAAAAAAAATATTTAAATCTACTTGGGAGAAGCACAATACATTTAACTTAATACAACGTGAAAGTGTCCCAAGTATGTATCAGCTTTAGGATAAAATGTATCGCAAGCCAAGAAATATTAGCTCATACAACAGCTTGGTTTAGAGGATATGCTAAATGTATTATGATTTGGAAGTTTAAAAAAAGGATACTTTTATGTCTTCTATGAGAGAAAATGGATTTCAAATGAAACCTACCCTGACTGTGACAGCTAATGGTGGCAAAGAGAGTGAATTCCACATCTGTGTAGATAGACTGTGTGTGTGAGCATGAATGAACGTGTGTGTGTGTGTATGTATAATATTACTTATGTACGCGAAAGGAGTTGACACCTATACATTCTATGTGGCAAGAACACAATAGAGGTCTTACCTGAAGGTGCATACATCCAGGGTCTTCCATTGAATGTAAAACCATTAAAAGGGTGCAGGGTGTGGATTGGAGGGGTGTTCGAAAAACCGATTTGGGGGATGGGTATGCGAGAAGAGGCCTATGCAGGAGATGAGATGGACGAGGGTGGGTTAAAAGGGAAGATGAAGGGGCTTGCCTATACTGACAGTAAAGGCACTTGGTAAAGGGCTGGGGTAGTAAACAGGATGTTATTTGTGGATATTGACTAAAATAAGCAGGTTACAATGTAATTGTAACGTAAGGGGAATGGGACAGGGGGCTGATGGACAGGGCTGGCTGTTAAATAGTAGGATACCTCTGTGATGAGGAACTGGGTTAATTATAAGGGCTGGAAGGCAGAGCTGGGGAACAATGGACCAGGCGTTAATCCAAAGCGATGGACTGGACTCCGACGAGACCTGGCCCCGCAGCCCATAGACGTTGGGTGAGGCTCCCGCTGGACGGTACTGCTAATCAGCGAGGCCCCGTGCAATTCCTCCTCAGACGCGGCCCTGATAGAGGAAACGGTACCAGATCCGCCCGCCAAACTACGCATGCGCGACCAGCCAGGGTGCGGGGCGTCAACTGCGCCTCCTCCTCTTCCGCCGCCATCTTGGGAATGGCAGAAGCCGGAAGGCGTTGAGAGTAGAGCTTGGCGACGGTTGTTTACTTAACTCGGCTTATCTTTTAATAGAAAAACAACAATTGATAGGCTACGTATCAGTTGTGACTGTAATGTCACGCAAATTATTAAATAGCGTTTGCATAGGTCTTTGAATGCACTGGGTGTTCGGCACATTTTTTCTTGCGACCGCCTCTTCCTTTTTTTTTTTTGTGTCGTTGGACCTTTTGGTATTTAACATGCTTCTGCGGGGCATGAGTTGCATTTAACCAGAAACAATACTTTTGTGGTAAACGTAGGTTGTGTGCATTCCAAAGCGTTAAAGGTATTGCACTGCCACATGTTTTAGAAGGAGCGCCAGCTGGGTTTTATTTGAAATGTAAGTATGTGCGGAAATGTGTCCTGCCGAATACGTGCAAGATTTAATCCATTCCTGATATGGACCGACTTGTGAGGACTTGTTTGTCTTCCTAAGTATTGCTTCCGCCTCTCCCTCCTGGAAGCTCACGTTTTAATATTTGTAGTTTTCTTTTACGAAGTGAAAAACATACCTTTGGCTTCACGATATTGGTGTTGGTCTTAAAGGGATGCTCCAGTCCTCATAAGGAATTCAATGGACTGTATGTAATAACTGTGGTCCCTTTAAATGCTCAGTGTCCCCTTGCAATTGCATGAGGTGATTCTGCAGAACCCCCACCCCATTTGCCGTTTCCTACTGCCCCTGTTGTTTTTTTTTGTGCATAGAAGGTTTTTATTTATATGGTGCCAACAATGTATGCAGCGCTTAATACAATACATATATTCAAGGGGTATGACAAGACGAGAATTGACAGACTAATACAAACCGATACATTAGGTGGAGAGAGCCCTGCTCGCAAGCTTACAATCTTGAGGGAATGGGGTGACAAACATAAGGCACAGAGAAAGGGTGAGAGGTAGTGTGGTGGTTGTATCAATGACAAGGAGGTTCTAGCAGCTAAGATGGTGCGGCTTCTCTGAAGAAGTGGGTTTTGAGATGTTTCTTGAATGTTGGGAGGGAGGGTGAAAGCTGAAGGTTCGGTGGAAGTAGATTCCAGAGATACGGGGCAGCCATATATATGGGAGGATAATGAGTTCTGTTTTAGAAAGATTAAGTTTCAGGTAGTGTTGTGACGTCCGTGAAGAAATAGCAGACAAGCAATTGGTAATACGGGACATGAGAGATGGAGAGAGATCAGGAGAAGACAGGAAGATTTGGGTATCATCTGCATATAGATGATACTGGAGGCCAAATGAGTTGATTAGTTTGCCAAGGGATGAAGTATAAAGAGAGAACAGCAGAGGGCCAAGGACAGAGCCTTGTGGGACGCCAACCAAAAGTGGAAGGGGCGATGTCCTGACAGAGAAGGAAAGGTTAGACAGATATGAGGAGATCCAGGAGAGAGCTGTATCTCGAATGCCTGTAGAAGCAAGTGAGTCAAGAAGAAGGTAGTGATCAACAGTATCAAAAGCAGCAGAGAGATCCAATAGTATTAGAATGAAGAAGTGACCTTTTGCTTTGGCAGAGAACAAGTCATTGGAGACTTTTGTGTTAGGTCAAGCTTATCTCCATGTGTGTGTGTCACTTTAATTATTTTTTGTACTTAGAGGATGTAGCTTTAAGCACTCACAGTGATTCCATTTAATATAATGCAGTACATGACTGGCGGAGATAAAACACAAGAGGCCTGCGTTCTGTTGTTGGTCTGTCAAAAGAAGTGTTATCTTCCATTGGCAGAGGGGTTTACTTAGTAAAGGGACAGTTGTGGTTTTGGCTTCTTGACTCCGCTATAAATTATGAAGGCCCATCCCCCAAGAACCTTCTGCTGCAGAAATAGCTTGTTCAGCCCTGTATAATACTTCAACTTTAATAGTTCAGCGGGTGAGACTTCTTCATGGTTTTCTCACCTGTAGAATTATGCATTATATATGTTCACTTTGTAATGAAAAGTAGCGCAGAAGTTGAATCCAAAATCTTCCTGACAACTTTCCTTTTAGTAAATGGTCCCCACACACGGTAGCATACATACACACATTAACATACTGACATACACAGTAGCATACATACACGCATTAACATACACAGTAGCATTCACATACACACATTTTAACATACTTACACAGTAGCATTAACATACACACACACACACACTGATATACTTGCAGACATTAACATACACAAAGTACCATACTTACACATACTAACACACACAGTAGCATACATATTTTCATACACATACTAACACACACACAGTAAAATAATTACACCCGATAACAGTAAGATACTTACACATACAGACTTGGTAACATTAATGTACATATACTCTAACATTTCTCATCCCATGATGCCTGGGGTTTGTCGAGCCCTGCTGTAACATTATGGCCTAAGTATACACCGTTTCTCGTCCTGTTATGGCATGACACCTCGGGTTCTTCGAGCCCTGCTGTAACATTATGGCCTAAGTATCCCCAGTGCTGCAGGGGACATGGATCCTAGAAACCCAAAGGTGAATGATAAACACCAGTACGTGTGTCAAAGTAAATGAAGTGTAAATAAATGAGTAATAAATGGATACTTCCCACAATACTGCAGCAGCCCAATATACACTCCTCTCAGTGTTCAGCAATAGATACAACAGATATAGGGGCGCATGTACATGTGGGATGAGAAAAAAATAAATAATAGTGTAATATCGTAAGAAAAAATAAAGTATAAATGTGATGTGGATGCACTCACAAAAGTCCGGGGGTAGAGGGAAAAATCCCAAAACTGCTCCTATCGGATGATACCGTGAAAGTTCTTTTTCTTCTCTGCTCCTCAACGCGTTTCGCCTTCTCGGCTTCTTCAGGAGAAAATTATCGGTTCAAAGTTTTAATCCTATTGCGGATTAAAACTTTGAACCGATAATTTTTCTTACGACATGGATCCTAGCCCTGCTGCTTTCCCGCAGCACAGCTAAATGAAACAAAAAGCTACCTGCTGACGCCTGGAACTGCCTGTCCCGGGCGTCCAGCGATACAAATTATGCATCCCTGTGATGTCTTTCCTTCTTGGCATTGTGTTAACACACACCTGAATGCTCCCGATGATCAATTAATCAAGGGCATCTGACTAGTAGCATCTTAATACCTATGGAAGCAGTAAGGAGTGTGCTCAGTTTTTCACTCGGATTTACTTTTGTTGACTACATCATGAGACGGTGTTAATGTCGTGTTGTTGCTCATCTGAGATTGTATTTACCTAATTCTTAGTCCTGCTAAGAAACAGATGATTGTTGTTATCTCCTTATGTAAATCCATAGAATTAAAAGTGTAAATTTTTTCCCCACACAATTATATCTCCTGCAACAAAGCAAATGTATAGAGTGGATTCTGATGCAAAAAGGGTAAATATAAGTTGACACTCTCTTATAGGCTGTCATATGCCTTACAATGTATGTGATGGCTGGAGTGCATCTTTAATCACCCAGGAGTACCCTCACACTTCAATGGAGGAAATTAACACAACGCCATTAGCACTGCCATAAACCATCTGCTCCATGGGGGGGCTGGAGTAGGGAAAGTCACCAATATATCATATCACCCTGTACAATAGTAGCCCATTCATCTGCCTATAAATGATGTTTATCATAACAATATAAAATAAAGTGCTACACTGAATTGCTGTATACAACACTGAATTAAATAATGAAGAAATATACTGCCTCTATAAACTAGAAGGGGTTTTTAGGTTGCTAAAAACAGATACTGAACTGCATTGGACTAGAATAAATGTATGGGTTCGTAATGGAGTATAATGTTATCATTATACAGGCAGCCCAGGGCCGGATTGATGTAGGGGCTGATGGAGCTGAAGCTCCAGGCCCCTACCTTAAAATAGGCACAGTCAGGACCGGACTGACTGGGCCTATGCGGCCTCTACGGCTGCATTAACGCAGGGCATAGGGGCACCTGCCCCTTAAGCCCGCAGCAACTGCGACCGGGCCCGCCACTCTAGGGGGCTGGGCAGCCCCCACCAGGGCCGGCCTTAGGGATGTGCAGCCGCACAGGGCTTAAATTAAAACATTGGGGGGGGGGTTACTTTATTTCACATCCTCCATGTTAACCCCTTCGCGACCTTTGCCGATTCAGGACCGTCATGACATGCAGGTCACTAAATGACGGTCCTGAACCGTCAAAAAGTTAAATAAGCTTAGAAAGTGATCAACGATCACTTTCTTCGCTTAAACGGCGTTACTGTAATGGATCGATGTCGAGGCATTCAGCAAGGCCGAGATCGGCATCGGGGGCCATGTCTGGCCCTTCCCCGGGGCGTCAACAGCCGCCATACATTGTATGGCGGCGGACGCCCGTTTTAAAAGCTTTTAGGAGGCGATCAGCGATCGCCTCCTAAACTTAAATGGTGTCGCTGGAATGCCTCGATCAGGAGGCATCCAGCAACACCAAACACTTACCTTTCGATGGGCTGTGACCGCTCCGGAGAGCGGTCACAGCCGCAGCTGCCCGTGATCTTCGCCATCAAGCAAGATGGCCGTCGCCCTGCAAGAGATACAAACAAGTTTTAAAGTTCGCTAGATGGTCCAGACCATCTAGAGAACTCTGGCTCCACTTGCAGGTTGAATACAGGTACTGCATTCACCATGCCAGTCAATGGAGCCCAGCTTTCTAATCACAGTGTGATTAGTAAAAATAAATAAAAAAATAAAATAAAATTAATAATAATTAGAAAAAAATAGTAAAAAAACAGTAAAATGTAAAAATCATTTCCCACTGATGTCACTATCAGGGGAACCTCCAAGTTGAAAAAAAATGTTAAATTTTTTTTAAAAAAAAGGCAAAAAAAAATAAAATATATATATAAAAAATATATTTTTGTGAGCAAGTCCTAAAATTAGCATATTAGCTTAAAACAATTCTCGCATGGAAAGAGTTAAAATACTGGCATATTAAATGCCCGTGGGGTGTCTACTTTTAAAAAATGTATGATTTGATGGGGTAAATTGAATTGGCCGGGTTCAACAATGTCCCAAATAACACGGGGGGAAGGATGGCCACACATCTAATTTCCAATTAGAAAAATGCACACGTACCAAATGTGGCCTTTTAGTTCCCCCAAAAAATGACAAACCCATGCATGTGGGGTATCACTGCATTTAGGAGATGTTGCTGAACACATTATGGGGAGTCGTGTGACAGCGGCATATACCAGGAGCTGTAAATTCATGCATAAAGTAGGTGTGTGTGGGAAAAATACACACACAAAAATACTACTGCAAACTTTGAAAAAATGCTGGTGGTAAAATGTGTGCATGCAAAGAGTTAAAATACCAGCATTTAAAATACCCTGGGGTGTCTAGTTTTCAAAAATATATGGTTTTGTTGGGCACACTGAAATGGCCCGGCTCAAAGATGTACCAAATAGGGCATGGGCAGTGGATCCCCAAATGCCAAAGTTCAACATTGAAAAATGTGCATGCCCCAAATGTGGCCCTTTTGCCCCCAAACAGCCAGGCATTCATGTGGGGTATCACTGCGCTCAGGAGATGTTGCTGAACACATATTGGGGTGTTTTGTGATAGTGACATAAACGAGAACATTTTAATTCATACCTGAAGTAAAATGTGTGTGGCAAAACAAATGCAAAAAAATGACTACCATAAAGTTTGACATAGGCTGCTGGTAGAATAAGTGCATGGAAAGAGTTAAAATATCAGCATTTGGAATACCCTGGGCTGTCTAGTTTTCAAAAATATATGACTTGATGGGGTAAAATGCATTGGCCGGCTTCAAAGATACCCGAAATGGCACATGGGGGGAAGAATTGCCAGATTTGGAAAAAATGGCTTTGAAATAGCAAAACGCTACCTGTACTTATTGCCCCATAATGGGTAGAAAAAAGCAAAAAACATAAAAACATTGGGTATTTCCAAACTCAGGACAAATAGTAGAATCTATTTAGCAGGTTTTTTCATTACCTTTTATAGATGAGTAAAAGATTTTTCAACTAAAAGTTAGAAACAGTCATTTTTTTTCTAAATTTTTCACCATATTTTATACTTTTTTTAATAGTAAATAATATGATACAATCAAAACAATGTCATCTAAAGAAAAGCCCTTCTTGTCCTGAAAAAAACAATATCTAATGTGTGTGGGTTCAGTAAACGGGAAAGAAGAAAATTACAGCTAAACACGAGCAGCGCAGAAATGTTAAAAAGGCCATTGTCACGAAGGGTACAAAAAGTAAAATCAGCCTTTGTCACGAAGGGGTTAAGCCCTGTGCAGCCACACACCCCTAAGGTCGGCCCTGGTGGGGGCTGCAGTGAGGGGGGGGGATAGATGGTGAGAGGGGGTACATAGTGATAAGGGGGAACATAGTAAGAAGGGGAGGGGGTAGTGTGAATGTGTACGAGAATGAATTAATTCATGTGTGGATGAATTGCTTGAATGATTTGTGAGAATGCATTAATGAATATGTGTAAATGAGTGAGTAAGTGTTTGTGTCTATCATGAATGTTTAAGTGATTTGGGGAAATGCAAAGATGGTACATGAAGGGTGGGCTTTAACAATAAATAAATAAATAAAAATGGGCTGCTCAGTCTTAAATGTCCGGGCCTATTTTTTGTCCCAGTCCGGGCCTGTAGCTGCTTATTGTTTAAATGTGTATGATATAGATACTGTATAAACACAGTGGTCCAAAAGTCTGTCTACTACTGCTTTTATTTCAGCAACTTAAAATATACGGTATTTCTTAAACCAAAATACATCATTGTTACTAATAAAAGAAAAACATTTTATTGCATACTAAAAATAAAAAAAAAATCTAAATGTATGGTATAAATGAACACCATTTGTCTTTATGGCTGCTTTAACTCTGGCAGTGATTCCATGAGTTTGTGCAGAATTTTACAATCCACATTGATGCGGCAGTCCGAGAGGGTGTCTAGAGTTGCCACTGTGTGTTTTGCCTTTTACTTTTCCAAATGCTTTCAATCATGTACAATTAGGTTGAGCTCCGGTGACCGTTGTGGGGAAGCCATGAAAATTAGCACTCGTTGCGCTTCCTTGGAATTTAGATACACCTGGCAGAGCTTTGATGTGTGTTTAGGATCCTTGTTCTACTGTAAAATCCTCTTCTGCATAACTTCAGGTCAGGGATGACGTGTCTCTGCAAAAGAGATCAGTACTTCTCTTTGGTCAAAGCATAGTTTATCTTGTGCAACAGAATAGGCAAATCGGCCCATACCTGAATATTTCCTGTACACATTTAATTGTAGGTTTTGCACAATGTAGTGTTAGCCTGTCACGCAGCTGTCTGCTACATGAACTCTTCGATTGCAACCAAAACTTTTATATTTTGATTTGACAGTTAACAGGGCATTTTTTCTGGTTTTTCACTGTTCGGTCAATTCATTGTAAATGTTTTTGGCAACAAAGTGGTTAAGAGGTCACTAATTGCTCACAAATGTGTCTTTTGACTGTGCTTTCAAACACACACACCTTTTCTTGGTTTGGTTCTCTTTAGTGTGAATTGTACTGTCCCATAAGACATTTTTCAGTTAACTGTGGTGCTTCAAAATGCTTCACTAAGCTCCTAGGAACTCTCTGGCATTTGCGGCCCCAGAAATTAATACTATTGACTCTGGGCACATTTTCACCGGCTAGGAAGTATGGCACCTCGGGCTTCAAAAAAGGAAAACAATAACTAAAAAAAGATTTCTTTTTAAGGATTTTTGTTTTGTTTTGTTTTAAAATTGGAGATGGTTGAGCTTGCCTCAGGGCTTAGGCATGGCAAATAAGTGGCTGGTGGCAGGTCAGGACACAGATAGCCAAAACTAAGTACCCAAGGAAAAGCAAAGAGCTGGGATCAAATATGTAGAAGAGGCCAAAACCAAAGAACCATCCTCCATCAAAACTAGAGGATTGGCAGAGGATGGGTACAGGTCAGGTAGGAGCAGGTATACAGTGAGTTGATATTTTCATCTGCCTCTGTAAACCTGGGAATCGTTTCAACCTCAAAATTATTTAGCACCATCAGTAGCAAAAGCTACAGGGCTAACCAATTCCAAGATAGGAAAGGGACATTTGTCTTTGGCTATATCAGTTGCAAAGATGTTGATCCACAGAACACATGAGTCAGAGATAAGTCTGTGTGCAAATGACAAAGATGGTGCCTCCAAGACAGCTGAATGCCACACCCTGTGGCCAGGGAGTAAATCTATTACTGTAATCCAGTGTAGCATATTTTCATGACAGACCTAAAAATAAAGTAACTTTTTATCAACTCTGTGACTGCATATATTCCATACCTTCGAACATTCTAAAGGAGTTGAACTTGAGATGCTTTAAATGTTAACCCCTTTAATAGCCCAATGGTGGTAATCAACTGTCCTCATAGAAACCCTGCCATGGTTAATTGAGTCACCTGAATCCAAGCAGGGATATAAACCATAACATACTAGTAGCAAAAGCACCAGTTGGAAGTATTCTACACATACCTGGGAACTTGTGGGCTTCAGCTACCTGAAGTCTACTCTTGCAGGAGGTGGTCATGACGCAGTTTATGCCGTACACCTAGCCATTGTATGCAATTTAATGCATATAGTAGCTGAGAATTATTTTTACATCTACCTGGTGTCACCATTGCAAACACAAGGATATGTTGGAACTGATTGCCAAGGGGTCTAGCTGCTGCCTTATATTTTCCGCCTATCCCTACTAAAATGTGATGTCCATAATTGTGTGGATCAAAGGTGGAACTGTGGTGCTAGTATGTAATTCCTATCAAAACTGCATTATCTGGCTCTGCATACCAAATCAAACTTGGTGATTGCACTGGAGTGTCAGCAAATTACACAATGAAGAGAGATTTGTGCTATCAGGGTGGCAGAAGTTTTACCTGGAGAATGTAAGGATAGATACCAGGCCTATTAGGCTTGAGTCCAACTCAATAACAATTTACCTTTGCTCCCAGGAATAAAACAAACAGCCATACATGACCAATTTACATCTAGTTCCCTATACTGGATCTGTCAGATTCTCCTTCAACAATGCTACCATAACTCAAATCTTGAAAAAGCCCTCCCTGGACCCAACAATCGTCCCGTCTCCTTACTTCCTCATACCTCCATTCTCATCATAATTTCATCGTCAACCTCTCCAGTAACACTTCCCTTCCCCTCTCAGTTGGTGTACCCCAAGGCTCAGTTCTAGTGCCTCCTTTGCTATCACTTCACACTACCTCAATGAGCAACCTTTGGCTTTCTATACCACCTGCATGCCAATGACATCCAGATATACCTATCCTTTCCTGATCTCCCTCCCTCATAGATCGTGTAACTAATTGTATTGCCTTGGTCTCTGCATGATTCCTTAAACTCAGTCTCTCCAAAACTGAACTTCTCTTCCCTCCTTCCAATGCTAACATTCACTTTAACAATTTTCCTCAATGTTAATTGTTCAATAATCTCCCTATCCCCTCACAATCGCTGCCTTGATGTCACCCTTAACTCTGACCTCTCATTCACCCTCCACATCCAGTCTGTCTCATCTTAAAAGCATTGCGTGCATTCATCCTTTCCTAACACATGATGCCGCTAAGGCTCTTGTCCCTGCCCTCATTGTGTCCCACTTTGACTATTGTAACTCTGTCTTAGCTGGTCTCCCTCATACCCATCTCACCCTCTACAATCCACCATGAATGCTGCTGCTAGACTTATCTTACTCACTCATCCCTTTACTAACACCTCTCCTCTAGAGGCGTATCTACTGAAAATAGCGCCTATGGCAAGCACTGAAATTGTGCCCCTGTCCAAATATCTAAAACCCATTTATTAGCCCCTGCTGCCTATATATATATATATATATATATATATATATATATATATATTAGACCTAACACATTAACACATCAACACACAAACCCAGCTTTGCATGTATAGATTAATTGAAATTCACTTGTGATCTCAGCACTGAAGGTATATATCAAATAAAGACTTCACTTCTTTAGGGACGCCTACAAACTTACATGATGACGGCCTTACTCCCATCTTCCTTAGCTCACTTTTCCTAGTTCCTCTCCTGCCTTGTGTGTGTCTGTGAGCATGGATGTGTAATTGTGTAAGTGGGGTGAAATGGAGTATGTGTAATTTGTGTAAGTGTGTTTGCCTTTTGTTGTATGTCGGAAAGGGCAAAGAAGGCTTAGACCAGTTGTGTGGGGGCAATGATGGCACAGACCAGCTGTTGAAGTTGGAGAGCACGGGGCAATTTTTTGCACCAGGACCCCGTGGTTATGCCCTTGATCCTTACTGGTCTTCTACTTACATCTCCTATCTCATCTCAAAATACACTCACACCTGCTCTTTCCACTCAATTGATGATCTCGGTTTCCTGCACTCTGATTTCTAGTTCTCATGCTCACTTGCAAGATTTCCCAAGGGCTGCCCCTATCCTCTGGAATGCACTCCCCCGGCCTATCCATCTTTCCTCTTGCCTTCGATCCTTCAAAAAAAAAAAAAAAAAAAAATCCCTCAAGACCCACTTCTTTAGGGACGCCTACAAACTTACATGATGACGGCCTTACTCCCATCTTCCTTAGCTCACTTTTCCTAGTTCCTCTCCTGCCTTCGGACGATACTTATACTAATGTGGCTGGTGTGTCTTATTTACTAGAACAAGCCGTATCGCCATCTAGTGGCTCTTACAGAATTTACAGCAAAGTGATCTGGCCTACAAATACTTCTGTCATTAGGGGTATTAGGGAGTGGTATTGCTGCACATGCAAACACAGAATTAAATATTTACATTACACTAGGGTGTTTGGTGCTCCTTGACTTTTTTACTGCACTGGTGTCACACATGAGACTTTTGTCACCCATTCGGTGACTACATCTGCCATGTTTTCCACACATAATGTTCACGTATTGCTGATTAGCACAGGTAAGGTGCTGCCTTGTACCTTTACCTTAATTTACTCACAGGAAAGGCTCCCTTTGAAATAAATCGGACTTTGCAGAACACTTGCTCAAAGCAGTGCTGGAACTGGCTGGTGGAAATTATATGTGGATGCAGTTTTAAATAGGAGTTACCTGTCAAGGAGCTTGGGATGGGGAAAGAGACCAAATGTATGGATGGATATTGATGGATCTCTATTTACAAGGAGAAAAAAATGTTAATTTAAAGAGGGGAATTCATTTGTATCAGAGCAGCTGCCTGCACTAAAATACAAATAAGGTGGGTTTCTAATGCATGTCAATATTTTGTTTATTTCAGTGTAATAACACCTGTGTATGGGAATAGTGAACGGCTTTCATTTTTTTTTTTTTTTTTTTTTTAGAAGCTAAGCTTGACTGTCGGAAAGCAGCAAAAAGGAATTTACGGAGGTGCAAAGAGCTCCATGGGAAATGCTACCTTGAACGTTATCTTATCTTAGAAATTAGATTGTTATATCCTGTGATAAAACCGCTTAGAAGGTGTTGGAAAGGGCATTATATGTACAATAGCTTCGCGTGTTCCATCACTTTAGGAATAGTCATCCTGGTTTTAAAGCAGGTGTTGGTTTGCGGTTTTGATCAATTTCACTCTAGCGTTTTCAATATTCTGCTGTTCTGCTTGTCTTTGAATAAATTACTTTGAAGATCCATAGAAGGAGTAAAAGATCTGTTTTAAACCATCTATATAGTACCAGTATAGCATATATAGCTGGCAAACTACATACACAATATTTCTATGCAATTGCTTCCCATCGACTGCTAAGCTGACAATCTACCATTGTTCCATATGGAATATGCCTTTCTTCCATTATGGGAGCCTTGTTTGGGAAAGTGTATATGCAAGACTTATATTAACAGTGGAAACCTAGCATTTGCACAAAAAAGCAAGGCTCTATCTGGAGAAGAGATGAAACCACTGTGAATGATAAATGAAAAAAGCATGTGATCCTTACCTTTAGCCAGCAACTGGTCCAACGAGTAGGTAGCCAAACATGACTGCCTTCTCCTATGGTTAGAGCCGTGTTAAATATATTGACCAAGGATCCATTGTGAAATCAACTGGGAAATGATGGGAAAATATCTGATTAGGGCTAAACTACTGTGATATTAAGTGTTTACATGAAAAAAATGGTCTGGTCGACTTCTGTGGCCTACAATTTAGATAATCCTCCGACAGAATGAAGATGAAGACGATGTTAATTATGGGAATTGTAGCCCTCAAAAGTGGGTGCACCAGGGGTGCAAAAAGGGTGCCATACTCGTATATTGGTATTTTCAGTCTATACTTTGATCATTAGGCATAATTATAGTATTTATGCCTACCTTACAATATGTTGTACTGTCACTTACATGATATGTGAGTGCAATCTACATGGATGTACAACAACATCAGATGGCTAGAATTACTAAGGGAGTGGACATTTATTTCAACCCGAGAATGTTTATGCCTCTTATGCTTTTTAAGTTGTGTGATCCCCTATTTGTGTGGATTTTTTTTGTGTTGTGAATAGATTAACTTGTTGTGAAAAAAAATAAATGAAAGAATTATATATGTTAAACAGAATCAAAACAGATCCCACCTTGCTTCGGATTCCAAGATGCAAGCCCCCACTTCAGTCACCAGTGCTCCCACGGGTCAATAGCCGATGTAAAGCCAGTATATGACTCCGCGCCAACAATAAATGAAACGCTGAGCAACTAGACGCTCATGCAAAACAAAAGTGAATTTATTTCTGGTACTTACAGATACAGCCATTGTCCCTCTGGAAAGTAAATGTGATACCTTACAGTTTTCATGCCGTAAGGCAATTAAGTAGCAGGGACTACAAAAATTGTCCCAGCCTTCGGGAGGAAAAATGTGTCCCATGCTGCAGCACCAGTTAAATTTAATTAACAAAAGTGTGCAGAGTGTTCTTTCTCTTTGGGTCTCACAACTGCTCCCAAAAGATGTATAATATCTCAAATGAAACCCAAATATAATTAATTTATTTATCAAAGCAACTGTCTCACTTATGGAAATGGAAACAATGTATATGTTTTGTTACACAAACTACACCTCCACAAGCAAGGACATTGTTTTGAAAATAGGCAAATACATATTTTGGGGAAAAGTCTAAAGTCTGTACACGGTTGTCCTCTTCTTAATAATCTAGACTTGGGACTGGGAGTACTTTAGCGCAGTAGAATAAAATTAATAAACATTCCCAAACAATCACCAAATAAAGAATAGTTATATAGTCCGACCACTAGATGGCAGACTTTTTCACTGGATGAAGCACCTGGCATCTTCCAGATAGTAAGTGATAAATGCCGCCTGCCAAAATAAAACACACAAACATCAATATAAATGTCTAAAGTCC
Organism: Spea bombifrons; assembly: GCF_027358695.1. NCBI lineage: Eukaryota > Metazoa > Chordata > Amphibia > Anura > Pelobatidae > Spea > Spea bombifrons. The sequence goes on from NC_071090.1 coordinate 75,154,109, forward strand.
TACTTTGAGCTCAAAGAAGTGCTGGACATAGGGTATACCACTTTTTGATTCCTGGCCTACTGTTTCATGCCATCTCTTGTTTGCATATGCCTTATAATAATGGTTATTGTTTTATATAGCCCCATCATATTCCGCAGCACGGTACAATAGATGTAATAATAATAATATATTTTTATTAATATATTTGTAAAGCACCAACATGCTACAAGGCTGTAAAATAGTTTATGCATTGCTTTGAGCACAGCCTAATTTTAGACCCTGGCGCTTCCATCTAAAATATTGTTTAGACTGCTGATTTGGACAAAAAATGTCCATTGCGGTTGTTAGTCAGTAACTGAGTTACACTTGCATGTTTATTTAAGAAATATATCAAAGAACCAATAATAAATCCAAGACAGTTTACTGTGAGATAGTGCTGGAATGCTGTCAGAATGAAATGTGTGTTAGATGTACATCTCTGAGTTGCATACTTACAGTGTACATATTGTGTGTGTGGTGTCTCTGCCTGGGGCTCAAGTCACAGAATCTGCGTGAATCTAGAAATGCTTTTGGTCTTCATTCTTTTATGGTGATCATCAGAGACAGGTCAGCAGTTTTTGGCTCAAGTCAAGTGGCCCAGGCCTTCAAGCTTCTCACACGTTGGTACAGGGTCCCGTCTGATCTGCATCGATTTCTACCTTCTGTCTCTCCTTTATGTTGGAGATGCGGTTCCTGTGCCGGCACATACATTCATCTTTGGTGGGAATGCCCTCTGATAGTTCCTTATTGGGAGACCGTCCTCTGTGTAATCCGATTTGTTGCAGACCCGGGTTTCGCTCTTGAGGCACCTAGCGTACTTCTGCATATTAATGGCTCTTCTATTGGTGCATATAAGCGGTCCCTTACCATTCACCTTCTTAACGCAGCTAAGGTGATTATACCCAAATACTGGAAGCAACCCGTTACGCCACCAATCTCGGCGTGGTTGCGCCAGGTCAACTCCGTCTGCCAACTGGAGGAGCTTGCCGCTTCCTCGAAGGGCTCTTCACATAAACACGGCCTGAGATGGCTACCGTGGCAGTGATTTCTTGTGTCCCCATCCTTTTCCGCATTACTACGGGGCTGTGTCCCTGCTTAACGCACAAACGCTCTGGGTCTCTCTGTATATATATCGGTCACGCCGGTTGACCTTGCCAGGTATACGTCGTGTCTCCTTTATTTCTTTCTTTATTTAGGTAATCAACTCACTGTTTATTTTTTTTATTTCTTTTTTTTTTCCGTTATCTACCCTTCATTCTGTTTGCTCTCTGCAATATCCCGCTGGACAGTTCTTCATGCCCTTCGCGGCTTATGTTTTAGTTCTAGTTGTAGTGTATTTTCTTTTCGTGATCTCTGTTTCTTCTTTCATGGTAGCGGTCGACACTTTTGTATCACTCTAGCTCCACAGTATGATGTCTACTTACCTATGGATATTGCTATATCACTCTTGCGCCTCGATTATACGGGTGGCGCTATTGGTTAAGCCTGATTGTACGCATTGTATGAAACTGCTTTGTTATCATGCTTTTTGTTTTCACATGTATGTACTCAACAGTTCATCTTACCTGTTTATGCTCTGACTCATCCTCTGTGTCGGATTGTGCTCGCATGTATGTTTTGTACTATGTTTTGTATTACCTTTTTAATAAACGGAGATTTGAATAAGTCAAGTGGCCCAGTAATGTAAATGAGTTCCAAACATTTGGCAGACAGAATGTTGAATTAGCACTGTCCAGCCATGTCCTACACACACATTCATTGGAAGGGGACTACATACAGAGGCGTACCTAGAGTATTTGGCACTTCAAATACAGATCCTGTATTTGGCACCAAAAAATTAATGTTGGCGAGAATATTTATTTCACAAATTAGAATATTTCTGCCCCTAAACACTCACTCATTCATTTCTTCATCCATTGAGCCTCCCGCACCCCCTTACCTTTCTTGCAGAGGATGGTCGAGCACTGGGGCCACGCAGACATCTATGGGGCCACCTAACGTGGGCTCGCAGCTTACTTTTGTGAGTGTGAGCTCCCCCATCGGTAAACTGTTGGGTCACCGAATATCCCCTAATGAGTGGCACTCGGGGCGCACAGCCCCCCTTTAAGTACGCTACTGACTACATAGAAAGCACATAAAGAGAGTACATGAATGATCCAGTCAGGGTGTAAATGTAGAATTTTGACACCCTTTAGAAACTCTGTTGGCATTATGTGAAATTTCAATTCGCACATATAAAAAGATAGTGACCCCAAATCTGTGAATCTGAGCAGCCCAGACAGCAATTGCCCCCCCCCCCTCGTTACCAGCCATTCGAAGGCAATGGCTATAACGTAATGGATAACGTAATGGATGCATAGATTTAATAGATTAGATCAGACTCCCTGTTTTACAAAGTAAGCTTAATCTCATTTACAGATAAAATAGATATTCCCAGTTGGGGTAGTATAATATCACCCAGAATGTCAGCTCCATACACTAACACCTCTGTCATAGAGAAAAAAATCCCTACTTTCATGCTTTAGGCTCTAACGTGTTGGACTGTTCTCTAAATGATTAAAGTCTCTTCTTCATTTCCGTGGAAGACAGAGCTATGCGTGCAAAAATCTGCATTAATAAAAGTTTGGCGGGCCTAAGGGTACAAAAGTGATTTACAGCTCAATTACATGTGCAGATAGAGGAAGAGGAAAGCTCCGGAGAGGGGACAACTCACCTTGATTTGGCCCAGGGCTCTTCACTCAGGAGCCTTGCGTGCGGGGAAGGGCTATCACTCTATCAGCACAAAAGCCCCATAATGTTTATCCCCAGGACTAAAAATCTGCTAGCCTGGTTTATTTATATTTTTTTTTGCATTTATCTCTTTTGAAAATATTGAAACCTTTTCCTCGCTGGAAATTAGAAGGTATTGTTTTTGTCCCTGTAAATATCATAGAAGGGAAAATGGTGACATACAGTAGAATTTGATAGCAGCTGCGGTAAAAACACTAGATTTTATTTGGTTTTATGTTATATTCGGGATCGTAACAAAGGAAAAAATACACACCGGATTAATTACAATCTAATCTTGTAACTTTCATAAAACCCAGTAAGATTCTCTATTGTTCATTATTCTACTACTGTCCCATATAATAATTTTGTCTTATCTTGTCCATTCCCTCTCATTTCCCTGTGCTTGTGTAATCCTAGTTAATAAGTTAATAAACTATGGAGTGGCCTTGCAGATAGAATTGCTGATTAGGGGATTCGAAGAGGATAGCGTGCAGACACAGGGTCGCAACTCCAGTGTAAAAGTGACAAACTTTAACCTACAGGGACGGCAGGGAAGTAAACATGTTGGGCTCTGGTAACTGGTATTTGGAGTGAGAAGATGGATTATACCTAGCGGTTATATAGAACCAAAGTAGTTATAAGTAACCTTTTACATACACATATTGTTTTATATAGCGCCATCAAATTCCGTAGCGCTGTACAATGGGTAGACAGGACATAACAAGCAGATCTTATGAATTAGAATGCACAATAAATATATAGTGTGTTTATATAATACACACATAGAATTACTAACAGATGTTCTCTTTCCAGAGTGATGGCATAAGAAATAGGGTTAGCTATAAGAAGATACTACCGCTTCAGTAAAGATAAACATCATGTGTGCCAGGGGTGTAAAGAACCGAATACATAGTGCTGCACCCTTTTATGCTGATGTTTCAATGGTCTTCCATAACTATAATGTATACATACCTTACCTTTCAGATATATTTTATCTGTAGGACATATGTTATCTATACACCATGCTAGTGAAAATAGCAAGCACATGCATAGAAATCTAAACTCGCCTGACGTTTGCAGCCTGTGCAGTTCTGATGCACTGTTTGCTATTGCGTGTCACCGTGATCTTTACATGTGGAGTATCGTGTATAAGCACAGGTCTGCACGTACTCAACTCGTACCTGCATGGTGATGACCTATGCACACAGGTTTAAATTGTTATATACTTTATATCAAATGGGAAAATGTGAAGAAACAAGTCATAGATTTGATGGCAATTTTAGCCAACAAACGTGGAATAAAAAACTAATTACGAAGGGGTCATGTGTACCAATGTTCCAATCCCTTCTTCTTCTGTTTTCCACACGTGGGGCTTTCCACAGTCTACAGATACCTTAGGTGCTCTTGCAAAGAGACAAAACATTAATTACACTCTTGTAAAACATTTGCAGAACCTTCAAGAAGCTGCTTTCGGTGTCATATATCAATTATGCATTCTCTGGAAAAAGTATGAATTGAGGCACTGTTTATGCAATGAAGGAATTGTGGTACATTTCGTCCCAAATAGGTTCAAACAGCATAGTAGGCAGAACGGCACCTTTAAAGTGTAATGATGAAAGTGTAAAGAAAACAGTGGAATTTTTTATTTTCTTATTGTTTTATGTTCTGGGTTTATTTTTGGTTTAGTGTTTAATTGAGGTTATTTCCAAAGTTTATATTTGCTACAATTAATACATCATCCATCTCCTCTAGCTACTCAGCAGCAGACAAGGCGTCTCCATTAGACTCGTAATATACACTTATGGTGCCCTGTTCCCTGGTATCATCTTTTATATTACCGTATTAATATGGACGCGGAATGACTACTACATGTGATGAACGTAAAGATACTGTATTGCTTACTGTCATGCAACCGTTTGTGGTGCGATATTGTGCGTGTCTAGCTGTTTGATTATGATAACAGCACTCTGCAATTCATAATCGTGTTATAGTAAATGAGTTAATACTTTGAGCCTCACTAATTGCTGCTCCTGACACCCTTGTCCCAGTGCTGCACGCGTGTGACCTCCGACACCTGTGCACCTGTATGTGCCTGTGTGACAGGCATTGCGTGCGAGTGTGCGGATTGCACATGCCGTGAGAAGGGACCAGAGCTCATTAGAGCAGCCGGCACCAGTCACATATCAAAGAATCTGCGGCCAGAAAAAAAATAGGGTGGAGCGAGGTTTAGGGAAATGTGATCCTGACCGAGTTACACCCTGACAAGCAGCTTTCTGTCATTCACAGCTCCTCGCATGCGAAGAGGGACGCTAAGATAAACAGCTGGGAACACACACACACTTCCGAAAAGGCTGGGCTCAAGCAGCTTGTGTGTAAAGGTGTCAGGATCAGGCATCTGGACAATACGCAGCCATTATACCAGTGACATTGTTTGACTGGAATGAGTCTATCCCAATGTTCTGCAACCCTAAACATTACAATATGTGTTTAGAAATTCAATTGTTGAAATGCATTACTAAAGGGGTATGCTTGTTTATCCAATGAGAAATCAAATTGCAAATTTAAAGTCAAGAAGAAATGTTCCCTTTTTTGAAGGACAATTGGAAACCACCTAATGTGGGGTTATTACTAGACTTGGGCGCCGGCCAACTCTTCGTGTTCATGTTTGTCCTTATCTTCGTGGGAAAAAATCTTCGTATGCCACGTTCCTGTGTTCGGTTAGAATATTCATGTACATTCTTCGTGTTAGTTTCTTTCTTCGTTTTTTTGTAGAAGGGGTACGCACTGCCCAGCACCTTTGGCGCCAAGATTTTAAAGGTCTGTACGAGCAACTCGATTGGTCGTTAGCGGGGGGACCTCCTCTGCAATCTACCAATTGGTTGATGGAAGACGAGCCCCCTGCTGGCGACCAATAGAGTCGCTTGTACAGACTAAAAGTCCTGGGGCCCAAATTCGGCCGGGGGAGACCACTGGTTTCCCTGCTCCTGGAGTCGCTCGTACAGACCATGGTCTCCTCAGGCCAAGTTCTGCCATCAGGAGTTTGTGCGACGAGTTAAAGTCTGTGCGAGCGACTCTATTGGTCGCCTGCAGGGGCCTCCTCTGGCATCAACCAATCGATCGCGCAAACCTATGGATTTCCACTCCTGTTAACCCCTGCGATGCTGCGTAGATAAGGTAGGCTAGATAGGAAAGGGGCCAGGGAGATTAGTAAACAAAGACGAACACGAAGATTCTTCATGTTGTGTGTCTTCATGTACGTTTTACCGCCGATTCGTTTCTTCGGTATTCAGGCTGACAAAAAAAAAAAGCACCCTTCATGTTCGCTTTTATGTTCGCCCAAATACGAATGCACAAGTCTAGTTATTACCGTCTTCATCCTAAATTTCCCTGTTATTTTATTATTATTATTTTACATGCAAACGGCATTGTGAACTGTGCAGGTATATGTATAGGTGATCTGATTAACTTCTCATCCACAGGAAATTTCTATCTATTCTCTAGTCCCAATGTCAAAAGGTTGTCTCCGTATCATCACAACTATATTGTGTTTTAGAGGACCGCTATTTAACCATAATGTGCACTGGGTAAAAAGCAAGATATTAATAGACTGTGTCAAGAAATATAAAACAATCCACAAAGTTTTCCAAAGATAATAAGGGTAAAAAAAACATTGATAGGGAAAGGCAAGCACCATATATGAAAACAATCTGAGATAAGGGGGGGGAAAGTCTGACAGTAAATAAACTATTAATGCTTCTAACGTGTAGGTTGCACCTTTACAGTGTGGACGTGTGCTACGTTCAAGCACAGCTATACGTTTATACTGTGGGAGTGTGCTACGTTCAAGTGCAGCGATACCTTTATACCGTGGACTTGTGTGACATTCAATTTTACCTACACCAGTACAAAAGGGCAGCTTTCCTACTGGACATGTGCTTGGAATGCTAAGTTTTGACTGAACCCCTACAAATTTTCTGCCCAATGCCTCTGGTGTTAAACCAAATATAAAAAATATATCACAAAGGTTCATCTACATTAACAGATATTTAATAAGAGACAAAAACACAGTAACTTACAAGAGTAACAGCCCAACAGACAGTGCAACACTATCCAAGACTAACCTGCAACCTAAAGGTCCAACATAACCCAGCACACCACCCATTGCCCCATCCATGCAGGATGGTGGGCAGAGAGAGACTGAACTAAGATTTTGCATTCAACAGGCATATTGAATTGCTTGTGAGATCACTGCTGATGTGCCCTCGTTAACATATCAAAAGACACGTGATACAGGAAGAGTTCAATACGCAAAATAAATGACAATACTTATGTCATCACATTGCCTATCCATCTGAAGGCATAGAAGGCAGTTTTCTTTACGCATTTATTTTACACGTAAAGGTAATCATGCTTTTTGAGCGTAAGGGTGCTGGAATTATCAGTCTTGTCCTGTCTGTACACTGTGAATTTGCACCTATTTTCATAAAATGTGCATCGATATTTCGAATACATGACCTTATAGCTGTACAACTAAATGCTTAAAGCATCACAAATTTTATTACAGGGTCCCCGACTGACGCAAATGAAGTGGACCAGACACCTCTAGAAGAGTACGTATAAAACCACTTCATTTCCAACTCTATCAAACAGATTTGGGTCTTTAAACCCTTTTCTCCTATGTTTTTGACATCATTTATTGGTATGATTTAATAAAGTACCAATAAGAAAAAATAGATATTGGTATATTAGCCCTAGAAAAATGTATTTTGTCCAAGTTGACCTTTTTTTGGGTCAACATAGAACAGCAAAAGGCCAACATAGAAAAAGATGTACGTTTACACAGAGACCCCCAAACCATTATGAAGAGCTGTACGAGTATGTGTACGGAATTCAGAATCAATGCATTTAAGGTTCAAAATGAATAAAGTACTAACACAACCTATCCTGGCCAGAGACTTATACATTAACTCTCCAGCTGGAGTTCTTTTGGTCAAAGTGTTGTAGTGTCCCTTTCATACAGTCTAAAAATGTGTAATATGCTCTGCTTGAATTGAAAATGCTACAGGTAAAATGCAATTTATGGGCTCTCACCCAGCCCTACTGATACCAATGCAACAATATTTAAGGTTGGCACAATTTCTCATGCTGCATGCGATGTGTTGCTTGTCTTACGCATGTAATGTAAAAAATGCAATACAGTTTGGAGTATTGAAGGGTATATCAAATCGTTTGATGCTTAATTACTGACACCATACTTTGATGAGTTCTGGAAAGTATGTTAATCCCGTATTTACTCTTTGCAACCAATGAGTACTTGCTTGCTTCTGAGGATCTGGCTGCCAGGGTTCTAGGCATTATAATATAGTATAGTTAACTCCAACAAGCTGAGTACAACATTTACCCTTAAACTGATAGGTCAAGTGTATTAGTATTGTTTTATATATATATAGTGCTTACATATTATGTACTGCAAAGGAGGTACGGTATGTCAACCTCAAACTGGTATAAAAGAAGTTCCTGGCTATAAGGTTGTGTTCTAGAATATTGGAAATTAAAACTTCCCAGATGTTTGCCAGAGAGGAGAGGAGAGGAACCTGTCATTATTGTGACCGAGTGTATTGTGTAGGGAGCAGAAGCCAACAGTGACTTCCTATTTTGTATTTTTTAAATATCTAATGGTATCTGACTGGAAGGAGGTAAGAATGTTTGAGTGGAGTAAATGTTGCAATCGCTGTGGAGGCCTTCAACATGCAGGACTCTCAGAGGGGACAAGATCATGGTTTAGGTTTGTCTTGGTGTCTTCTGTTAATAGAGGCTAAATTGAGGGGCTGGAGACACTGGTAGTGGTGTTTTTTAGTATTTCCTATTAAGAGTAGATAGAGAGCGCTGGTAGATTAGTAGGAATGATTTAAGTACATTCGACTTGTCAGATGGATTGTCAAGGCGGGTGGGAAAGGCATGATATGTGAACGTAATGTTATGGTTTCCACATTCAGACAGACCGTTATGACCAGTTTAGAAATGCATTATATTGTAGCCAATCCTTGTCATGTAATCAAGAATTATAGTATGAGTCTTCCCATAATCACATTGAGCAGTTCTAATTGTTTTCTAATACCTGTTTGGCTCTTTTTTCCCGACTACATACATTTTATTTTTACATAAATGAGTCTTAGATCATAACACGAAATTCAGGCTTGACTGCAGCGTGTATATTTTGGTTTTCTTTGTTTTGCTGGTTTTGCCGTCCTTTTATTGCTTTTGCACCTTCATAATGATCTCTTATTATTATTATTATTAAGGTGGTGCTGTTCCCTACTTGTAAAATATTGGACCCTTTGGCCCTCTTGTACTTAGCCTGGACATAAATTATCTGTTCTGTAAAAGCGGTGTGGATAGCGCTAAACATGGATTAATTAATCGACATATTTGTCTTTGTGTTCGCTCCACAAATAGACTGTGTGGAGGGCCCTGATCACCAAACCTAACAATCTATAGACTAGAAAGACAATCTTTACTCATTGGATACTTTTGAGACCTTATCAACGTTCTTATCAACGCTGTACCGTTAACATGTATATGACAAGCAACAATTTTGAATAGAAAGCTTTTTACCTTGTGCTGTCTTTAACTTAGGGCAAAAGGGGCAGCTGCCCAGAGGCCCAGCTTACCATTGGGGCTGATGGCCACTGCCTATTGGGCTCCTTAGCAACTATGTCGGGGATCTGTACAACTTCCAGCACATGGTGCCGACATTCCCCAATACTAGGAATGATGTTTCTAATGCTGCAGTATCTCAGAAGAGCATACTGAGAGCTGTAGTGGGGGTTTTATTGGCCTATTCTATAGGTTCCTTCATCTCTTATGAGAAAAGCTGGTTTTCTAAAAAGTTGACTATTTCTGGCGCCAAAACCTAGTTCACACAGATTCAACAGGTACCTCTCTAGTGAAACCAAAGCCATGAGTTTCATGCTCTCAGGCCAAGAAACTGTTGTTGACGGTTTCCATAGAGACCGGTAAATGATGTGCTGCCGATTGTCAATCATTTCATCCAAATCTCCAGCCATCAATTGTCGCGGTGACAAAGGCGGTGTCACGGTGGGGATTTACAGCATGGGGAAGTATGCGGTATGAAACTCTTGCATCCTCTAAACTATTCACGCCTAAACCTCTCCAGCCACCTTTATTTGTATATGTCTGTACTTCAAATGGTTGCAAACACAATAACAGGATACAGTCAAGTTATTCTGAAAACAGTCCATGGATCATCTATATATTCTGGGTAACCTTTATTTAACAACTCCAGGCATCGGACTACCAAAGCAACAAAAACCAGATCAACTAACATTGATAAATCATAAATGTAAACCAACAAATGACATAGAAAATGTTCTCATATAATAGAGAGTTGCTTACACTCTGTTAAAAGCATACTACAAGGAAAATAGGCTCAAATGTAATTTAGTGCCAAGTAAAAACGATATTTATTTAAGTATGTATCCTTATGTGTTTTGTATTGTTTTCAAATATATGACCGATACACTTAAAGGAAACCTTAGATGATTATTGCCTTTAGCTACCTCATTGAAGCTGATAGCATGTCTCGCTTTACAGTCTGCTGTTCACTGGATGATGATACTGTAACATGATGTTATAAGACAACCCAACACTCTTTCTATACGGAGGGAAATGTTTGCTGGTTCTCAAAAGTCTCTCCCTGTTTCCTCCATAGCAAAGCCTAACTCATTTCATGATCCTGATGGGCCTGAAGATCTATCCCCATCTGACCCATTAACAGTATGAGGAGCTGTGCAGAGTAAAATATGATAATTATATCACCACTTATTTTGAGACTGAAGTGCTGTGTACCTAATGCCCCTAAATATCTAAAAATGGAGGTAAAGTAATCACATATGTCACAGGAGCATCTGTGGCAAGATTGTAGGGGTCTGCTAGGTAGGCACTTTCCCTATTGGTGGCTACAGCCACACCCCTGGATATCCATATATGGTAGGGATGGTAGCTCCCCTTCTGATTGGTCCCTAAGTTAATGGTACTTGGGCTGCCCCTGACCACACCCCCTTCACTGTGATTGGTTGCTCCCTGTTCTAGCCCTCTCCTGATTGGTGCCAGTTAAAGTGTTTAAGCTAATGTATTTATGTATTGTTCACCCTGTTCTTATCAAGATGGTCTCATATATAAAGTTGGTGTTTGTTGTACAATAAAGGAGATTTTTACTTGTTCAAACCTAAGACCGTGTCTGTGTCTGTGATTTGGGGACAAGGGACACTTCATTGTGGGGTGTAACTAGTTGGTTACTGGAAGTCTGGAGTATACTGAGGGGACCACAGGAGATCGCTGGAACTATTGACGGCAGAGACCATCCGTCTCTAAAGGGTCCGTCACAACATATCATAATGCCAATTAAATAGGAAAACTAATAATAATAATAATAATAATATTTCATTTTCTAATAATACTGTTTCAAAATTGTCCCTTTAACAATTGCATAAATATTTTAAAAAGAAGCTGTCACAAAAGGGCATCCATTTATGTAAAGTACACGTTAACATAGAGTTGATTTTAATATTAAGCTCTTAACCAAACAAAGACACAAAGACTAGCGCAACCACAGTGGTGTATATTATTCTTGCAGAATTGCACTGAATTGTATAGCTAAAATGAGAAATGTACCTTAATTACTCTCCATTGTTGTAAATAATCTGTAAAAACAGTTAAATAAATGAAAAAAGTTACTGTTACACATGCCCATATAACTAAGTAGTTTTTTTTCCTCAACTCCCATGCAGTGGCTTGGTGTGGCATTTGTGCATTCTGGCCAACATACATATTATTTAGTGTATTGGTTTGTAGATGTAGTTCATTGATGATAATATCCTAGACCAAATGGAACCCAGGTATGATTCCTATCAGGTGCCCCACTGTTTTGTTTAGATAGATAAACAGTAGATGTGTGTGCTGAGGCTTAATATATAGTACAGTTGGACTTGAAGAATGCCTGCAAACGCATTTTGTAGAACTGAAAAGGTTAAAAGTGGTTTTGCAGGCAACAGTTAAGCATGGTGGAGGTTCCTTGCAAGTTTGAGATTGCATTTCTGCAAGTCGGGTCAGGGATTTGATCAGAATGAATGGTCTCCTCAATGCTGAAAAAGTACAGGCAGATATTTATCCATCCTGCACTTCCAAGAGGCCCGATTGTCCCCAAACATAAAGCCAAAGTCATTAAGAACTATCTTTAGCATAAAGAAGAACAGGGGGTTATGGTATGGCCCCCCACAGCCCTGATCTGCTCCTAGAAAATTGATGCTGTTTTCAAGGCAAACGGTGGTCACAACAACTATTGATTTGATTCAGATCTTCCTTCTGTTCACTCACTTCCTTCTGTCCGCTGTACACATCACTTTCTATCTCGGGGTGCGGTGTTTATTCTTCTGTAGTTATGATTGTGACAGTTGATCATTTGTTAGTGGCTTTTCAAATACGTACAGGAAAACAGTTGTCTATTAGTCACAACATCAATAGTTCTGTATTGTTGTTCCTATTATACTTATTTTTCATTATTGTTTTGTTGTATCTTTTTTGTCTACTCTAACTCCATATGAATTCACCTAAATCTTGGGTATAAATACCCTCAGGGAGAGTCTTGTTTCTATAGCATGCTACCCCAAGATCAATGTTTCTCCCACGCACCTCTTAAATAAACCACCATACCTGCTGGCTATCCTCTATATGAGCTTATGGAGGTGTGTCACCATGTGGAGAAACCAGTAAAGCCAGCTTATCCACGGTGAACCCAATAGCACAAGATCAGTCGAGATGGGGACAGAAATCCTACAACACGTGTTATTATATCAGACAATAAACATCAGTAAAAACACTTTGTATTATATAACTGATGTGGTACTATATATATATATATATATATATATATATATATATATATATATATATATATATATATATATACACATATAAAGAGCATCTACTAGACCTTAATGATCTAGCTAAACACATATCTAAATATCTGATTATTTTAACAAGACCATAAATATTAAACCAAAACAAGGATATAAGGCAAAGTATTGTAATATAGGACCTGTAACATCACAATAGTTCTGTAATATGGCACAAAAGTTATCTTAGTCAAACATTGGTGATGTCAGAGGTCTTTGTAATTTAATTGTATAATTCATTTACTTAGAACAAGACCTCTAGTATTCATTCGGGCATAAAATGGCGAAATAAGGTTACCAATAAATATGTTCAATCCATGACCCAGGACCATTTAATGCTTTTGATTTTTTTTTAAAACTTTTTATAATTTAATTTTAAATGCATATTCCTGCAACCCTCAAAAGCTCAGCAACATTTGAATGTATTGTTCTAAATAGTTTACATTCCTTGTAAACACAGCAGCTATACATTTAGTGGTTTCATTTATGATTTATCCAGCAGCTGACTACAGAAAGTTCTATTAAATAATATTTCCTTTCTTATTCTTGTCGGGACAAACAGTGTAGCTGAGCCTTGGGCTAAAGATCACCCCTAATGATTTTCTCCAAAATACATCAAAATGCCATTTTATTGTTGAAGAAGAGACTATGGCTGTGGAGACTTCACAGGAGAGGATTTGCAGTGAGTGTGTGCTTCTGAAAGAAGATAAAAAGGTTTATACATGAGACCCGATGAGCCCTTTTAACGCTTCACCCTGAGGGGCATAATGTTAACTGAAACCAAGAGGATTATAGACTGCTCATTCTCTGTGCTGCTGTCTTAGGTCCTGAAATTGTTTGTTCTTTGGGAATCGGTGATGAAAGGATTTCAAAGTGACACTAAAGCCCCTGAATTCTCTGTTTATTACCAGACAGACAAAAAAGGGAAAAACTATTACCGAGATATTCATTGTATGTTTCACCTTACTACAAACAGTATTTGTTGAGGTGAATAGGTTTTAGAGGATGTGAACTTGTGATCGCACTCTGAATGTATTTATTTTTTGTCTATGACTAATCAGCAGCTTTGTTTTTTGTTTTTTTAGACTTGGCTTTTGGAAAGCCACACATTTGCACTTAACTAAAATCTTGCTGGCTCGCTATGTATTACATATGTAGTTGCCACTCTAAGGGTAAAAGGATAAAATCCACAGTAAAGTTTGGATACATTCTCAACCTATGTATCAAACCATGGAGGCCTTTAAAGGAATTGGAGATTATGGCAGAAATCAGGGCCAGGCCTAGACCAAATGTCACCACAGTCCCCTCTGGTATCCCCTACCATGCATTTGAAGACCACAACATCATGGTACAGCCTTAAATTATTATGTATACAACAATGAAACATTCACAACATCTATTTACATTCATATTAGGTTTTTTTTAGCTATGACTTTCCATTATTTACACTACTGTTTAAAGGGTTGAAGTCACTTAGAAATGTCATTAGTTTTGAAAGAAAAGCACATTTTGTCCACTTAAATAACATGATATAGATCAGAAATACAGTGTAGATGATGTTGATGTTGTAAGTGACTATTGTAGCTGGAAACAGCTGATTTTTTAATGTAATATCTTCATACAGTAGGCGTACAGAGGTCCTTTGTCAACAACCATCACTCCTGTGTTACAGTGCTGTGTTTGCTTATCCAATTTTAGGTTTAAAAGGCTAATTAATTATTAAAAAGGCATTTTGCAATTTGTTAGCACAGATAGAAATGTCCTTATTTTCCATGAAAACAGCTAAGTGACCCCAAACTTATAAACAGTAGTGTATATGCACACAGGGGGCTATTCACTAAATGTAACCACAACTCTCTCTTAAGTGAATAAACCCCCGTATTTCTGGGGTACCACCCTGTAGCTATTATTGTGCACTATCAGGGCCGGCCCTACAATGGAGCCGACTGGGGCAATTTTAAACTTCGCCCCAGGCGGCGTTAAGTCTTCGGCCGGCCCTGTGCACTGTGTTGTATGAATCCTTGGTACCTGTGCACAGGGTCACGTGATGTTACAGGACTATGCATGAACCATACATACAGTTCTTTTGTGGAAAGGTACGTGTTGTTTTTGGTTGCCAGTGAAAGGGCACAATACCCTTGGCAAAAACAAGACTCAGAGGGGCATCTGGATGCAACTCACCCACCCCAGACAGCTGCTTGGGAAGCTTGGCAGGAGAACCGGTCCAGGCAGAAATTCAGAAGATCATTCATATTGAATCTGATATGAAAGATCCTATAATGGTTGACATGTCGAAAGATCTTTGTAGTCCATTAATTGTGCTACTCTCACATCATTGAAAGCTTTCTAAAATCAAAAGAATACTTGCTTTGTTTTTTGTTTTTAAACCAAGTCAGCATATATAAAGGTAACCAGAAAGAGGATAGGGTCAAGGTTCAAGTAAGGTCAGACAGAGGAATTGAGTACTGGGTGAATGAAGCATAGATGTTATCGCTATTTCTGTTTTGTAACATGATGAATGTTTGGTTTGTGCTGTGGTTAAACAGTCTATAGGAAGGTGGCTACCACCACCGTAAATATTGGCCTGGGCCTAAACTCAAAGCCCTTCCCCCAGCTTCTTGACTTTCACTCCTCAGTCAGCTGCCAGCAGTGAGTGATCTCCAGGTTTAAGGTTAATAACACAGTGGGGGATGTGCTGTAATTAAGAGCCTTGTTAATGGAGTCCTTGCGTGACTGCGTCTCATTTACCTGGGATGGGGGCAGGGTGCCATTCTCCCTGTACCGCTGAGGGAGTCCGTTTGGAATGGCAGGTAGACAGTTTTGCAGTTAATTGTCCATCTAGCATTTAGTTGATATGTTTTATAACACAATAAAACATAATAAAGGAAGCACATCTGCAAAACCCCAAACCTGATCCCAGCTCACTCTAAGTTTTCATAACTAGCATTTACAGCTTGATTAAAACAAATATGTAGTCTAGCATTGTATGATGCTTTAAGAGATAAACATTCTTATACATCCGCAAAATGCTAAATCCTCCATTATACTACAAAGAAAGGATAATAATAATAATAATCCCACTAAAGTAGCCCACCATTGGATGCAGAAATAATTTAGTGGGATTATTATTATTGAGTAGCTAGGAGCAATTGTCCCGAGGCCAGTCCTAATTCTTCTAACAGGGCCAACCCGCCTGTGGAGGTGAAGCTTATTAGGGGTCACGTAACAGAATGTAAAGTTACCCTATGGTTAGAAGCATGCATTATATATTATACTATATATATATATATATATATATATATATATAGTACTTTTTTATTTGTGCCAGTAGATTCCTTAGTACTACTATGAAAACAGAGAATACTAAATTACCAACAACATTACAATTGTCAATATAGAACTTGCTTTACCAGGGACACCTCACCCTATTGGAACCCACATTTCAGAGAGTATGAAAAATCTAAGTGGTTTAGATCCAACAGCAAAAAAAAGAAATGGAGAAAAGTATTCTTGTCTGGGGTGCCGGTTGTGATCCTGGTACAGATGTATCGTGGTCGCTCACGTATAGCTGCTTGCCTATCTTCCTCTCTGTCCTTTTTCCAAGTGTTGTTTGAACATGAAACAGTGTTTACTGAAAATATATCAGCCACAGAGACAAGACAAAATGTCTAAGAGCTCACAACAACAGTATTTTATGGATCATCTGATGACATCATCATCTGTCTGAACTGAATAAATGATCTGATTTTCTACTGTTACAAGTCTCATGAGTGCGTGCTTGTTATGGATTATTATTTATTAGTTGCGCTGCACCCAGGTGTTAAGAACCTCCATATGAAGCTTTAGTTATGGCTCATTCAGAATGTAGTTCAGTTTTGGGCCCTATGGTATTTTATGCTGCTTCGGGGTACTTTTGCCGCAGGACAGGACAAGGCTGTTGCAAAACAAATAACATTTTATTTATCTTATTGCAGGTAACCAATGTCTTTGAGTTGCTTCCAAAAAGAAACAAAAGTGTATTTCACTAACAAAGAAACCACAATATTCAATATAGCAGGGTGTGTACCTCCTCCACTTGTTGGTTCAATCATCAGAGATGCCCTCGGCTCCCACAGCCCACCAAGCATCACATTGGTGATATCATATCGTGACATGCACAGAACCTGAGATCAGTAACATTTTCAATCCCTAAATGTATTTATTTTACTTATTATGAGATTTGTATCTTTTCCTGCGTTACTGTATGAGGCAGTCTAAAATTTGCTTTGCCCCCAACCGTACTAGTAACTTGGTGTGATACATTTTCTTTTCTAGAAATACCATGCATGTCTCTGTTTATTGGGTACATTGATTCATTTATAATATACAAAGACACAAGGCCTTGGACATAAAGGTACAGCACGAAAAGCTGAGGTCAACAGAATATAATAAAAGCAAACAAAGTGAATATGGACTGCACTCAGTGATAATAATATGGTTAATTACAAGAAAGAAATGTCTATCTAGGCCACTTATAATAACAGGCAGGTCAATTTAGGTAGTTAAGGTTTTATTAGGTATTTTTGCAGGCCACATAGCTAATCTACTTTTTAAATTTAATATAAAAGCAACTGTTTCTATCATGATCTATCATTTTATAGAGATTTTCATCAGATGTTACAGTAACAAGAAAGCTCTACAGAATTTACATATCTATGTGAACCACACAAATAAGGATGGCCACGGATGACACATCTACCTATCTACCTATGCGGTTGTGTCTTCCCATGGTTGGCCGGTCTTCCCCTTCTCAAAACTAGCATTTTCATGTGTTCTCTGGTGTAAGTCACTAATGGGCACTCATTGATGTCCTGTGTCCATCGTTGATCCTCTAGATTGTAAGCTTGTTTGAGCAGGGTCCTCCTCACCTGTTGTCTCTATTAGTCAATTTGTTATATACTACTTGTTATGTCCTGTCTACCCATTGTACAGCGCTACGGAATTTGATGGCGCTATATAAAAAACAATAAATAATAATAATTGCTCTCAGCTGATGTGCAGGAAGACTGCTTTGCATGTATGTATATGTGTTTCTGTGTGTGTATATATATATATATATATATAGTGTGTGAGCATGTAAGTGGGGTGAGATGGAGTGTGTAATTTGTGTGTTTACATATGTTGTATGTTGGAAGCGGGGGCAAGGGGCAATGATGGCACAGACTAGCTGTTGAAGTTGGGGGCTCTGTGGTTTCTAGTTACGCCCCTGTCCCTGAGAGTCCATGTTGTTTGAAAAAGATTCAAGTCTAACTATTATTAAACATGTGTCCTAACTTGTTGCAGACCAGTAGTCAGGTACTCACTGAGGTTACACTTCTATCTAGAATGTGGAAGCAAAGCAAAGAATAGAAGTAAGCAGATGATCTTGTAAACAATCCGAAGTTGGCAGTGTGGGTGAGTTAATCAAGAACAGATCCTAGAAGGCCAGGCACCACTGGAGAAAATCTGTAGCAGACCAACTAGCAAAAATACGAGCAATGACTGTTGAGTTTGAAAGGAATATATACTCATGATTTATTTGAAACAGATGTAAGCAGTAATATTAAAGGACATCGAGTAAAAAAAAAGTCCCACAAGTTAGTGGTAAACCTTGATATTGAGACCTGCATATATACATATATGATTCATTCTTTTCATGGGGTAGGCTGGGAACTAAAGAACCAGCATAAGGTCAAACAGTTAATGAAACCAAGATTCTTTTAAGTGAGCTTCCACGGCCAAGATCAAATAAGGCAACTGTATGGAGCACTTTTTCAAGTTGTGCAGTGCTAAATGTGGGGGATTTTAATGAAAGTGAAAGAAAGAATGATGAAAATAACTGTTCACTTAGGATAACGTGAGCCAAGGGCCTGCTTTCTGACTCATACATTATAATTTGATTTGATATATACTGTCAAACATTGTATCCGTTCAGTGTCACTTCAAATGTAATACATTTCTCTTTGTTTCTTGCTTAATCCGTTGAGTGCTGGGGGTCGGGCACATTTTTTTCCTCTTAGGAATGGATAGTTTTCAGGGTTTTGCTATAGTTACATTACGGTGCTGACAAAGGTATTGACATTTTACACTTTAGTTAGGGAGACCTACATCTCTTTTATTCAAGATAATTTAAGCTGTTCACAGTTTAAGGCAAACCATGCACCATAATGACAGTACTGTTTGCATTGCTTCATCTTGGGCTTTGTTTGTAAACTGGGGATTTGCCTAGGCCCCACCACCTACATGGCCCCCACTATCTGGATAGATCATAGTATGATGAGCAAGGAAGTTTGGTGCATCACTAGATGGGCACTGTTAAGAAATGCACCAAGGGGATTTTTCCCTGTTTTCACTGCACTAGAAAAGACTGAAAATTACACCAAGCCAAGTAGCTAAGCAATATGTCTGCCTACGCATGAAAACGATTGGCTCAAAAGTAAGGCTTGAGGAGGACATCTGTCCTACAGTTACTGTCAAGAGCTTCTTGCTAGATCAGGGAAACTCAAACAAGGATTCTCAACTGCTACGGAACAAATGTACTACTACTTGGTCTGAAAGCTTGTGTCCAGACCTAAGGTGTATATTTGGTCATGCGAAAGGGAATCTTTAATGATAAAAGGGGTCCTAGGCTAGTATCTGCAGGAAGGCACATAAAGTGGCAGATAGCAAACAAAAAAATGTGACTCCAGGGTTAATTTATCCACATCTACCCTGAAACGCTTGCAATCATATTTTTGGAGAACAGAATGCTATATCAACTAACTTCTTGTGTTCTTCTGACCGAGGTGTCTCTCCCTTTTGCTCTCTGTGAAAGAGAGAACAGTGCATGCACAAGTCAATGAATGAGGAGCTATCTATAACAATTTGAATGATACTTGAAAAGAAACCCATTGTACTTCGTATATGAGCCCCTTCTGTAGGTATTCATACATACGTTGTAAAGCTTTCTTGGGTGTGGTTTCACATACCTTTTCTCACTGTGTCTTTAAAATGCATTATATGCACTCTATAAATTAAAAAATAATAACAGTAATTATGATAATAAATATTGCCCATCCGCTTAAGAAGATAAATTATAGGGAGCTCACTTTCAATTTCAATTTAGGTCAGACTGGATTGGCAGTTCCTTCACAGGAATTAGATGTCAGCACATTGGCCCTTGTACAAATGATAAGCTCCTTTGCGTGTCAAGCAGAAAGTTGTGTCACCGCTACTATCACATTGCATGCTGCAGTGTCATTTAAAATGTTTGCGAGTGTGTGCAAAGTGGATAATTGTACATTTGTCAACAGGATATTGTTTAGGCTTATTGCCTGTAAACAGCACACACCTCTGAGCTGTCCCTTCTGCTGTTTGGTACCTGATAGACATTTTAACTATTTGGGTACCAGACAGGTTAACACACACACCTGTCGCTTATTAATTTACAATTGTCTCTAGCGGCCAGAAGCAATATGTATTGCGGAGGGATTGTGACACTGGGTGTAAGAATTTTACTCTATTAAAAATGATTTTAATCCGTGTAAATGTTTTTGTATCTGCATTTCACACTTATGATGTAGAAGAGGTGTAGTTGCCCCTATCTGTTTATGAGGGGCCATATTGTCCTGCCATATTGATATTCTTGCCTGTTTCTTGCTCAAAGTTGCCAAGCATTGGACTGCATATTTGACTGTGAATTTCCTTCCATCGTCCTCTTTTATAACCGTGCCAGTATAAACGTATATATTTTGTTTTATATACCTTAGAGATGCACATTCCAAAAGTAGTCTTAATATCGCAACAGCTACTGGAAAGTTCCATAGGTTACATATAGGACACTCAATGTATGCAATACCATCCAATTCTAGTGCAATCAATTCAAATCACTTTCCAACTTTTACTTTATTTCATTTATGGCAGCACTGCTGCTTAATTTAAACGAGCATTAACATTAAGTACATGTTACAAAACTGCTTAAAGGTGTTATATAAGGTCTTCTTACCATAGCAACTGATGGAACAGCCATACTTGCTAGGCCTTTTAGCTTGTTGCTATGGTAATAAGACCACTTTTTAAAGGTTTGCATGGGAATATTATTCATAAATAACTGTATTCATTACCATACCTGGGAAGTCTCTGGGTTTTGCCCGGAGATTCTGTGTGAATCGTCGGTTCTCTGGTTTTCTTCTGTCAGGGAACTAAATCTCTGGGTGGCTGGAACAGCGTCTAGGCATGCCCACTCCCGCTAAATTCCCCCACATGCAATTTAAGGTGTTTGGGGCTATCCATGCCCATGTACAAAAATAGCCCTACCCTTCAACCAGCCAATCAGTGGCAAGAATAGTCAGACCGTGATGCAGGAGGTCAGCTACTGCAGGGCTGCCTCTTCTGTGTCACACAGGGGCTTTAATTTTTTTTGCTTTAAAAGGCATTCCTTTATGGTGAGGGTGGCAGAGACGTTAAACTTTACCGACTCTGCCCTTCACTGGTACAACAGAGGCCCCTGCAACCTCTGCATTTCAGGGGGCTTCTCCTCCTTGAGTCCTGCAAACCGCTGGGAGGGAGAGCTGCAGTTCCTCAGTGCCAGCATGCTGAGTCTGAGCGCCGGCATAAGATGTCATTTCCCGGCGCTCAGACATAGACAGCATGTGAGGACTGCGAGGGAGCCCAAGCGCTCTCACCACCCGGTGGACAACAAAGGTAGGAAAGGGGGCAGTGTGTGTATGCGTAAGTAACCTGCTCATGCACACTATGGAGCACTCCATGCTGTTTGTCTTTAAAATGCGGTGTTGACTAGGTTCTTTCAAAAAAACGTTCTGAAGAGAAAGCTCAGCTCAGGATGCATATGGACTGTATACCCTAGGGGGGTTCGGCTCAGGAAAAATGTATAAATTAGCTGACTCTGCAGGACCCCACAACATATTCACAACATCCACTGCAATTGTCAAAGCGGCAAATGAAAAAAAGACCATTGTTATTATTTATTGATTTATATAGCGCCATCATATTACGCAGCACTGTGCAACAAGTAAACAGATCAGCAAGGAGAGCATTACATAGGCATTTTGTAACATGCATGTTTATATATATATATATATATATATATCTTTACAGTAACTAACTTCTATCTTTCCTTCTGCCTTCTGTCCTATATACACTGTGGGTTTATTTTAAACCATGAATATCTCTACTTTAACTTGCATTTTTAATATATATTTTATATGTGTATATTGTACTGGTGCAGACAATCCAGTAGAAGTGAGCAGAATTCTGCATAGCCCCAAATACCAGGCTACCTTAAACAGTTAAGAAGCTGCAGAAAGTGCTGTGCAGTCCAGTGCTGCACTATCTCTTTAAATCCTCCCATTGCGTGACTGACCCAGGAAAGTTTGGCAAGTTTTGTCCTGAGAGTTAAACCATCTCCCAGTCCCCTTGTCACGCAATGTCCCGAACACATTGACCTCTCCCCTCTCCCATTGCCAGCACCTGGAGGCAACCCATCCCCTCCCCCACCCCAGCAGACTTTTCCAATGCACTAGAGAGACACAGCCCTTGGGTCCTGTCATAGCTACTCGAAATATGTCTTACAATGTAATGTATAGATTTATATGAAACACACACACATATAAATTATATACTTTGCATTACATTTAAGGAGCACCTGCAGATTCTGCAGCTCTAATATACAGATAGATATTTATTAGTGGACATGTGTGTGCTTTATGGAGGTGTGTGTATTACTTAAAATATAATAAAAAAAAATAAACAACTGATTCTGATAGCATACAATATAAAAGTATGCAATAGGTGTAAATTCACAGAATCAAATATCTATCAGTATAATGAATGTTATTTTTACTCTAGTCTATCAGGTTAGGTTTTGGAACCTTCTAGTACAGGCATCAGTGCTATCATATATTTAGATGCTGTGTTTGTGCAGCATATTAATATGAATGGGATACAAAGGGTGGGATATGTTACATGTGTTACCCCAATAATATTGATAAAAACGCGACCAGCAGGTAACATATACACATACTTTACCAGCAGGTTATATATATATATATATATATATATATATTGTGTGTAACTGCCAGCAGTTATATATGTGTGTGTGTGTGTGTGTGTATATATATATTCTCTTAAATTTTTTACCATTGTTAAATACGTAATACAAGTATACATTGATATTTATAACTGATCTATTAATCGGGTCACCAAGCATTTTATTATCTCCTATGCAATCTTTGCCCTCTTTTTCTTGGGTTTACATTACATGTATGTCTGTGTGTATTTCTTAGAAGTGTGTTTTATTATATGCCCTTTATTACACAGGTAAGGTGTGTTGGCGTTCTGTTATTGGATTTTATCATGTGCATGTTTATCTCTGTATTACGTCATGTGAGCGTATGATAGTTGATGGTGTGTTATTGTATATTCTATATTATTAAATGAAATATGCATTTGTTTATCCTGCGTATTACTTCATGTATAATTATGCTAATGTATTTTATTATACTTTGTATCTCTGTATTACACGACGTGAGCTTGTGCTAGCCTATATGTGTATTTATTAATATGTTTTAGTGAGCATTTTTCTCCCTTATTGCTATAATTTGAAATGTACGTTTTCACCCTCAAAAAAGACAGATATTTAGATGATAGATAGATAAAGATTTAGATGATTGATGATGGATAGATATATATCTAAATAGATAGATAGGTATTTAGATGATTGATGGTAGATAGATAGCCCCTTGCTCCTTTGTCATTGTCAGGCCTGTCCCCTGGTGTCCTTTGCTGGGGGTGGATCGCTTGCATTCCCTGTTCCGTGGCAGTTGCCAAAGTACATGTTACCTATCTAGTGCAGTCACGCAATGCTCTCTCACGCACACCCATCAATAACTTCCTCTGCTCCCGTGTTAGTAGAAGCGAAGTCTTGTATTCATTCCCTTAAGGCTTCTCCTCCCCCATACACACATATACTTTTCTTCCCAAGACCACCCCCAACTACTTCTCTCCTTCTTAGGTTCTCCCTCCCCCCTCCTACTCCAAAGAATCCCCCATTCAGACTCCTCTCCAGGCGCTGCTGGAACTTCAGCCAAACTCCACAGACTTCTCACGCAATCCGGCCAATCTTTAACCCGCATGTCACAGGTGCCGCTTCCACAACAGGGTCCCCTGCTAAACGTTAACCACCCACAACGCAGGGACACGGGGCCTCATCGATCGCAGGATTACAGCAACTGCCTCTATGATAAGAACTAAGAAATCAGCCTCACACACCGTCCTCTGCTGTGCTCGGTGCTGTACTCTCCGTGTTAACCGTGCAGAACTCTACCCGGCAATCAGAAGTTCATAGAACATTGCACCATCTCAAAATACAATACGTACTCTTAATGTGAAAACACATAAGACACCGGTCCTTATTAACTGAACTTCGGTCTGAAGCACTAATGTCAAGTGGATCCGCAGGATCTTGCCCCATTCACATATATATTTATGTGACCCCATCCATATGTATGTCACCCCCAAACAAGGTTCCAGATTGTGTGCCAGTAAAGTGAGACTAGCACCTCAATAGTCCACATTTATGCACTGATTCACTTTAGGTTGGGAATGCTGTTATTTGCTGATGGTCATCATTCGAGAGATAATGCTGATTTCTTAACTATGAAAAACATAACAAGTGTTAATATAATATATACATAATAATATACCGTATTTTCTATATGTATTAAGGGAATTTGTTATATATAATTATAAATATATATATTTTAACCTAAAATTTTATTTTCTTTATTTAATTAAAAGAACGCAATAATGTACTTTTGTAGGCTACTTTGTCTAAATCTAACTCGACGTCTGTTCTATGATTGTCAGTGCTGCAAACATCGTTACGCAATTTCATGATCTCTTGGGATTATTGTCGCAAATTATTAGATGTTATTTTTGTCTTAAAACAAATTATCAAATGCAGGACAAAATTTCGTTATGAGACATAAAGTTGTGATAACTTTCGCAGAAGAAACGCCCGTAAAAGTATTGCATGCGATGTTCTCTTATAAACAAATGAAGAATTACTGACAAACTCACCTCTAATATGTACTTTTTTCGTTAAAACAGAATTTCTATATTCTATAGGATTTTGTATTTGTTTCTAATAAAACAGTACAATTTAAATTACAGAAACATACACATTTGCTTTGGATCTAATATTCAAAAGATGATGTACGAAATCGATTTAAAAACCTTTGGGGTTGTTTTTCATTTAATAAAGCAAAACAAGTTACACCAAATAATTTGTTTAAAAAAAACCCAACAAATATTTTTATATTGTATCAGTATAAAAATTATGTATTAAAGGAATTTGTCACATTTCTGCTTTTTTAAAATTAATTATTCTTTATTGGGTTTTTTGTTTGTTTTTACTTGATAGCATTCTTTATTCGTTATTACTGAATTTGGATATGTAAGAATTCGCCACATCAAAAGATTAGGTGCACACCCAATATATATATTAAGATTACAATTACCGTATAATACGAGATCTGAAAAAATATAATATAAAAAAAAAACCTGAAACATAAGTTATGAAATTGTCATCTGGTAGATTTAATAAATATAATTAGGCAAACATTAAGTATGTGTGAGTTTATTCTGTATATTACACAAGCAGTTCTAATTGTATTCTGCATGCAATGCTATCCAGAACTATAGATTAGGTGAAAAAGAGAATAAATGTGGCACTCTATTCATTTATACAAAAACAAGTTACAAAATGTCGTACCAAATAAGCAGATAGGGCAGCTGCTTAGGGCCCCCACTGGCCTGAGGCCCCCCCCCCAAAGATTGTGGCAAGGGTAGGAAGCCCCTTAAATTTATATTGTTGTATTGCGATGTGAACTTTGTGTAGTATTGCGTGCCTATATGTTTATGTAAAAATATAGGAAAACATACCTGAGATGGGGGCCCCTGTAAATATTTTGGCTTAGTGCCCCTAAAATTGTTCCTGAGTGTGACAACCCAACATAAATAAAATGATTTGGCAACCTTGTGGCAAGTATGTTAATACAGAGTACACAACATGATTAAGTAAAAAATAATAAAGCAGAAAATTACACAATAAAGTAGTAAAACGTAAAAGTGTTAAGTGTTCTGATATTAAGGTAAATTAGTAGGAATGCACATTTAGTTTTGAAGGTGGGGAATGTACCCTGATTTTATTGAATGGGTTATGATCCCTTGATATTATATAGGGAGTAGTATACCCTAGTATTACATTGTATTAATAAAATTGATAATATCAATTATATTGATACAAAAGGATAGATA
Source organism: Spea bombifrons (assembly GCF_027358695.1). Taxonomy (NCBI): domain Eukaryota; kingdom Metazoa; phylum Chordata; class Amphibia; order Anura; family Pelobatidae; genus Spea; species Spea bombifrons. The sequence goes on from NC_071090.1 coordinate 75,180,205, forward strand.
TTACCCTTGGTGGTGCATCATGAGGTATAACTCCCCGACATTATTATGCTTTACTATTGTAAGATAACATATTTCCAGGTGCTATATAGTAAGGTATGGATCATAAATTACCAGGGCATATATTTCCTCCTGGTGAGGTATGTACCCCAATATTGGAGGCATTATATGGCCATTTAAGTACATTATTATTATCATATGAGAGATCTGTACTCTAACAGTGTGAAATATGCTCCCTGATCATACAGTGGGGATGGTGCTGCCTAGATTTGGGTCGGTACGTGTGTGTTTAATACAGGGAGAGGTAAGTGTCTGTGCTGCTGATGGGACAGATGTGCCGGTATATCCTGAGCATATAGGAGAGGTAAGTTATGAATGAATGTAATAAGAACACACGCAGCTTTTATTTTGTTCAAACTCTTAAACCTCCCCGGGCTACAGGATGCGGCGCGCTTATCTCTCTAATTCGATCTAGCTCCGTTTAATTAATGATTTCTAGGAGGGTCCGTGTTCTTCACGCAACTAGTTGCACGCGTGCCAATTATTTGGGGTTTGGAGCGACTTGGCTGCCGTTCAGCTGCACTTTGGTCATGTGACAAGAAGCCTTGTCCAATGAGGTGTGATGGAGGCGTATATAAGGACGTGCAGCCAGCACACACACTATGGTACTTTTCTAGGGACAGGAGAACACTGACCTGCAACTCTCAGCCATACAAAGCAGCGCTTCACTGACCTGGAACCTTAGCCAAGGTAAGGGTTTTATTCACTTACTGGGTGCTAAGGGAATTCAGCCTGTTACTACTGTACATTTTTAAACAGCTGGAAAACATAGTAAAATATATATTTTTTTATTGTGTGGAATCAGATGTTTGCCCATGATGCAGAATTTATATTTGATATTAGATATAACAATCACAAAATGCAACATGTAAATGTATCTTTTACATACAGAATTGTATTTAATGAAATGAAGAGGATATATATATATATATATATATATATATATATATATATATATATATATATATATATTAGTAAACAGTCTTTACAGGGTCACTCTCTGTGGCTGCATGAACTTTGCATTATACAGCTTCTGGGAGTACAAACTAGATGTGGTTGGCCATTCGTAATTTATAGTTCATAAATGTGGTGGGATCCGAACAACCAACTGTTTAGTGAACAAACTCCTATGAAAATTGGTGTAGGGAAATTGTGAGTACCAAAGGTGGGAGATATTTCAGTAAATAACCTGTGCCGGTAGTATATGTTAGGTAATGCTTATATACAATGCAGATGTAGCTTTCAGCATAAGAAAATTGACCATAAAATACAAAGAGCCAACCCTGACTTCTCTCAGAGAGGAGGATCATTGGCTTCTCTAAGATGATTAAGAGTTTTGCTCATAGAAAGGTTTGCTCATAGAAACACAGTAATTCAGACTAAAAAAAAGATACAAGTTCAACCTTGATGTAAATCCATAGAAGAAAAAAACATAAACCAGGAATAGTTAAACTAAAGACAAATAAAGGGAGTCTTATAAATGAAGATAACGACTTAGGTTGTTGATATAGACTACCTACATTTCAGTAAGGCATTCTACACTGTCCCCATAGAACACTTAAATTGCAGTCTTTGTGTGTTGAATAGATGTATAATGATTGAGTGATGAGCGGGAGAAGGCTGTTATTAATGGTGTATATTCAGAGGAAGGACTTGTTACCAGTGGGGTATCTCGGGGATCTGTACTGGGACCAGTACTCTTTAATATATTTATTAGTGATATTGCAGGAGGTCTTAATGGTAAGGGTCGTCTTTTTGGAGATGACCTTATGGGTGGGACAATCAAATGACCTAAGTAAATTAGAAAAATGGTCACGACTGTAGCAGCTGCAGTTTAATATGGATAAATGTAAAAATCCCAAGGTAGCATATAGCATTGGGGACATTTTTCTATCAGTGAAAAGCAAGAGAGTGACTGACTAAGAGTAATTATTTCTGATGACTAAAAGATAAGCAGACAACGCATTAAAGTGTCAGAGGGGGTTAGAAAACAGGGTGCTGTTTGTAGGTTGTACTTAAAGGGATTTAATAAAGTAGAAGACACAAGCTTACTTGAAAGGAGGAGCAACATTAGAACAAGAGGTCATAGTCTAAAACTATAGGGAGTTCTACTTTACTGAGAGGGTAGTAGATAAATGGAACAGTCTCCCAGCAGAAAAGAAACTAGAACAGGAGCCTGTTCACCAAGATTAAGCCCTAAACTGTGCTTAGTTAATGATCGACTCGCATTGTCACCACATTCATGCCCATACATTATAAAGTGCTAAAGAAGTTTTATGCTAAAGTGGATATGGTCAGCTCCCCGCTAGGTAGTGTATGTAAGACACTAACTGTCCTTAATCGGCTTAGTATCATCATAGGCTGGCTGGACCATTACAGGAAGGGTTGGAGCAGCAACATTAACACTGTTTTTCCTAGGCTCTGTAGGTGGACAATAAGTGCATCTCAAATAAACATTTAAAAGATCTGAAATTCAAATTTGCTGAGATCTACTTTGAATATACTTTAAATTATGAGACAACTTACATTAAAGATGCTGTTCCACTTAAACAACCAATTAGTCACGCTCAGTAGTATGTCATGCAAATACACCTTATATAATGAACAGTATAATTTGGAAACTGTACCAGTTTGTAAATCTCACTTGTATGTTTTACTTTATCTTTTCAGAAAAATGGCGAACTTCCTTAGTTCCATCCCTGAGATTATAGGCAAAGCCTCTACCACACAGCTACTTGTTGCATTAGTGACCTTTGCAGTTATCTACTTACTCCTTAAGTCTTTTAAGCGGAAGATCCCACTAGGAACAAAGAGTGTGCCAGGCCCAATGCCCTACCCACTTATTGGCAACCTCCTGCAGTTGAGCGAGAATCCCCATCTTAGTCTGACCAAGATGAGCGAGACCTATGGAGATGTTTTGCAGATCCAAATAGGCACAAAGCCTGTGCTGGTCCTAAGTGGTCTGGAAACCCTAAAACAAGCTTTGCTGAAGCAGGGTGATGTTTTTGCTGGACGCCCAGACCTCTTCACCTTTCGCTTGATTGGTGATGGGCAAAGTCTCACATTCAGCAGTGATTCAGGAGAAGTGTGGAGAGCTCGTCGCAGGTTAGCAACCAATGCCCTCAAAACATTTGCCTCCTCATCCTCGTCCTCGTCCTCTGGCACATGCCTGGTGGAAGAGCACATTGCCAAAGAAAGTGAATATCTAATAAAGAAGTTCCAGGAGTTAATAGAAGAAAAGGGAGAGTTTGATCCCTATAGGTATGTGGTTGTTTCTGTAGCCAATGTCATCTGTGGCATGTGCTTTGGAAAACGCTACAATCACGATGATGAAGAATTCCTGAGTGTGGTGAATCTGACAGATGAGTTTGGAGCAGCAGCTGCCTCTGGAAATCCTGCTGATTTCATCCCTATACTCCAGTATCTGCCTAGTCGCAGCATGAAAGCCTTTGTGGATATAAACAAGAAGTTTATGGCCTTCATAAGTAAGATTGTGCTGGAACACTACAAAACTTTTGACAAGGTGAGACCTACATGAATATCTACTACCAATGTTGACACAAACTGTTGCGTGTTAATGAGCAGTTGGTCTAAGACAGGCAGGTGATAATGCTGACTTATTAAAGATTCTGGACCTGTATTATGCATTTGACACTTGGCTAAGCGTCTCCATATTGCAGCTTGGAGAATGCTACCCGCCTATGGGCTCTATTACCGTCTCTTTAAAGTATCATTGGGTTTGGTGATTATTTATATCATAACATTTTCCCGATAAACCATTCATATTCAAGACGTCTAATGACGCCTCAAAATAAATTGTTACCTTGTTAAACTACCTATAAGGCCACAGCATCTATTCTGAATTTTCTTGTAGATAAATGGGTATCCACTCGCCAATAGTGTATAATTATATAGCTTTCTAAATATAAGGATGACACCTAATCATTGTTTTTATTACTAAATGTTCTTTTTTCCTTTCCACCAGAATTGTGTCCGGGATATTACCGACTCTCTTATCTACCACTCCCAAGAAAAGAAAGTTGATGAAAACTCCAATGTTCAATTGACAGACCAGAAAATAGTGAATATTGTGAATGACCTCTTTGGAGCTGGTGAGTATTGGTTACATGTCTTTCATAAACTGATCAGCCAAAACACACCAATTATATATTTTTCCAACCTACTAAATAACACAAACCTTGATAACATTCAATAAGCCCTATAATTTAATTTCATTCTATTTGTTTCAGGATTTGATACAGTTACTACTGCCTTGTCGTGGAGTCTCATGTACCTTGTAGCCCACCCAGAAATCCAGGAGAAGATTCAGAATGAATTGGGTAAGCGCAGCGCCCCAAAAACAAATGTTTAAACAAGTAATGAAAATAAATTGTGTTATCATTGTAGATATAATCCCTAGGCTGTTTTTCATAAATTCAGAGGTCATATCAGTAGACCATATCCTCATTATAGGTAGATAATCTATGGACTGCTGATAAGTTAAACTGTTTGATTACAATGTGCAAACAACTGAATGGTTGTATGATCTCAAACCTTTCAGTTAAAAATTATTTACGTAGGCTTTTTTTCACCTGATACACATAAATTATGAACATAATTTGATGCGTGCTTACACTTGGTTGTCTTAATTCATCACTTAACAGATCAGGTAATCGGCAGGGAAAGGAAGCCCAGGTTATCAGACAGATCCCAGCTGCCTTACACGGAAGCCTTTATCTTGGAGATGTTCCGCCATTCCTCCTTCCTGCCCTTCACAATTCCTCACTGGTAAGTCCTATCAGTAGCGCAAATGCGGAACCATATCTAATAAGCATTTCATGGCCAGCAGCCATTTGCAAGGTATCTCAGAAGGTCTGATTAGTTTAAACTGAATTACTGTAGATGTTATACTATATATTATATACTGATTATCATATGTATGCATAACCTGTGCACTTGGATACAAGAGAATAAATTCTAGTTAAAAACAAATTTTATTAACTTTGTTGTATACTATACTGAGTGTTCATATTTCATTGTGTTGTAGAATAACATTTTGTCTTTTTATTTCAGCACAACTTCAGATACTGTGTTGAATGGATATTTCATCCCTAAGGGAATATGTGTGTTGATCAACCAGTGGCAAGTCAATCATGACCCGTAAGTACACAAAGAGCACCTTCGTGCTAAAAGCTCCTTATGCAATAATGTTACAGAACGTATTACAGAATTACGGACACAATAATACATTTATTTATACACCAGCACATTCCGTAGCGCTGTTACAATCGGTGGATAATTTAAAGTCCCACACAATGACAAGCTGGCACAAAAGAGGGCCCTGTCTTTGTGAGCTTACAATCTAGTCAGTGGTTGAGGGGGAAGTGAAGGAGTAAGAGGACTGCTTGGACGGGGATAAGTTGATTGGGCCTGGATGATCTGTTGAGGTTGATCGTTAAGAGGGTTTGAATAGGATGATGGCTGAGAGTGCTTGGAGGAAAGGTTGTACACTTCTTTAAAATGGTGGGTTTCGAAAGTTGCGTGTGAGGGAGAAAGTCTGTCGGAACGAGGCAGGGAATTCCACAGAAGGGGTGCAGCAAAATCACTTTGGAGCCCAGGACCATCACAGCTTATCTCAAACCCTCAAAGGTGGCTGTAATGTAATTTTGGGATAATTTAAGATTGAGTTCAATTTGTTGGCTGTTTTCCAGCGCTAATAAAATATTTATTTCAGGAAAATTTGGAATGACCCGTACAGCTTCAATCCAGATCGGTTCCTGATGGCAGATGGCACCTTGAACAAAAATGACATTGATAAAGTCATGGTTTTTGGACTAGGAAAGAGGAGATGCCTTGGTGAAGCCATTGGGAGAATGGAGGTCTTCCTTTTCCTCACAACTTTGCTTCAGCAGATGAAGTTCTTCAAGCAGGAAGGAGAGAAGCTGGACATGTCTGCAAAGTATGGACTAACCATGAAGCACAAACGGTGCCACTTAACTGCCAAGCTGCGCTTTCCGCTGGTGGCTTCTGGGTAGTGAATATAGAGGCAGATGCCTATTTGAAGAGCAGGTGTCTATTTGGACACCCATAAAACCTGGATGTATATCAGGCTGGGCCATTGTATTAAGGCTCCTTCCTCAGTGGTAGACTAAGTATATTATGTATGCAGTAACCTAATGTGAATGCTGAATTGACGCCTGAATTGAAACATTGCTGTAAATGATGTTCTAGAAGCTCTGTGAATGAACAACTAACCAGCAGAAATTCCCTATATATTACAGAGGGGAAAATGTTTTCTGACCAAACCTGCTTGGTGTTGATTGTTGTATGAAGGAAGCTGTTATAGCTATGAACTAAGCTAATGAACATTCAGCTGTTAGCAGAATTAGATGTATCTAGTTAACCCATTTATCCATAATAGCCAATATTATGATAATTGCTTAATTAAGCAGGAAATTAAATATTACTCAGCTAAATACGTAATTTTTGTGCTATGGGAATATGAAACGCTGGCAACCATCTAAATTATTAAAAGCAAGGGTTTTTTTCCCAGCAGTGTATTGAACATACAAAGCTTTCTGAGTTGTAGTTACACTATCAACTATAATGTGATGACCTCTAATAGTTATCCTGCTGCTCGGACTGGCCATACCAAACAGATGTGATATATGATATATTCTCTTCCTACACCCGTAGCATCTGACTTGATGAAACTACAGAGGCCGTGTGCTGGAAAGCCAAAAAAAGGCTTTACTAAAAATCTGCGTTGATCTGTTTTTATAGAAAATTCCGACCAGAGACAAGTGGCCAAGTAGACATGGGTCATGAGTCCAGTGGTTCATTTTCTTTTCTTCGCACTATTTGTAAGCCTGTTTTATGTGAATGAATGCTATATTTTTGTAATGACAAACCTAAAATACTATGATATATATATATATTTGTATAAAACTATAATCTCTGTGAGATAATAAACTATGAATGATTATGTTGGTCTTCTATTTGTATAAATTGTGTACATAAGCTCTTCAAAGCTGGGTATAGCAAACATGCCTCGAAATTGGCAAGTTAACCACTGTAATAAGCCTGGGGTGACAGAACTGGGAGTACTTTTGCTCAAATGAAACAATGCTCAGTTTTACAAACCTTAATGCGCCTGTGCTATAAAAGTAAGGGTTTTTTATATAGCATGTAAAATATATGAACATCAGGAAGGCTGGCAATGTATCAAATACCTTTACATAGCCTCCGTAGCATTTATAGATGACGGGGACCGTTCAATATAGTATTTAATACTGAAAAGTTCCTGACCAGAGATAATTAAGATGATATTAATGAAAACTAAAAGAACCCATTGCTAAATGGCATTTGATTTATTCTTCCACTTTTAAGGGCCAGTTACCAAAGGTGTCAGAACTGCAAACACCGCAAGTACCAGACATAATTATGCTCAAACTTTACTGCTAAACTGGAGAAACCCTGCGTGTTTCAAAGTCCTTTGTCCTTATATTTAACTAGTTAACTTGATCTGACCATCGGTTGTAAAATAGCAGTGCGTACTTGAGCTTACACTGTTTTGATCCGCTAAGAATGCTGTTTGGAACGAGTACATTTCCAGTGTGCAGACACCAAATGAAAGGGGCAAAAATCAATAAATGTTTTGGGTCCCCCTGCTGGAAATATTTGGGCACACAGTATTTTTTTTAAACTTGAAGCAGTTATATTATTATTTACTTGTATAGCGCCAACAATTTACGCAGGGCTTAATACAATACATATATTCAAGGGGTATGACAAGACGAAAAGTGACAAACCGATACATTAGGTGGCGAGGACCCTGCTCGCAAGCTTACAATATTGAGGATTTTGGTATTTGGAGTACAATGAAACGGATCAGATGCACAAACGTAAAATACAATCCAGCAGGAAACATTGATAACAATGCATTCACAAACTGTTTGACAAATATTTTCCTGAACAGCTGCTGTAAGAAAAAATGCATACTTTCAGAAAAAGTCCTACTCCTGGTATTAAAATGTATACATTGAGGAGACCTGTAGAGATCACTTGCTTCATGTAACTATTACCAACAGCACATGTAATATTGACACCTTATAGCATAGAATGTATGAAGGAGACACGTCCGTGCTTTAATAAAATTGAATGTGGATCAGCACATGAAGAGGATCAGGTTAGAAAGTAGCATGTAGATGAATCTTCAGTCTGTAGTTAGACTTGGTTGAATCCAGACAGAAACAAAAGTAAAATGACAGAGGGGCAAAATGTAATGATTCTGGACAATGTATGGTCTGATCACAAGAATTGGTGGAACACGCCTGCTAATGGATCAGTCTATTGGTGGCTACAGTGATAAGACTACTTTTTTAAATTTTGGATCAGAATGACATTTTGCAACTAGATGCACCATTAGAAACACAATGCTTAATACTGCTCAATGCAAAACCTTACCCTAGAATGGCTGGTGGGGAAATGGCTGCATGAAAACAGGTAGAATAACTCATATTTGTGACCTTTACAAAATACTATACCGTCCTATAAAACATGATCTAGATGACCAAGCATGTAATAGTACATCCTATGGTTTTTACACCAGATAGGATGTTTCTCCATTGGTATGCGGGAGATCAGGCTGTCATTAGACAGCCTGGGGTCTCCCCAGTCAGAAGCCAGCATATCTCTAGCTTCCTGCTGACTGAACCAATGTAACAGCATTCTATGCGACCGCAGGTAACATCCCAATACCTGAGAATGCCCAAACAGAAATTAGGACCTTCTCTGCCGGCAGTACCAGCCCTGACACCACTAGAAACAACATTGGAAGTAAGAAGGTTCCCAGAGGGTGTATCGAAGGCAATGATGCACCATGCCGTGGAAGCCGTGCTGAGCCTGCACAGCCTCCATGGTGTTAATGGGCTGTTTGGGGAGATCTCCCATGTAACCGGCCCACTGTGCAGCAGGACACCAAGGGCTCGATCGTCCGCTGGATCTGCCTCTACTGGTCACGACATTACAAGGGGAACCACCCAGTTCCAAGAGAAATCCCTGGGATTTTATAAAGACCTCAATGTAAAGAATTGTAAAACATTTAAAATATTAGAAATCGAAAAAAATGTTAAATAGGTGCCCAACTACCTCTTACCTCGCCCACTAGAAATATCCATTAAAAATAACCCCATCCTTTCCCCCAGTCCACAATTCAAAATTAAGAAAAAATAGTGTAGTATGTACGAGAGCATTTTGCGACCTAGAAAAATGAAAAGCCCATGTGGGGTATTAGTCTTCTCAGAGCATGATGCAGAAAATAAATCAAGGGAAAGGGGTTTCCTAAGCAAACTAGGAAAAATGTTTCTTTTCTTCTTTTTGGTTGTTTTTTTGACATTTCATTCAATTGAAATCAAATCAAATGAAAGGCTATACAAAAGGGGATGTGGCTAGCGGGCGGACAAAGATGTTTTATGTGACTGTGAAATTTATTAATGTAACCCTGTAAAGCATTTAGAAGAATAATATATCATATTTACAAACCAATCCAAATTATTATCCTTTATTTATATAGCGCCAACAATTTACGCATTATTGCGGCTTTTCGGCTTGTAGAAAATATTGTGAGATTAACCTGTTTGTAAAATAGTTATTGCAATAGTAGTAGGTGATAACCACACACATTATAGGCTAGATTCTAACTTAAAATGTATCACAGATTTTGTTTGTCTTTGCTATTTCAGTCTATCGCAGAATTACATTTTATTATCAGCGATATATGACAGTAGAATCCGGCCCTTTATGGGTTAAATTTACTAGATTTATACGGGCAAACAACACAGATTAAAACAAGAATGCACCGGTGTATAATTGTGTTTCTATGCGCATTGTTAGCACCCAGTCACTTGGCGCACCGACCTGAACGCCTGACGCCTTCCTTCTAAACTAAAGGCGCCAGTGGTAGCCATAGCAACCACCCCTTAACTTTCCGGCCGGTAGTGGCGTCAGGGGCCATGCGTCCGGAACCGGAAGTCTACTGGTGACTACTGATTAGTGAGAAGTGGGGTTGTCCGTTCAGCCGGACTTTATAATTGTACGTATGTCCGCCTCTGTGAAGTTATGAAGCGCTTGTATGTGATACGTTTATTCCGGGGTTCAATTAATATGCTATGTATATCCGTAACATGTGTATACCACTGATGTATGTACCCGTTTGCTGTAATACATTTAACTTTTGGTCTTATGATACTTTGTGTTGACTTTTAGTTTGTGTGTATTATCTATATTTGCATATATTTAGAAAATACCTATTTATAAAACATTTTCTTTTACGTCATTATCTAGCATTTCTTGTAAAGGTTCACTAAACGTAAATACATGTTTGCCTGATTTTTATGGACACTTTCCTCTGACATAGAAGAAACCTTACCTGAAACACACCAATGTCTAAGGCTGCTTTCACACACTACCCCTACCCAATTTCCTCATCTGTTTTTGTTTGGTATGATTCTATAAGACTACCTTTTTTTTCTGGGGGATTAAATTCCATCCCTATTAGAAATAAATGGCTGACTATATACTGTGAGCAGCAAATGGCAAATGATGACTTAACACCAGACTTGATTACACTATAGCTACAATTTCCTGTATATCCCCCCCCCCCCCCCGATTTCTATTTTTAATAAACTCCAATAATTGTAGTAAAATATTAGTTAGCAGAGAGCCACCTAGGCTTGGGAAGTTGCCGCTCTGCTCCTTGGGAATGGATACGGTCTATGAAATCAATAAGGATGCATTTTTGTCGTAGTTGCTCAGAGGAAAGATATGCAGAAGTGAAGACTGTGAGCTGCTCCACCATGGCCGGTGCTGATATGTAAACATATACACAAAGTATTAATTCTTAGAGTCCGTGTCACGGAGATTTCACACAACAGGGATCCCAAATAAAGTAAGAGGTGCTGGATAAAATCTCTGGAGAATTTAGAAGTGATGCTTCCATAGTAACAGCACAAAACTTTAGGAGCAGCAATAACATTTGATTGAACATGCAATTTCACTTCCTGGCTCTTGTGAATTGTGTTGCCTGGCCATAAGATATCTGGGGGCTTTGATGCACGCATTTGCTATGGAAACAATTTTAAAGGGGACGCTCAGATGTCATATGCATTATAGGCGTTAGTGGCCCTTTAAATGCGTTGAATGAGTCAACATTTTACAGGGTTAAATAATTATCTATGAAGGGTTTGGATATTCAGCAGTCCTAGGGGGATGTCTCTAATGCTACATCTAGCTTCAAATATGTTTAAATTAATCTGGAGTTCCTTAGTTCAGCAATAGCCGGATAAGAGCTTTTGATCATTACTACAGCAAGTGAAAACAGTGACTTGTGCTCTTGCAAACCATTTTCAGGGTTGGAGAATAGCGTAAATGTTTCAGAAGTGTGGCACTGTTGGATGAGCGTTGACCTCCAACCATTTTCATGTCCAGTTGTGCTTACACCCTTCCAATCTGTTCATTACTAACACGTTGAAAGGTAATTTCTAAACTGAGCTGCCCTTTTTGCACGTTATGGGAGTGTTATAACCCTCTTATTTTAATAGTGGACCAAAGCTAAAAGGTAGAGACACAATGGCCACCTTCAACCTGTTAGTGGTAGTGGAGCCATGTTGTACTCCTCTGTTACACCAGATGATGAGTTTATTATGTGAGCCATTATAATATGTCTTCCTTTACTTCCCAATCAAGGGGAATCATTATCTTAAGCTTATCTGGAGTCTTCTGTTTAAGATGATATTGTTTTCAAATGTAATAGCGCATTTTAATAATTGCTTTAATGTGGTTAGCCAACTCCCACTTGTCTGCCATTGACAGGCCTCTCGTCCCAATGGGGTGGATTTAAAATTACTTATGTTCTTGGAAGTGTGAATGTTAAAAATCCTTACAGAAAGAAGAAATGGAATAAACAGTTTTTTATGAATCTGTTTTCAATATTTGGTACAGGTATGAGCCATGCAATAAACCATGTGTTAGGTAAGAGTGCAACACTGAAATTGCCACTTAGTCTTATTGTAATTGCATTGTCTCACAACATGTTTTGTGATGTCTGTTGCTAAACGTTTCTTCTGATTTTCAGTCTTAGGTTTTGTAGTAATCCTGGAATAAAATATGGCTGCTGATTGGCTTGGGAGCATTGTCTCCATTAACTGTGGAGACACCTTAGGAGTGTATCAAGGCCGCGTATCTGCTGTTGACCAACACAATCAAACTATCTCTCTTACCCAGCCTTTCCATAATGGGGTCAAGTGCCTGGTGCCAGAGGTCACCTTCAGGTAAGAAAACTACTCATCATAAACTAAGCTAAAAATCCTGTTCAAACTGCCCAGGTTTGTAGAGCCACTCAAAATAAATATATTATGTTAAAAATGTAGACTACTAAATATGACAAACATTAGTTTGTGTCCTAAAATCAGTTGGGGAACTGTGATTCTTTTCTGCAAATCAGCTACTGTGATAATATAAGTTCAATGAAGCTTGATGTGTTCATAACACTCTCTAAACGAATAAGTAAAAAAAAATTAAAAAAGTGCAGACTAAGTGGGCCAGTTTTGTTTTCGTAACTGTACATATGCATTCCATACTAAATACAGTATTTGTACTTTTATATAAATGTTGATAGCTGTGTTCAGTCTCCTAAGAAACTTTGTTTCTTCACCTGTAGGGCAGGGGATATTGCTGAGTTAAAGATTTTAGAGATTCCTGTGGATAATCAACAAAACCGCCAGACCCATGACAATGGATCAGCCGCCTCCTGTGTGCCAGCCAGCCAACAAAATGGTACAAGCAAGCAGAAGCCAGTCAGCGCACCGCAGAGTATCCCTCGAAGAACCGATGCACGGAGCAATGATCCAGCGGGCACCTCGCCGCAGCCCTGTTCCAAGAGCTACGTGGATAAACACACTGAAGCAATCAACCAACCCAAAAATTTCCGCCGTAGACACAACTCTTGTAAGTACCCTTTTTCCCCCACTTAAACCTCTGTAAACAGTTTTTCTCCACTTCACAAATTTACCTTTTATTACGCACAATATAACAGAGGAAAGTAGGGCTGCAACTAACGATTATTTTAATAATCGATTAGTTGGCCGATTATTTAATCGATTAATCGGATAAAAAAATACATTATTTTAAATTGAAGAAAAATTGCAATAAAAAACGTACAATTTACACTTTCATCTCTTTATTGCAATGGCCTCTCTCTATTCACCTTCTTATTTTACTGACATAATAATAAAAGCTACAAGAACCCAAACACAGTGCTTCTCAAACTAGGTTTTAATACAAAGTTATTAGTAAATATTAATTCATATAGGGCTGCAACTAACGATTATTTTAATAATCGATTAGTTGGCCGATTATTTTTTCGATTAATCGATTAATCGGATTAAAAAAACAATATGCAAATTTTTCGTTTATTTAAAATAATTTTAAGAACTAGATGTTAAAAACAACTTGCATTGTGCCCCCACCCCTTTGCACTGTGCCCCCACCCCCACTCTGCCCTGCATCCCCACCCCCACTCTGCCCTGCACCTAGTCTCACACCCTGCCCTGCCCCCCCACTCTCTCTCTCTCCACTTCAAACTTGATAGTAGACGCGCGTCACCTCCGTCGTCACGTAGCATGAAGAAGGCGGAGACTGCAGAGCGTGCAGCAGAACCGGGGAACGCAGGCGGAGGTAAGTAAAAGGAGCCTAGTGCTCCAACGACGAATCGATCACTCGATTAATCGATAACGGAAATCGTTGACAACGATTTCCGTTATCGATTTTATCGATTCGTTGTTTCAGCTCTAAATTCATATGTTAACTATTTTTCATATTTAATAAAAACTGAGAAAAAAGCCTTGTTTAAATTTTTTTATTTACCAAACTGCCCCCAGTTATGCACATCTGACCCCCAGCTTGCCACTCTGTGCCCATTTATATATGCCTTATACCTCTTATATGCCAGATTCCACTGTGCCCCCTGATATGCCACTGTGCCCCTGATATGCCTTATACTCCTTATATGCCAGTGATATGCAACTGAGCCCCCTGATATACCTTTTACCCCCAGATTTGTTTTATGCCCCCCTGATATGCCTAATATCGATGTCTTATACCCCCTATATGCCACTGAGACCCCTGATATACCTTTTACCCCAGATATGTTTATGCCCCCCTGATATGCCTAATATCCATATGCCTTATACCCCCTATATGCCCTAAAAATTCATAATACCCCCCATACACCACTATAACTCACCCATACACCACTCTGGCTCCTCCCCTCCCATACACCACTCTGGCTCCTCCCCTCCCATACACCACTCTGGCTCCTCCCCCCTCTCATACTCCACTCTGCCTCCTCCCATACACCACTCTGCCTCCTCCCCCGCCCATACATCACTTTGCCTCCTCCCCTCCCATACATCACTTTGCCTCCTCCCCCTCCCATATACCACTCTGCCTACTCCCCTCCCATACATCACTTTGGCTCCTCCCCCTCCCATACTCCACTCTACCTCCTCCCATACACCACTCTGGCTCCTCCCCCTCCCATACTCCACTCTGCCTCCTCCCATACATCACGTTGGCTCCTCCCCCTCCCATACATCACTTTGCCTCCTCCCCCCCTCCCATACTCCACTCTGCCTCCTGTGAACCTCCGTTTCTGACAAGACACCGGGGAGCCGGGTAGAGAGGCAGTGGCGTATGAGAGGGGGAGGAGCCAGAGTGGTGTATTGGAGGGTGGCTCCCATACACCCCTCTGACTCCTCCCCCCTCCCATACACCGCTCTGCCTCTCTACCCGGCTCCGTTACTGAAGGCACTTTCATTGCAGCTTCATAGAAGCCACAGTGTAAGTGAAGGATGATTCTCTGTCAGCCGGTGGGGGTCTGCATCGCACAGACAGACTCCGTTACTGCCCTTCACTTACACTGAGGCTTCTATGAAGCTGCAGGGAAAGTGCCTGTCAGTAAGGGTGCCGGGTAGAGAGGCAGAGTGATGTATGGGAGGGGGGAGGAGGCAGATGGGAGGGGGAGAGAGACGGAAGTGAGAGACCGGCTGACAGTGAGGGGAATCCAGGTCCCCTGCAGCGTCGCGGGGGATCTGGATTCCGGTGTTATAATCCGATCTCTGTTTGAGGTCGGATTATATAAGGAGAGGAGTTTTTCAGAGCATTTGCTCTGAAAAAAACCTCTTTTTATAATCGATAAAAATTGATCCGATTAATCGATGATGAAATTCGTTGACAACGATTTTCATTATCGATTATTATCGATTTTATCGATTAGTTGTTTCAGCCCTAGAGGAAAGTCAAGTGGTTTATTTTGATAGGACTTGTTTCAAATCCGAAAGAAGAGTGCAGTGTTGACTTCGGATTGTAACTTACAGTCAACGAGAGCACAGATGGAAATTAGTGCTATGCTGACACTCTGTTTTCCGTATCAGCCTACATTTCTCTGTGTATTTCTTATCTGTAGAAGTTAGCCTAATTAAGTTTCCACATTTAAACTCAATACATTTCCTGAAGGTGCATTGCTAAACCCCTCTACCTAGAAAGCTGAGATAAGTTTTATTGCAGCAATTTCTCTCCCTTTAGCTGTGAAGTCACAGAAGATTTGAAAAGATTATGTGCATGTAATAACTTCATGAAAATATAATCTCCCTACATAACACTCCATAACTTGTTTAATGTTCTTCAGAGATTTTGTTCAAATTATCTGGTTGCAACATTAACAAACGTGTGTCACGTATTTGAATCTTTCTCTACATGTGGTCAAGATTCTCCAGCTTAATTTTCATTTTAAATGGCAACCTGTTTCTCTCTCTACTGGTGTGTATTTGACAAGGAATGCAGCCAACAAGAAGGGCTTGGTTGAGCCGGCCAGATATAATACCTCTTGCTCGGGCAGGTATTTGCCCTTTAAAATGATCCTTCTTCCACAAATATTATATCTATTTAGGATACTTCTAATTCTGCTCAAGATACAAAATGTATCTGTAGGAGTTGTCAGTCTCTCAACATAGAGTTCATTCACAAGCCTGTTACTGACTTACATTTTTCCACATAATCAAAATACGTGGTAGTATGCCTTCCAGCCCTGGTGGTAAATCTACACCAGATCTCTGGACCACACTCCTCAACAAAGTTGGCAGGGGGAAGGTCCTGATCAAACTCAATTAATAGTTGAATTTGGCATGTTTTAATGATGGAAGCTGGTAGCTGAGACTGCAAGAGCTACTTATGACCATGAGGAGGGGTGACTTAGCTTCCCTTCATTTAGGTTTGCTTAGCTTGTGGCTAGGGCTGTGCCTTAGGCTAAGAAACAAAGAGGATACTGTATTTGCTCAATTATAAGACAACCCCCCCCCCAATTTTAATAGTTTAATAAAAACTGTGATTGAGAAAATTTATTTTTTATTTCCTTTTATTTGCCACTCTGCCCCCAGGCTTGCCACTCTGCCCCCCCCGATGCCTTATACCTGCCTATATGCCACTCTGCCCACCAGGAAATTCCTTTATCCCCCTATATGCCACTCTGCCTACAGGAATGCCTTATATCCCCCATTTACCACTCTGCCCCCACTCCTCGGCTCGTAGACAACCTCTGCTGGCGGTAGTTCTGCCAGGGCTTCTATGACTGAGCACCGGAAGTTCATGTCACACCGGTGCTGAGTCATAGAAGCCCCAGCGGAAGTGCCGCTGGCAGCGGAGGTTGTCTGTGCGCATCGTGCAGACATTCACAGGCTACCGGGGAGGGGGATCCACGTCCTCTGCAGCGCTGCAAGGGATCCTCCTCTCTAGCAGCCGGTGAATGTCTGCGCTATGCGTGTAGACAACCTCCGCCGCTGCTGGCACTTCCGCCGGGGCATCTATGATAGAGCACCGGAAGGTCATGTCACAACGGCGCGCCGTCATAGAAGCCCCCAGAGGAAGTGACGGCAGCAGCGTTACCAGAGGGGCCTCCTAACGATCGCCTCCTAAACTTCAATGGTGTCGCTGAACTCCCACCCCAGGACACGCAATGACCGTTCCAGAGAGCATTCACAACCGCCACTGCAAATGATTTTGCCACTTGCAATATGGCGGTACGTCCTGTAAACAAAATAAGGAAGTTGAAAAAGTTTCCCAGAGGGTCTCTCCAGACTCTCCTGAGTACTGCATTCAACCATGCACGTCAAAGGAGCCCAGCTTTCTAATCACTATGTGATTAGTAAAATAATAAAAAAAAATATATATATATATAACATGTTAAAATTATTTTCCACTGAAAATTCATCAGGGGAACCTTCCAGTTCCAAAAAAAATGCCCATGGGGTGTCTACTGGGCCTGTAAATTCATACCTAAAGTACAACATTTGTGGGAACAATACACACAAAAAATACTGCAAACTTTGACACAGGCTGGTGGTAAAATGTGTGCATGGAAAGAGTTAAAATACCAGCATTTGAAATACCCTGGGATGTCTAGTTTTCAAAAATATATGGTTTTATTGGGCACACTGAATTGGCTAGCTTCAAATATGTACCAAATAGGGCATGGGCACAGACTTACCAAATGTCAAAGTTCAACATTGAAAAATGTGCATGCCCCAAAAAGCCAGGCAAATCCATGTATGGGGGTGTCATGGAAGCCTTTGAGACTTGGGCGGAACCTGGATGCTGTATTTACAGGCGGTATCACAGTACTCGGGGGATTTTGCTAAACACATATTGGGGTGTTGTGTGACAGTGACATATACCAGTTAAAAAAAGAAAAAATGGTTCAGCGCTCAACTCCCAGGAAGCTGGGTGCTAGCAGGAAAAAAGGGACAGCATAAACCCTCTTGAAGTATACGAACACAGAAAAGAATCCCAGCACTCCACACGGCTTCCAATCCTTAGGTTACTTTATTAGAGAAAGCAAAACAAAAAAAAAAGCAACGTTTCAGCCAAACAGGGACTTTGACAAAGGCAACGTTTGGCTGAAACGTTGCTTTTTTGTTTTGCTTTCTCTGAATAAGGTAACCTAAGGATTGGAAGCTGTTTGGAATGCTGGGATTCTTTTCTGTGTTAGTGACATATACCAGGAGCTGTAAATTCACACATGAAGTAAAATGTGTGTGAAAAAAAACACAAAACAATGACTACCACAATGTTTTAACAAAGACTGGCGGTAGAATTAGTGCATTGAAAGAGTTAAAATACTAACATTTGAAATACCCTGGGGTGTCTAGTCTTCAAAAATATATGGTTCAATGGGGTAAATTGCATTGGCTGGCTTCAAAGATACCCTAAATGGCACATGGGGGAAGAATGACCAGATTTGGAAAAAATGGTTTTGGAATAGCAAAACGCTACCTGTACTTATTGCACCATAATGTGTAGAAAAAAGCAAAAACATAAAAACATTGGGAATTTCTAAACTCAGGATGATTAGTAGAATCTATTTAGCAGGTTTTTTATTAGCTTTTATGGAAGTCTTTTATTTTTTTTTTATTTTTTTTTTTCTTTTCTCCATTTTCCACCGTATTTTACACGTTTGTAATGGTAAATGATATTATACAATCAAAACAAAAAACGTTGTCACAAAGGGTACATAAAAATAAAATCAACCATTGTCACAAAGGGGTTAATTCCAGAGAAATTCGCTCCTGTGTGCTGTAGACAAGCATTTTTTCACAGCTGAAAATGAGCTAGTTTTTTGCCCTTTTCCAGGTAAAAGAAAAGACAAAAAGGGTGGTGTTTTTTTCAGGGAGGGGATTTGTCCGGTCACTGATTGCTGATTGTGTCTGATTATTCAGTGTTTCATTGAAGGCTGCTTCCTGCTAAGGAGGGAGCACTGCTCTAGTAAACTAAATACACAGAGATTAGAGGTTCACAAAAAAACATGCGCTCCCCCTGCTCAGAGGAGCTGTCGCGGAGATGTGTTGTTTTACTTACGCCTCTAGGTGGAAATTCCAGTCTGTGTTTGCTAGGCTGTCACTCTTACAAAGAGAAGGGCTCCTTTTGATACTTATGTGAATCTGGTATTAGGTTTTGATAAGAAGTACCTAACTCTGGTACATATATTGCATGTTTCCATTCATTATCTGCAACATAATAAGCAGAAAAAGTCTGATATCTCCTACACTCAGTGCTGTGTGGACTATTCATTCCCCATACGTGCCATGTGGTCGGCATCCATTGTTTTTGCACCTCTTCCAGCCAAATTAAATTCTGCTGTAGTAGTAGTTTTGCTCTTTAATCTGCACAGTCGCAGAATTCAAAGCAGGATCCCTGTCCCTCAGTGAAGGGTTCACCATGGCACTATATTACCTGTTTAAGGGAGATTAATCCAGCTCATGGACACAGAGTGTGAAACATGATCCAAATGACCTTATTTGTAGGGTTCTTTGATGGCATTTTCAGATGGTACCCAACCAACAGGCACACGTATGAACTTCGGGAAGACTGCCATAGGGGAGATGTGTATGTGAAAAAATGTAACAAAGGGCCCTGCAGTGAGGTCATTTGACCCAACTATGATATCAGCCAATTATTGAGACTATTCCTCGTGGGGCAATCAAACTACCACCTGTCACAACACATATGTATAAACAAACTTTTTTTAAACCCGCATGTATATCTTTTGGTTTTTCAAGTTTCCATGAAGGGTGTATTTAAACATTGACTTTAGTGGCATGGTTTCTTGCCTATGCAGAGAAATGATATTGCCTGGCTTCCTGTCACAGTATGTCTATTGACTTTGGATTATGTCTAAAGAGAGTCTTAAGTGTTTGATGAAATACAGCATTTGTAGTTTACTCTAATGACTTTTTCATAAAGGTGCCAGTTTACTTAACATTGTATATTTTTAAAGAAACCGCCAAATCCTACTTTTTTATGTGTTAAGAAATAAAGATGTCCACACCATCCTCACTGCCCTGCATAGTTTTTCCAAGGGCCGCTGATGCTGTTACCCAGTCCGGTGGCTTGCACAGGTCGTCATTGGATGCATTACCAAGCATAGTAACGGGTAAATGCCTTGGTAGCATGATACTTGCACACGTTTTCTCAAGAAGCACATAACCTGATGCCTACCACGAACCACAGTTTGGGAACAACCAAGCCAACTTTTTGCTAATTAAGATTTAGGATTAAATCCTAATGTTTAATGATGTTGTATTAAAAGCCTTGTGTTTTCATTTCAAAGTATGGGCTGTGGGCAAATGTTCCAGTAATCCAAAATAAATGTCATAGCCGTCACAGAAAATGGTGTGTAGGTTTTTCTTTACAGCTAAAATTAAGGCTCCAGATGCTTTGTCCTCTACATAACTGAAGCACACCAACTCTCTAACTGTGCAGTCCCAAAGCAGCCGTCCTTCACAATAATCCAACACTTTTATTGTTTTAAGTAACTATCTCTACACACACTATTACTACACAGGGAAATTAGGCACATACCTCCTTGTTTTTAGAATTATTTCTGAAATACATCCGTATGGATGCTTATATAAAGTTACGCTTTGGCTCCATGTCTATTTTTCGTTTTTAACCATTTCTGTTTGCTTTAGAAAAGCTATACAGTTCCTTATTCCTCTCTTTCTTTACATTGATTCATTAGCCTAAGCAAGTGGGTAGCATGCTGTTGGGTTTATGGAGGAACACTGCCTCCAGTCACTAGGGGCATGTATACATTCACAAGCACAACCGGGTTTATTTGTTTAAGATGTTACTGCTGGAGGAATTTGTGTGTCAGCCTGGAATGTAAAGAAAATTGTATTGTGGAGTAAATCATAATTGTATTCAGAAGTTTTCATTTGAACTCCGTTCAGTTCTCAGAACACCTCATAGTACAGCACAGGCAGTTCAAACATTCACTCCGACCATGCTCACAAAACAGCATCATAGGTATTCTGGGTAGGGTTTGGATACTACGCTGCATTTACAAAAGTGCAGGTGCAACAGTGCCTCTAGCTCAGTAATGTGTTTGGATGCAAAATTAGTCCCCTCAGCGTCTGAAAAATATGTCATTTGGTTCAATGGAATTTTTCTTCTAATTTGGAAGTATCTGATCGCTTTCTTAAATAGTAGGAATGTGGTTGGACATTACAATATTTAATAGTTTAGCTCTCCTAAACAGTTAAATCTGCGCATCCTTTGCAGAATCAGTGAAAGTAGGTTTTCGTATTAAGTAGCATTATTGGGACTCTACATTTTACCTCTTTACTTTGCTTCTATGACTTGCCATGATCAGCCAGCATGCGGTTGGCCATAGAGTCCCTCCCAATAGGAAAGCCACAGAGCGTTGGGTATGGAGCAGATGCAGAATCAACAAGTAGCCTTTCTGAGAAGACAGAGTTCTGGAGGGGTAAGGTTGGAGTAGCAGTTCAAAAAAGTAAAGTAGTGCTTGCTTAAAAGTTTTTTTTGGTCCATTTTATATTTCTCCTT
The DNA here is from genome assembly GCF_027358695.1 of Spea bombifrons. Classification (NCBI taxonomy): domain Eukaryota; kingdom Metazoa; phylum Chordata; class Amphibia; order Anura; family Pelobatidae; genus Spea; species Spea bombifrons. The sequence goes on from NC_071090.1 coordinate 75,201,718, forward strand.
GGTATTTGCTTCTTTTTTTGTTGTTTTGGTCAATAGCTTTTGTTAGTCAATATCTGATTGTGCTTTTGTGCTAATGTAGGGCGTGCACCACACTGTTGGCGCGTGATTTATCTAAAGAAGCTTTATCCAATCTATTTCTCTTTTTATTTGGCCAAAGGGTCTTCCAGCAGCCGATATCCTAATCAAGTCACACCAAAGAAGACTGGCCCAAAGAATGGTCAGCTAAAGGCTCGTGATGATGAGTGCTTTGGAGATGACTTAGAGGAGATTCCAGATGCAGACTTTGACTTTGAGGGGAACCTGGCTCTCTTTGACAAGGCGGCTGTTTTTGAGGAAATTGACACACATGAGAGAAGAGGTGGAGGAGGGGCAGCAAGGTCACGGGGAACTCCAAACGAAAGACCTCCAACATACAGGCATGATGAGAATATTCTAGAGTCCGAGCCTATTGTATATCGAAGAATTATGGTTCCCCAGTCTGGAGGAAAGGAATATTGCACAGGTAAGATCATACAATGAAAGTTGCACAAACTTTAAAAAAAAGTCTAGTCAATATGGATTAAAAAAACAAAAAAAATGGAGTCCATTTTATATTTTATTGGTATTAGAAAATGAGACGGATGTGTCATTTAAGTCCCTGGCAGTGTCTACTGATACCAGAAAGCATTAGTATGTAAACATCTTACACATTTCCATGGCAATTCAATTGACGTCACTAAAGCAGCTGCCAATTATATATAGCATATTTATATAAATTAGCATATATTAATATTCAGGTAGCATACATATGATTGGCTGGCAGTTGTATAGACTGGAATACAAGCTCTACTTCGCGTGTCCAAGAGGCAAAGTGCGGTATGCACCCTGCTTATAAGTAGGGAGCAGTTAAATGAGACAGAAGTCTCATTTTCTAACCGTATTATCCTAAGAATTCCTAAATGAGGGGAATGCACCGGAGTCCCTGCAAAATGGCCTTTAATATACAGAATTAAGAGTGCTCCTGTTAACTTGCTTAACATTTATTAATACCCAGAAAAGCCTCACTCTTCTATAGAGTAATTTGTACAAAGGAGTGCCTTGCCAATCTGAACAGATATATATTTTTAGTTATCAGTTTAAGCGTTTAGGACAGTATTATGTTACTCAAGGCAACAGTGTGTATCTTGCTCGTGACCTATGCATCTCTTACCACATTGTGAATGATACCTCTGCCTGCACGCTCTGTTGCGTGCAGCTGAACTGATATCTTGCTTGGTTTCGCAGCCAGCTGTAAAATCTCATAGTAAAACTCCACAAACAACCCCCACCCCCCTCCTAATTACTTGGCTTCCGGAGCAGCCAAACCCCATGGCTTCCTATCCCAAGTATGAGCTGTTCTGACTGTAATCTAATCGTGGGCTTGGAGTTCTATGTTTTGCTTGGCGATCGCTATCACTTGCTCTCAACTGTTTTTCATTTCAGTATTTCTCTGCCTTCTCGCTGTCTGCTTTTATATCTCCCATTTATGAAAGTTTACATTACATTTCTCTTTATGCACCGTGTGGTAGTATGCGCGCGTGTGTGTGCTTGTGGTAGTAGGCATGCCTTCTATACTTGCACACATGTTAATTAAGGAAGGCTAAACATTAGCAGTAAAATCTCCTGGTTGCGTGAGAGTCTCATTGTGGCCGTTTTGAAATCCTCATTAACTTGTATATAAAGCTACAGCTTCCCAGTACCTCTGTCTGGAAGCAGAATAGTTAAACACGCTGCCTGCCAGTTCCTGGAAGTTCACTTCCTAGTATACGGTGAGCGTGCCAGTATAATGTTATGTGGCACGCAAGGTGTTAGCACAGGGACACTGAAGCAACACTTAATTATGATTACATGATCTATTTAATGTGCAGTAACTGTCAGACAGGTTTTTATTATGAAGTATAAACACATAGCCTATTTTATTGTGACATTTTGGTTATAAACATTGGTGTTTGCTCACTAAAGTTGGCAAGGGAATTTGCTGGAGAGTTATGATTTTACCTAACTAAATTTACTATGCATTATAAAGGACCACCCTGGGTATTGTCTGTAGCATGACTGAGTTGGCCCTGTATAATATGCAGTGTTTTAGAGTATGGTGACCCTATATAAAAAAAAAATGCATAGTTCAGTCATTGGGGTGACTTTCAAGAAATTTTACTGATTTAAGTATGCTTTATATAGGCTCATCCAAGCAGTAATTGAAGCAGAAGCTCCCTGGGATTGGGTTTTCATAAGTGAAGTTTGTAAAATGAAATTGCAACTCTATCTGGTGAAAAAACCCCAAGGTTGCTCAGATTAGGTTAGAAAAGGGGGGAGCAGACAGCCCCAGGAAGAGTCCTCTCTGAAAAGGGCCGAGTTGGACCTGGACATTACATATGCATTATAGAGGCTTAACTCATCCAAAAATCATCACCAGGGATGGCTGTTTTTAATTTATTTCCAGGGCTGCCATTGCTATGATGAAGCCACGGTTTCAAAAACCGTTGTTTTTTTTTTGCAAAATTCTGGCATTAAAACCAACCGTATCCATGTATAGTTTGCAATGTATAATACACAAGCGCCCCATGGTGTTTGTGAAAATGTGTTACTTAAAATATTTGAACCATGCAAAACCGATGCAAATAATAATTGATTAAAACTCGTTTTGTGCGTGACCAGATGTAGTATAAGGTCTTCATCCCCAGTTACGATTATGAAGGGGTTAAAGAGTTTCATTGCACAACTACGTGAGAATGAATGAACAGCGCAGTGAATGAAGTTGCGTGTGAGTGCAAAACATCTGGGGTAAGCAGGTGCATCTGGACTAACCTGTCTGACAGCTCACAGCCTCTCATCCGTGCCTGCGCACAGGCCTCGGCCTCGAGGGTCTCTGTCGGATGTGTGTGCATGATGTAAGGAGGACTGCTTCCTTTCTAGTATTTTGTATCCATTGTCTCGGTTTTGATAGCAGTCTTACGTCCAGCAAACATCTCTGCTGAAAGACGCAGTAAGACCAGTTTCGCTATTTGCTCTGCTTAGTAATGGCTCCGAATAAATCTACGTTTTATGAAGTGTTTTGACGGTAACAGCTGCCGTGATACTTGACTCCTACTTCCCTCCTGATCAGCATATCCCGTCTTGTGTGCGCGGGCTTTTCTCCATGTTAATGATGCTCTATTGTGCCATTTAAACTCACACTTATTTGGGGGTTTTAGACGAAGATTTAGAAAAAATAGCTGTGGGTTGTTGTGTTGTATAGATGGTAAAAAAATGTGTTTTTAAATGAAGAAATGTGTACACAACACCATTACCTGAAAGAGAAGATTACAAAGCTACAATCCTCAAAATGCCTTTGCTGTTCCCATCCTCACAACCTTTTCCCTGAGCTTTCCCTACTTTGCAGCGTTAGCTGTAAGGAGTACGATCCTGTAGGTACAAGAGAAGGGCTTGGCTGAAGTCCAGTTCCATGTACATAACGTGAGAAGGAGATGTAATGTTGCCAGGATTCACTAGCTGCCTCTGTTTGAGGTGAAAGCTTTGGCTGGGTGCCTTGGCTCAGTGTCGCTCTCGTGCCAGCTCTTAATTGCAGCTGCTAGACATTCGTGTTATAGAACAACAGACTCTGCTCTCTACGCTCCACGTGGCTGGGGTGGCACCTATAATCAGACGACATCTCCTTGTCGTTGCACGCAACTCTGCAGGAGCGACAGGATCCATTGGGGATCTGAGGAAGAGGCTCATGGGTTGTGCCCAAGCCACATTCTCGTTTAGTAACAAAACACCAATTACCAGCAGAAATCCAAATCCAAAGTATATAAGATGACTAGTCGCCACATTAGTTTTTACCAGGGCTACCAACCACTTATTTAATGTGGCTCTTTTGTGTGGGTTTTGACCCCCCCCCTAATTCTGTGGAATTAATGCTTTCAGTACTTGAAGATGTAGAAATCATACAGTTATAGACTGTTCTTGGTTAGCATGTGGCCCCTGGAGATGAGAATGATTTGTTATAAAGGAGACAAAGGTCCTATATACACCATTGTGATGGGTTCACACCTTTCCTCCCATGTAATGTCTTAAAAATAGGTTATTCTCCACCCTAATCGTGAGCACAATTATAAGAAAGGACTGAGAATTTAAAATAGTAATTACTTATTTATTAAAAATAATAAAAAATTACAGAAATCCAAAATTAAAACAGAGTATAACAACATAGAATGCCTATATGCATAAAAAATAAAAATAAACATACCTCGATATGAAGTCTAGCTTCAGTCTTGCGGTCTGCCCCAGATTATAAACAAAGATCTGCATGCATATAAGGTTTTGTAACTAGACCTGCGTATCCCTACCTCAAAAAGAGTACTAACGGTCAGAAAAAAAACTCAGGAGAGAATCAGGAGAGGAAAATCACCAAGGCCAAGCTTTTGATCATTTTTACAGAATAGCAAAAACATTATAATCTTAAAACATAAAAAAATCTTATGTAACAGATCCTACTAGTTCTGCCAAGTTAAATCCTTAACCTTAACTTCTACTGAGACCTGTAACACCATCAAGGATACATAACTTATTGAGACCAAGTTAATTGTCCCTCCAATTTATTAACATAGGTCTTTTTCCAACCTAAATTACCAAGTCCTTCAAGTTCACCCCTTCTACCAATCCTTCCTGCCTTTGATCCAACTTGTTGCTACATTTAGCAAATCACTTATTGAATTTCTGAATTGCATAAAGCCTGTATATTTATTTAAAAAAAAAAACTTGTTGAGCAGAATTTATTCAGCGCTTGCCTTTCTACCTAATAGTTCTTTGTAAGTTCCATTCACTGCTGCTGTTTGTCTTCTGCTGACATATGTTCTTTTTTTTGTTACAGATTCTGGCTTGGTGGTACCCAGCATTCCATACAGCCTGCACAAGAAACTCCTCTGTGTGGCAGAAAGGCACGGTCTATCAGTGGAGAGGCGGTTGGAAATGTCAGGGGTTTGTGCCGCTCAGATGGCACTTACGCTTCTTGGTGGCCCCAACAGGTAGGTAACTGTATAAAATAAATATGGAAGCCATTTAGTAACATGCAAGTGCACACATTAGAATGAGGGGCATCACTGGGCCCTACTGGAACTCTTCACGCAAGCTGGTTGGCAATGAGTATGTACCCTATTGCCTGGGAGAACTGCTTAGTCAAAAGCATTCCTAAAATGTGAATTGCTTAGAGGTTGGCATAGGGAGCAAATACATTCAAGAGATTCTTGTATATCCATATATATATATATATATATATATATATATATATATATATATATATATATATATATATATATATATATATATTTGCACTGAGGCAAAAAAATGGACACACAGTTGACATCAAGTAAGCGTTCTAATGTCACTTCCTACTAGAGCCCTGCGCGGGACAGCTGTTTTTAATCCCGCTCCCGCTGTTTTTAATCCCGCTCCCGCAATGTGGGTGTTCCGCTGCCGCCACATTTGTGGCCAATCACGTCCGCCTCCTTACCTGATTTCCCGCGCAGTCCCGCAAGGCTGCCCTTGAGCTGTTCCCTCACAGCGTCTCTTCTCTTGCTCTGCCCAAGAACAAGGCGGAGTCACAGGAAGTGACGTGACATCACGTGACTGTTTTGTTCCTGGGCGGAGCAAGATAGGAGACACTGTAAGGGAGCAGCGAGAAGGCAGCCTTGCGGGACTGCTCCGGGACCCGCAGGTACAGTGCCTGACCGCCCGCAGCCCCAGCAAAACCGCCCGCAAGTTTTTTGGTGGGTACCGTGGGACCCGTGAGACCCACCTCCCAATGCAGTCCTCTAGTTCCTACTACTGGAGAGCTGAGCCACCAGGCATGCAAGATAAGAATGAGGAATGAGGCCAGTTCTACAACCAGGCCCACGTTCCCAGTGTTAGTGATATGTGCAGCTAGGAATGTCTCATTCTTCACACGCGATGCAGCTCTTCAAGTCATCTGTCTTCCTGCTCTTACACCTCTCTAGTAATACCAGTCCTGCAAGGCTATTGTAGGTCGTGCTTTGAAGGCTTTGCGTGTGTATAAACAAGTATAGATAATTTACTAGTTGAGGGCATGTCTCCAAAGTGAATAAACCGGATATCATTATCACAGCGTTCGACTCATTGACATTGTTGGGGATTTATGTCTCTTAACAGAAGTACAATGTTGGTTTATGGAATAATTCCAAAGCCCTTTGCACACACTGACTTGCATGCTGCTTTAGAAAAGTGACAGAGTGATCCAAGCCTGTAATGATATCTTTGTGCCGGGGTCTTAGATGATTACACAGTGGGTAACCAATGGCACTTGGGAGAAGCAGGAAAATAGAAAACACATGATGTTAAAATGTTTTTATTGCATTTTTTTTCTCTTTTGGTTAGTATTTCAAATAATATGATTGAATTGAATGCTTATCCTCATTTTGTTCAGCTTTCTAAATGTTTTTCTGTTCTGTTTTATCCCTCCATCAGTATCACGGTGTTTTTGCAATTCTGTACTAATTTACCAAACCAGCTCATAGGTCACAAACACACCAGGAATCTGCATAACCATGCATGCATACATGTGATTTAAGTTAGACATTTAGCTTGGGCTTCCTGTGCTCAGACTTGGGATATCCAAGCCCCTTGGCTAGGCCCTTTCTTTTTTTGTTCCTCCAGAATTAAGTAGACCTTCTTATATATATTGTTAGTTATCTGTATATTACATGTTTAAACTAATAATGAATACAGAACTTAAAGCACTGTTTTATTTTAGGCTGAACCCTAAGAATGTGCACCAACGCCCTACTGTCGCCCTGCTGTGTGGGCCTCATGTGAAGGGAGCACAGGGCATTAGCTGTGGGCGTCACTTGGCCAACCATGACGTGGATGTTATCCTGTTCCTGCCAAATTTTGTAAAGATGCTGGAACCAGTATCCAATGAATTAAATCTGTTTGGACAAACTCAGGGCAAACAGGTGTCAAGTGTGAAAGGTCAGTATATGTTAATGTGTATTCCGGGCCAATGACCATTTAGTTTACTGCTTATGGAAATATCTTAACTTACTTTTGTATATATAACAGCTAGTTGTTTTGCTAAGTTGTACCTATTTGCAATGATAAAATTGGACTCACCCACTCCACAATGCATTATGAAAGGTAAACAGTTAATTTTGACAGTTGATGTGCCAGGCAAGTCACAGAAATGCATACAGTTAGTAGCTGGCATGTCATGGAGTAAAACAAGCTTAGAAATCGATCTGCTCCCTGCTGCTGGAAAGCTCTTAGGAAGCAAGCGCTTCCTTAGCTCTGCCAGTGTTGCTGAATGCCCCAATATCGAGGCATTTCAGCAACAACCAAAAAGAAAAAACTAAAAAACAGGCTTTATCACTCTCTCCCGAGCATGCCTTTACCAAGATGGCGGCATCTTGGAAACAATGGGAGTAAAAAAAGTTCCAAGAGGATCTGTCCAGACTCTCCCGAGACCCCTGCAGGCCGATTACAGGTACTGCAATCAGCAATGTAGAACAAGCCCCGTAAATATAAAATATGAAAAATTAAGCATTTTAAAATGGTTAAAGAATAAAAACATATGTAATAAAATTAAAAACAGCCTCCATTTATGTCTCCATGAAATTAAAAGGAAAACCATCCAGTTTGTGCCCCTCCTGCTAGAAATATTTTTTAAAAAGACTAAAAGATTAGTGTAGAAAATGGGGCCATTTAACATCCTTATTAAATAGGAATACACTACTTGCAATTATTGCCCTATAACTTAAGTGTCAGAAAGGGTACAGAACTTGAAAAGCAGTTTGACCTATTGGTTACTTCTTTTAGTCATTTTTCAATTAATAATTTATCCTCTGGTGTTAAACAATAGAAACATTAATGAATATTGTGTTTACAAATACAAAGTCTGTTGCACAACAATAATGCATGAATTAAGGTTACGCTGCCTCTTAAAACGTAATAGGGGTTTGTTTGCCATCTAGTGGAAACATATGAGCATTACATGATCACAAACATTGACTAATACATTTGCCCCAAAGCAGTAAAACGGTGTTGCTTTACCTGTTATGTATGGTGTGACAAAATCATGTACTCTTCACAAAATGTGATTGGTACATCTCCTTTCCTGGGAAACAAGTTTTGATGGTTTATTTTGTTATTTTGCAAGCTACATGTGTTTTCTTGATGATAAGATGTACTTGAATGTTAGAAATATGCACTAAAAAGACTATTTTTCATTGTTGATCTACAGATTTGCCAGATTGCCCTGTGGACCTAGTTATTAACTGCCTGGACTGCCATGAAAATGCATTTTTGCGCGACCAGCCATGGTACCGAGCAGCTGTAGAGTGGGCCAACCAGAACCGTGCTCCTGTGCTTAGCATTGACCCTCCCGTTAATGACCAGGACCTTGGTATACATGCCAAGTGGTCACTGGAGCTGGGGCTCCCACTGCCATTAGGGGAGCAGGCAGGACGGGTCTACTTATGTGATATAGGTATCCCACAGAAGGTGTTCAGGGAAGTCGGTATCAGCTACCACTCACCCTTTGGCTGCAAGTTTGTCATTCCTTTGCACTCTATGTAAAGATGGCAGCTTCACAGACACTGCTGCCTTAAGAAGATGGGCACAGAATCCTTCCAAAGCCAACATGATCCTTATTTGTGCTGAACAGTACACACTTTCAACCTTGCCAACAATTGTATTAGGAGCAAATGAGATTCTGGAAAACTTTTGTTTTTGTTTTTTTCCCTCGCTCTTATATTTCTTGACAGTTGGCATATGTATATGTGAATTTACCTTGCTTTTGCATTTTCAAAGACCTGTTGTACCGTATGACTGCCTGTCCAAAGTGTCCACTGTTTATTCGGTACCTGTGACTGTCACAGAGGTGTGAGCAATTTAAACAAAAATGAACAGCTAAGAAGTGTTGAAAGAGTCAGGAAATACTACTGTGTTCTTTACCAAATGAAAATACAGTGTGTATTGATGTGTAATTTGTGGTTTTTGAGTGACTGGGGGTTTTCTTGCATTAACCAAAACATTGCAGCCCGACCAGAGAAGTGCCTGGACTTTAAATCCACACTTAAGTAAGGGGTGTGTGCTGTTATGTACCAGTCTCCGTCTATACATCTGTCACTGAGAGGGTCCATCAGGGTGATTATAGATTTGGGAAGATTAATGCAACCTGACAAATTCACCAATGAAAATTTACCATTTTAATACATTTCCATTTTTGTGAAGTGTCAAATCTGCAGACACTCTCAGGGATTCTAGTATGTTTGTACCTAGGAATGCCTGCATTATTCCCTGTTTGTGTGCGTGCGTGTGTGTGCATGTGTACTTATACATACACACATATATATTATAAGTTTAGTTCAGTGTAAGGTTTTAACACACTGAGCAAATGAACACCTGTTTTCATGAATTAAACCCACCCAGCATCCTTACTAATGGTGCCAGAAAAGCCTGCCAAATTGCTTGTGAGGCAGGTATATGAGCTAATTTCTAACATCTCAACAATTGTTTGTTTTCCTTTTTACTGCCAAAAAATAAAGATTTATGCAAATCTATATGTCTACATAGTAACAAGCATTTCAGATGTTACTGAATTACACGATCCCTGTTTGGGGGATATTCATCTCAGGGAACTAATGGAGCGTGTGCATCAGTGGGGTCTCGTTTGAGTCACCTGAAGCGTCTGCTCAATCGACCCATGGACTACTCGCAGTGTTGGTGCTACACATCCCTGGCCTAGGTTGACTGACTGGGAGTCCATGAACCCTTCAGGGGATACAGGCAAAAGAAGTCAGGCGCAGATGGCATTAGTCTGTATCATCTAGCTGGAGCTTCTGAGCACACCCTTTCCCGCAATCCTTCCAATCCAGGGAGAGGATGTGCCTGGAAGCTGCGCCATTTTGGCCAAGTTCACCAGGAGGTTATGTCCCTGTCCAGTTGTCCATGAAGAAGTGGACAAAGAGTGAAGGCTTTTTGGAGTAGCCGAAGAAGACAGAAGAACAAGTAGATGCAAGATCAGGAGCTGGATGGCACAGAGACACGGATAAGGAAGTGGTCAACAGAGAAGGTGGGAGACATTATGAGAGAGAGCGAATGAGAGTGTGAGACTGAATGAAAGAGTGGGTAAGCTTGTGAGAGAGAGTCAAAGAACCTACAATACTTAAACAAATTCAGAGCTATTTGCTTCATTTTCATCTGTTTCTTTGGGGTCCCTCATCGTTTTCGGTGAGCTTCTGAATTGCCAAAACATGCAAATTTCATTAACCCCTTAATGACAAAGCCCGTACATGTACTGGCTCAAAATGCATTGTTTTCAATGGGTTTAGGGACCGCCCATTGTTCTTAAGGGGTTAAAATGCACAAGTCTAGTCTACATTGTATTTCAGATTTCAAAAACAAGGACATTTCAAGGACTTTTGTGTGTGTGTGTGTGTGTGTGTGTGTGTGTGTGTGTGTGTGTGTGTGTATACACTGTGTGCACATTTATTAGACAAGTTGTATTTTTGACAATTTTATTATTGAACAACTACAGTGCTCTCTGTCAACCTGAATATTTAAGAAAGTAAAAGTGAGGGCTTGACTTAGAAGAATATCTATGTGTGCACAATTATTGGGCAACTATTAGCGTGCACAATTATTATGCAACTAAACGAAAAATTATAATTTTCCCATATTAAAGTGAGGATACTAAACAAAATCCAAAATTTGCAAATAAACATTTGACATTTCAAAAAAAAAAAAAAAAAAGTCATTGACTAGTATAGCCAGCCTTCTTTTCAATAACAGTCATAAGCCTTCCATTCATGGAGTCTGTCAGTTTCTTGATCTGTTGACTATCAACCACAGCCTCCCAGACACCGTTCAGAGAGGTGTACTGTTTTCCTTCACAAGTTCTCAATATGGTTTAGGTCAGGTGAGGAAGGGGGGCATATATTTCACAATTCTTTTGTGGGGGATAAACCTGTGTTGTGTTTGTAATTGTTTGATATCAATGAGAGCAGAGTGTTGTTTTTTTTTAAAGAAAATAGCAAAGGTTAAACAATAAAGACAAATTTTCACAGCCATATTTACCAAGGTTGCCAATATTTGCAGAGGGCACTGTATAGCCACCCATTTCTCCAACTTGTTACGAACTCTCGGTATATAAAATTAAACCTAAGCCCAAATTTCAAATATGCCTCACATCTGTTCTAATATAGGGCTCAATTTAAAACAAACAAAAAATGTGATAATGAACTCTTATTTGTGGCATTGCTATGTTCTTGCATTAGTAGATGTAGTCTGTATATATTTTATTTGGATTACCAACAATAAGAAAATATGATGCCGATCTTATAAAGCATCAACAAAAGCATAAGTTGATTTGCAGTGTGTTATCTTACAATAATGTGGAATTCTCAACCATTTTTATATTCATTTATGGGTTCATTCAGAAGAAACAGTTGACAGAGTTTTGCAGAAGGTATGTTTGAGGACCTTCACAGAGAAGTGATTTCTGTAGCACTTAGTTTTTTTGAGCAGGGCATGATTGGAACCTTCTGTGCTAACTACTTCAAACTGATGGCAAAGGCCACTCCGACCTGATTTGGGCTAGCCGTGCCCAAAATAAATGACTGATCAAAGACTGCTAAACAAACACCTAAAAAATATAGACTAGGTTGTTGTCAATGCAGTTAATAACATGCATATACACTGTATATATAAGAATATATATATAGAGAGAGAGAGAGAGAATATACCTGCACACTACATTCACACATGGACTCCATTAATATCTTACACCTTCTAATAAGAGCCATCATCTGTATATCTAACAGCTAATAATATGACTTAGATCCATCTTTGATTTTTGACATATATTCTGCAAGAGGCCAGGGTCAATCAAACTGATCTGGAAACATGCAATGGCTCACTCTGGTACAAATATAATCTATGTGCAGGTTCTGAAGAAGTTGGAATTGATAGATGTCAGGTAAGAAGACAAACATCTATATTTCAGTATGGTTTATAAACCTGCACCGGATATTCTGCACACATCTTGTTCCCCGGAACATATATCGCTAAGACTATATGCCTTTAAAGGAAGATGGATTACAATGAAAACCATTCACATGGCTCCAAGATATTATAACAGATTTAGGCCACCATGTCATATTTATACTATGTTTTAGGCCTCCTTTTCACACTAAAGGTCACTATTTCATGACTTTTATACTCGGTTGCTTAGGGTGTCCTTTTGGAAACTTTGGGCAGCGAGACAAATTCTATTTACGCTATTTTGGTGAGCACAAAACATGAAATTTAGTATTCTACAGTCTATGAAGGACACTAGATGGAGATAAACAGGGCTTCAATAATAGAGAGGGTGTTGGCAGATTTAACTCACTGACTTTACATTATGAAGGGTTAAACACAGCGAGCTCCTTCTCCATGAGGAGTTTGGCCCTGTATAAAGCATATCAGCTGGGTTTCCTGAACGTCAACTTACTGCTTGAGCAACGAAGGGCCAACTCAGTTAACTTTGCAGATGAATTAGCCAGAGATAACCCTTTATATAATGCATAGTGAATATGAAGAGCTGAAACCACAACTTTCCTAAAAACTCCCCAGCCAACCGAATGAATCGTTTTTCAAAGGGAGTACAGTTTATGCATCTACTCAATACTAAAATGTCAACAGCCCACAAGTGATTTGTACAAGCTACTCACCCCCAAACAGCACCCATCAGCTCAATAAGAGAGCCTCTACTGGTTTGTTAGTTACTCCAAAACCCGTATATTTTAAAGACCTTGAAATATCCACACAACTCTACCTAATCAGTTTCTCCAAAAGCAGGAAACTCACTTTAAATACGTGGGTGACTCTGCTGGTTATTCTGGGGAGACAAGGGTCACAGCACCAACATAGTCTCCTAGTGGGCAGGTTAATAAGCATATTACAATATAGCTAGCAGGGTATTAGACTGGTTTTGTAGCATTACATATACCTTCACTATTGAACGTTTTCTACATAAATTAACACGTTAGTCGCTACATTTTAATAGAATTGGTGGTTATACCGTACATTAGGAGTTTGAGGTTGGCATTTATCTATGGGTAGCACTTTCTTTTGTCTATTAGTTCACTCGCTCCCTGTGTGCAAAACATATCGAATGGCGTGTTTGCATGCCTTAATTATCTGTATCTATGATAAATCTATTTCTATAGTGCGTATGTTATAATATACACACATAATTGTTCAAAATATTTAAAGGACTAATTTAGCTCAAGTCCTGGGTATTTAAATTATAAACATTATATGCTTAATAAGTACCCTCAACTGTGAAGCACATAATCTAAATGTCCATTCCACTTTATCCATCTCAAAAGTAACAGGAGGCTAGCATGCTACTGTGTATGGAAGCTTGATCTAGGGATTCTGTAAAATCCTTGGTATACAGTATATACTTTATACTTTACATGCTTAAACTAGAACTAAGCTTTAGAGCTTTGCATAGATGTCATAGATGCTACGGATTTGCAGTCCATTGTATACCATCACAAAAAAAAAAAGGAAAAAAAAAATTCTGGGTTTTTCAATCCTCCAGTGTGTTGTCTGCAGAGATAACAGATTGCAAACAACCCTGGACATAATATAACGATAGTATCATTAAGGAAACCGGATACCTGTGAATAAAAGCTATCTGTAGATGCACATAAACATAAAGAAACCAGCCTGCAATTTATTCACGGTTGTAGAATCCTGGAACAAGTACTTAAGTATTTTTATTAATCTTTGTCCCTGAGTGTACAAATATATATATATGTATAAAATATGAACATATAAAGACTTCCCCATACCCACCATGCATTGAACCTCGAAGTCAAAGCAGAAAGACATGCATGTGATCTTAGAGACGGAAGTCATCATCCCCATGAAGTGTTAAGTGGCGGCAGCAGCAAGCATCTTTCGAAATTTGCCCGTGTAACTATTTATAATGGTTTCCTGCATGGATAATTTAACCCTCTTAACACCTAACAGTGTTTAGCCGACGCAATATCGAGAGGGGGTTTGACATCAGAATGCAGAGTGCCATCCTCTTCAAAACGGCAATATCACAGAGGGATGATTTTGGGAATATTGACTGCTTTAGAGCTAGGAGGTATGCAACACAGCAAATGCATCAGAACTGTCATTTCAAGATGTCCAAGATGTGTGTCATCATAGTGGTTTGAGGCAGTGACCAAATGAGGGCAGATATCGTCATAGTCATCTGCTGAGGTCTCTAGAGGTCCGGAAGCCCAATGACTTTTCCTCAGGACTAAGATTATTGAAGAATGGGTGGCTCAAGGCTTCGGTCAAGGTGATCCTCAACGCAGGGTTAAACTCCAGCATCTTTTGCAGCAGATCAAAAAGCTTAGCATCCTCTGGTGTATTATTTGTCTTGTAAGTCTGAAGAAAAAAAAAAGTTCCATACAAAACAAAAAAAATTACTAAAATGTCAAAGTTAGTAAACAGAAGTTGTACAGAGCACAAGACAGCAGCAACTATGCATTAAAAAAGGCTAGGCTAGTCATAGTTAATAAAGTATCCCAATGCTTTACTTTTACTCACTACCTCGCGGTAACTACACGTTAAATCAGGGGGCACTTAGTTCCTCATAACATAGTATTTCTAATCAGTCATCATATTCATTTATCCCCTGGTATTCTTCAGATGTAAGAATTAGGGCAGAGTAATTGCTTACCACGAGTGGGTGACAGTTTTTGCTGACATAGCGTCCATCTGAAGATGTCTCATCCCAGATCAAAGCACCATTTTGGAAGTATTTTTGTTTCCTAAAGTGAAAGATGTTATCTTAGGTGCGGCAAAAAAAAAAAACCAAAAAAAAAACCCCATCATAGGATAAAATTAAGCCATTGCAACAACACAGACTGCAGATATTCCAGAGCCACCCAAAGGATTCTATGTAACTTTCTGCATAGTTCAGAGTAGAGTTACAAAATCCAGTCGGGTTTCACCTACATCCAGCTGATTCAAGCCAAGTTAGATTTTTACATCAGTTACTGTCAAAAAACTAGCCCTCCACAAATGTAGTCATGACTACCTATCATAACCTCACTGAATATATAGGTATCCACAGAAACATACATTTAAGTCACATAAGAGCCATTACTATATTATCCAGGTTACTGATGTGAGAAGGCTTGTATTATAAATTATACTAATAGCTCATAAGAGCCACCTTAACACTGTCCGCATGAGACATTTTTCTTGTAATCATGGATGTTTTGGCTTGTTAAAAGAAGATTGTTACTTGGCGTTTTTTTTTTTTTTTTTTTTATAATAGGCAACCGGTACATATCAAGAGCAGTAGGTTAAAGAGAGTAACCAGGTTATTTCATTACATCAAACATATTAAGTTCCACTATAGGGCTCAAAGCCTTTGTACACCGTTTCAGTTTTAAATTGTTCAACTAATCTCACCCTGAAAAACCTGTCATTTTATTTTCCTTTCACTTGTAACACGCACAATTTGCATTTCTGTAGTCTTAAACAAATATGGCACTGAAAGGGTTAATCACCAAAAAGTAAAAATGGTTGCATCACTCACTTTGTCTTGTACATCATACGACGTGGCATCGGACCGACAATTTTCTCCATCATAACCAAGTGCTCGCGGTTATCATGAGTCTAGTAAAAAGAAAAAAACGCTCATGAGTTGACTGCATGCATGACAAGCTGCCATTTACAACTTGCTTTAGAGAACCTTAGTTTTATATCTGAGCAAAGTGAACCTATGAGAAATTTATCCGATTTGAATGATTATCCTTTTGTCACGGTGGGGAAGACACCTGAAGCATCAAAGATGCAGTGCAAATCAGAGAAAGTATGTTAGAGAACCAATTAAATGAGACCTAGACAGATCACGGAATCAATAAGCATGTAACTGTGCTCTGTCAGATGTCACAGAAACTTGCAATAGGAAGAGTACCTGGAAGAGCGTGAATCCAGTGTAATACTCAAACAGAATGCAGCCCAGGCTCCACACATCACACGGCTGAGACCAGCCCAGCTCTGCAAAGGAATAGAAAAAGAAGCTCAGACTATTAAATAATCAAAGACTGATCCACCCAATTAAAGACTAATCTAGATTTACCTCACCCTGGACATACATATATTTTTTATAGATTTTCTTTCAATCAGAAATAACCCAAATCCACAGACTCACCCAAGATCACTTCTGGGGGGCGGTAGTGACGAGTGGCTACAATCGTGGTATGGTATTCATGATCGAATGTGGCACTGCCAAAGTCTACCACACGGATGCTGGAATTCTTTACAAATTTTTGCTCACATTTCTAAAAGAAGGGAGGGCAGCACTGTAACAAATGTAAAAGCAAGTCGTATCGTAGTTAAAAGGTCGGACGCTCACCTTCCCCTCATTGTAACTGACATCAAATTCAGAATTTACAAAGAGAATGTTCTCAGGCTTCAGGTCTGTATGCGTCAGCTGGTTGTCGTGTAGAACTGAAAAGGAATAACAACTGCGTTATGGCAAGGAGCCACAAACAACTGCCTGCTCTTGTAACAGAAATAAGGCTTTTAAAAAGGTGTATTTCTGCATCATCAATCCTTAAATATACAAATTACTAGGTAAGAAGGTAAGTGACAGGGAAACTCACATTTCAGTGCATGGCATAGCTGGAAAGCCATATGTCGGATCTGAGGGAGCGGATATGGCAGAAAGTTGTTCTCTTTCTGGAACTCGAATGTACTTTTCCCGAGCAGCTCAAAGGCGATGCACACATGGCCATGGAAGTCAAACCAGTCTTGCATCAGGACACACATGCTTGAAAAGGAATGGAGATAAACTGGTTAAGATGTTTAATTACGATTTGTTAAACTTTATACTCCAAATTTATTTATAAAGACAGACTGACTAGTATAAAATCAGTGACACAAGGAAGGAGATATTAGCAGTGTTTAGTTTAAAGTGATTCTCTGCACCATAGTTGATTTTATTGGTTATCACACTGGCAAATAGGTCAAGCTACGGTTCATTGCAGTCTTAGATTAAACCTCTACATACAATGCTATTCCATGCTGCCTGACTTTAGAGCGTCACAGGTAAGTCAGGGCGTTTGTATGTGCTCAGCGATCCATCTGCTAATCAAATGGCCCCTATGGGCCATGATTTGTATGACATTTTATAGGACATCAATATCTATGTGCTTTGCACGCTTGGACCAAGTACAGATGTCATGTGTGCTTTATAGAGACATAGAATCTGATGACAGATAAGAATCATTTGGCCCATCTAGCCTGCCCATTTTCTTCTACTGTATAGCCTAAAATCTTAACCAGTCCTTGGCCGTGCCTTAGATTCAGGACAGCCATATGCCTATCCACCACATTTAAAATTCCCTCAGCTCACAGAGGAACAGATATGAAACAGACGTACTATTTGTTCTCCCGGTCTCGCTCTTTGATCTTCTTTAGGACATTAATTTCCAGCTGGGCTGCCTCTCGGTACTTCTTCACATTGCGGATAATCTTAAGAGCCACTCGAGTTCTCCCTCTACGGGCAAATAATAAATTGTGATTGATTAAGCCAATAGATTTATTCCCCCCCCAAAACCGAAGTTTACAAACCTGCCATGGTCCATGCACTCCACAACTTTGCCAAACGTCCCCTCTCCCAGGCTTCCCACAATCTCATCTGAAAAACATAGGAGCCAAGTATTGTAAGAAGCCAGAAACTAAAGACTTACACAAAGTCTATGGAACATACTGACACCAATTTGTTCAACAGAACTAAACATCGATATACATGTTTTATTAAAAGTCCAAGCTACAAAGACGACCTCGGCTGTGGAGTCTTTAGCATAACCGATAAGCCACAGTTGTACTGCCTTTGATTCATCACCTAGCAGTGACCAGTGAGTTATATATGTGTTCTACAACAATCACTACTAAACTGAGAGGGGCAGAAAGCCTAGATTACTATAAAAAGCAATGTCTGGAAGAAATCCCCTGCCATTTTAGTGTTTCTGGAGTCTGGTTACAATTCTAGACTTAATCTTATGTAGCTACTTTCAATGTCAGAATAAAGTTCTCTTGATTGATTCTAGTAATCAGTTCTAACCGTCTCCCCCATTAATTGTAGAATCTAGCTTTAAATAACATTGCTTCATTAGAAGCATGTTTTCTTGTGGCTATATAGTGTATATCATTCATCATGCATGTTGTGGTTAAACCACACATATTAAGACCCCATGCCAAGTCTCTGCTAATTAATAGCTTGCTGGGAAATGGTAAACGATGATGTCACTGTTATTTTTCCAATGAAATAACATTAATTATACCGGGCATTCCCTTTACCTCCCTCAGCCCTGTGTGGTTTTTTTTCTTGGTAAGAAGTGGGGAGGTCAGGGAAAGGTAGGGGGAAGAATATAGAGGATAAAGTTTTACGGAAGAGCGGTAAGTACATCTCTCCGTGATGCGTTCTCCGGTCCGGCACAACAGGTGCCCTTCTTTGTCATCCTCCACACTCTGGCCGTCCTTTGCACTCCGATGGTTCTTCTGCAAGTCAACCCGCCAACAGACGTACGGCAGACCATTGGCGGTACAATTCAGGGAGGCAGGGACATTAGGGAGATGCGGGTCCAAGGCGGTGGAGATTGAGAGGTGTGCAGATGCATAAAAACATAGAACGATAGGGGATATTGCAAAGGGAGACGTGCAAGTTAGAGACGGCTCAGAGTTAAGGCCGAACTGAATGCAATCAAGCACTTCCTCCTGAGTTAATGGTAAAGTCCGGCAAACCTATTTCATACTCCTCTACCCCTTAGTATATGACATCATATCTTTACAAAAATATAGTTTCACCTTTTAATTTTGTCCTGTGACAGTTTTACAGCATCGCTGAGGCATCTGCGCAAGTAGTAAATGAGGCGTGTGGTGGATGCTACGCAAATCACCGTTTAGAGAACCAACAGATACTTAATTGACTGCATGCGCTGTCCCACTAATAGCCAGATGACAGATCAAGCAAAATATGACGCAACACCGATCAGCTCATAGTAACTCTGGGGAACAAGCGTCGTCAGTGAAGACAGTCCCTCGCCACCACAGGGGTCCGACAGCAATCAGGTTATTAACTGGTGATAGCATTTTACAGTACAACATGTCAATGACTTCACGCAAACATTTTAGTCAGCGAACATATGATTTGTGCAAGTATGATGGTGGAAATAGTTACTAACTGTCCAGTCCCTGCTACTTAAACAAGTTACATCTCCTGTTTTATCACCCACATCCAGCACAAAATGCTTCACACGCTTCCGGGAAACCTGTTGGGGAAAACTGCTCTATTATAAATACAAGCACGCAAAATGCTCTGAAATATCCTCCTGAAGCCTCCTCAAATATCAGGATCAAACTAGGATTTCACCCACTCGGGTTATCATATCATCCTTTGGCTCCAGGACACATGTAAGGCACTGCCCTGCAGTATGTGGGATTTATAAACCGAGATTGGATGTTTTACTATAGTAATTACTGAAAAGAAGGTGGAGCGGTCATCTTACTTTGGACACATTCATCACACGCCAAGATCACTTCATTGTCTAAACCAAACTAGAACTTTGTTTAAGTAGAGGAACAGAGTTAATAACTAGGCTGAATAACGTGGGCAAATAATGCCTTATACAAAGTGTCAATACTTTTACAATCTGTTGGTCCAATAAACAGTGTCGTATTCTACCCTCACTCCTCATTTATTACTAAATCAATGACATTCCCCAAAAATAAACTATATGGCACGTTTTTTACAAATGGCCGATTAATTGAAGAGTCAGCAACGGAACAGCGTGCCAGCCTAGAAACACTGTTTAGAATGGCTGGTATATTCAAATTATATTTTACTTTTAAATGTAGTACGATCTTTACATTTATTCTAGCTCTACAATTGCTTAACTCTATGTTCTCACTACAGGTGTTGCTGCCTGGAGATAAAGCCTGAGCAAACTCAGCGCAGGGAAAAAACCCACAAGCACAGGTCGCTGGGCCATGTTCACTAAGAGGCATTCTGGAGGAAATTGCTAAATGTTGGAATGTGTTAGGAACAATTAAAACTCTCCAAGGATTGCTTTTTGTAAGAGACAGTTACCCAGAGGGAAAAAAAAAATATATATATATATACTTTTACATGAAAAGAAATTAAAACTATATGCTAGGCACTTTGTCAGCAATGGCATAGACAAATGGTTAAGTTAGCAGAACAAAATTAAGCTATTACTGCTGTGCTGATACTTAAGGCATAGAAAAAAAACAAATCCAAAAAGACGGCTGCTGGGAAGGCAATGCACGTGCCGGCATTGCCTAACAAAGCAACGTCCTGAGGACTGCTGGCATATGCAGCACAACTGCAAACATCAAAAAATGATATTGTTACATTTCATGGTTTTTTTTTTGTCTTTTTTTAAATACTAATAAAGATTCCAAATTCAAAGGCATAAAAACGTGCTCAACTGGGACACCGTCACTGACAATGTTGGTGTAAAACAAGACCAAATGGAGCATAACATTGGATGGACTAACAATGGTTTCCTATCAGATGTAGCAAGCAATGTTATTTCAAGTAGGAGTTTGTTAACTTACCCCAGTCCCATCACAGCATAGTTACAGTAATGCAGCTTTTTGACAAGGTAACTCGAGGATTCAAACATGACTACCCAGCAGCACACACATTAGGAGAATCAAGCCTTCAGCATGAGGTATGGTTTTTCAGAGGTCACTCACCCATGTAATCTATACTCACCGAAGAAATCCAACTACCAGACCTGGAGCGCTTGCGCGAGCTCGAGCGATATCGCTTCTCATAGCGGTTTCTTTCGGGATTCCTGGAACGCGGACGATGGGGTGAATGTGCAGAGTAAGAGTAGCTCTCGCTGTAGGAAGAAGAGCTGGCACCCTCCGAGTAACAAACATCACCAGAATATATATTATCGGGCTTCCCCCAGTATGTGTTTCTGTTGTGGTGGCTGCACACAAGATAAAGGAAAATGTCAGTTTGTTCCAAAGTACAGTTTCTAAATACATCTAACGTATGATTAGCATTTTGTTACTTACATTACAAACATATATGTGCACGTGTATGTAGTGCTACTGACTAGAGCTAAAGCAGGGGGCCGGAAATAAACGATTACACCTCTTCTATCAAATAGAATCTAAACTTTAAAACACAAAAATCCAGGTAAACATAGATTTTGACATTTTCAATGGACAGGCTTCCTCAGCTACTGTGAGAATAATAGCCAGGTAATTATATATATTTTAAGTTATTCTCACCAGTTACCGTTACCTGAAAAAATGCTTAATTACTGCAGAACTGAAGACAAAATTGATCAAAACTATTTAACCCTAAGAGGGCTGTCTTTCATTATACAAAATATTTCATAATGTAGGCAGCTACATAAAGCTCCAGGTAGACGAAGAAAAAAAAAAATAATTGCAGATTTACAGCTTCTGCCAGATGGTTACCTCCTTGAGCGAGACCTGCGTGGAGATTTCCATCGCTGGCGTAATCTTCTCCTTTCTTCTTGGTCTCTGCTTGGAGACCGTCTCCTCCTCTTCCACATCTGAGTTCTGTAGTGCTCCTCGGGAGACCAGTACCTTTTCCTACGGTGCATCTAACACAGAGACAATACCCAGCTGAACATGTGTGCATTCACTTATCACGTCACACGCACAACTATTCAATCCCACCGCAAATAGCAAAATCATCAGCGATGGAACATATAGGGCATTAACATCCGCAGAGCAACCCGTTGGCCACCATTTATATACAATGTGATGGCCTAGTATGAAAGTACCGCTGTTTCCACACTGCTCCCCAGACTTATCTGGCATTTACCCATAAATGTCTCTTTTGCATTCTTATAGACAGACATCAGTGTGTTTAGATGTTCTAAATAAAAACCAGGCAAGCCACACCTAAAAAGTGATTAAAACCCAGTAAGAGTTTCTACATTAACACTGAGCAGCTAAGAAATGTACATATTAAGCATACAGTTTAAAGGCCATTTTGATTTTGTTAACATACGTAGATAAAGTAATTTAAGGAAAGGTCTGATTTTCTCTGCAATATTACACTAGCACCAAGACGACATGTTTTTGCTGCCAGAATGTGCATGAGTTTAAGGGAACCGAAGCTTCATGCCTTGTGAAACTGTCCCCACTCTTACCAAAAGGATATATAAATGGATGACGCGCTTACCTTTAATATTCTCGAGCTGGATCGTAAACAGATTTAAACAGCATTATCCGGTGGGTGCTTCTGCATTCACATCGGACACCTTGGTACAACACAGTAACATTTCATTTAAACAGCAGCCATTTTTTTTCCCAATACATAAGTGTCCTAATAAAATGCAACATCTGGCAACAAAATAAAACTTTATTAGTAATTCACAAGTGAGAATTAGCAAGAGAGATAGCCCCACTATAGTAGCAGGTGTGTCAAGACATAAGAAAATAAAAAGGTAATATTTGGGGATTGCACATAGTAACGATGTACCTGTAAAAGGTATAATGCATATGATGTCCGCTACCAAAGTTATAAAAATAAAATTTATAACTTTATGTCCCAAATTATTTTGCAAAAGTGTTTTTTTCTTTGACATGTTTTCACACACACCTATAGCAATACCTGCATATACACAAAGGCCTCTTGCCTAGTCTGGAAGGCTATATTCCACCTATAAGGCCCATATTTCAGCATCGCCAACTGCAAAGTGTAATTCACAGCAAACATACTCCACGTATATAGCGTTAGAACGCCAGATGAATTTGGGAGAGTCAGGAGGATGAATCAGGCATCAGTCATTCCAATACGGAAGACATGATGCCTTTTGACTGGGCCAATTAATGTAAAATCGAGCTTTCGTTAGAATAGCAAATTAAAATGGAATAGCACAAACGGTTAACACGCTCTACGTATATTAGCTGTGAGGCTGACAGCCTAGTTAATATGAGGTTAATTGCTGCATCCCGAGAGCTAGAAGCCGGATTCGAACGTGTAATCCCAGCGCTTAACTCCGCCATTATCAGACACGCACACGGGGCTAAAAACACAAAGCTGTACCGACGACGGCTTTACTTCACATACCGGCAATCTCAAACACAAGTAAGGGCAACGACTCCGTTCCCACCAACGAACTTACCGCGCGACCCTACGGCAAGTACACAACCGCCACTTACGTCACCGACCGGTACCCCCGCCTACTTCCCCTTCGCTTTCTTCTTGCGTCCCAAGCCTCCTTTCAACCCTGCGCATTGATTGGTAGAAAGTGGATATACGGTGGCGAAAGCGAAAAACGTGGGATTCGGAATCCGCATTCTAGTGTTGGGGTATTCAAAGGGCGGGAAAGAAATAGCTAGAGTTTAAAAAAAAAATCATACAACATTGGAACCTTTCCATTTCTTTCGAATTAAAGCGGAAATGTCGGAGTGGAACGTCTGAGCCGCCTAAGCTTGAATTATTTTTCAAACCGTGCAATAGCAGCGTGACTAATACGTGTGCAATATTTTTGATATTAGAGGCAGAGTGTCAAGGAAAATGTTTTTCTCTGAGCCTTACGTACATTGTTGTATACAGTAATATAGCTTAGCATTAACAATAACCTGGTTTTATCTTATTTTGATCTAATAAACTTATTGTATGTGCAGACCTGGCGGCAGCTATTATTGTCAATCAGATTTTGGGTGATTTTCTTTCTCAGACCACACTGAGTTAATTCCTTATGGATATACCAATTAAGTCAGTTCCGCCATTGGCTTTCAATAATCAGTAGGGTCCCTTTGCTAAGGGCAGTGCTGCTGCGTGAAGCGCTTGCCTGGCCCTGTATAATGTGTAGTGAAATCAGTGGGGATATATATGTGTATATATATTAAACAGCGGTAGTTCAACCCTGTCGATGCAGCTTTCCAGCACTGGTCATTTATAATGTATAGTGAAAGAGGGAGTTGAAATCACAGCTTTGCCTTTGGTGAATACGTTACATTATGCAACAACTAAGAACAGTTTTTTTTTAAGCACAATACTTTTGAAAATGTATTTTTAACATGATACTAGTAAAACAATGACAGGGGTTTCCCTTTAATGATGTGCCTACAACTCAGCGTAATGTAATCATGAAAATGCGGGTCCTATTTGCTCGAGTATAAGACAACCCCTCAAAATCTGAATATTAATTTAGGGGAAAAAAAGAAAAAGCCTTAATATTAGACGACCCTATAGGAAAAAAGATTTACTAGTAAATGTTAATTCATGTAAACAATTTTTTAAATAAAAGCTATGATTGAGAAAAAGATTTTTTTTGTTTTATTTCCTTTTATTTTCCAATCTGCCCCCAAGCTTGCCACTCTGCCCCAGAAATGCCTTTAACCCTCTAAATGCCACTGTGCCCCATGATATGCCTTTTAACCCTCTAAATGCCACTGTGCCCCATGATATGCCCTTTAACCCTCTAAATGCCACTGTGTCACATGATATGCCTTTTAACCCTCTATATGCCACTGTGCCCAATGATATGCCTTTTGACCCCCCTATGTGCCACTCTGCCTCCAGAAATGCCTTATACCCCTATCTGCCACTCTGGCATTTAGGGGGTTAAAAGGCATATATTATCACCTGCACAGTGTAATACACCAAGCTAGCTAGTGGTATCCGATGCTCAGGCATTCACTAGAGTGACGTAGAGTGAATGTCGCTTAGCATTTAGGCTTAGACAGGGGCATAACTAGAAACCACAGGGCCCAGATGCAAGAATTGCCAACTTCCCCGAGCAACATGTCCCACAGTGCCACCTTTGTATACACATTCATGTTAACACACATATACATAGACATTCATACTCACATACACTTATACACAGACATTCATGCTAACATACACTTATACACAGACATTCATGCTCACATACACTTATACATAGACATTTATGCTCACATACACTTATACATAGACATGTATGCTCACATACACTTATACATACACATTCATGTTCAAATACACTTATACATACACACTCATGCTCACATAGAACACTTTAGTACCACCCCAGTGGCACAGAGGAACAAAACCTGTACCGAAAAGTTGTGTTGCTCCGTGTTACAGTGCATAGATAATGTGGGTTGGTAATCAAACCATGTAAAATTGTCCCATGACATCCTATGTGCGCTTTTCTAAGGCTAAAGCAAGATAGGGACAGTCTAGTTACTCCTGCTATATGCCTTCCCAGCAAGGGGCAATTGTGCTTGTGAACCATTAACAACGGTATGCACTGGGAAAACTGGGACAAATTATTGAATGACCTCATCCGATCAGCACTATCATTATGCAAACTTTGACTGGGAATGGTGGTTGTAGTTATCACCAGTTCCAGGGCACAATAACTTTAATCTGTTTGGATAACTTCCACAGTGTGTAATACTAACCCATCCATGTTTAGAGGTGGGGCCAGGGCTCTACCAAGAACTTTATGTGAATTTGTAACCCATTAATCATTATTAATGCAATTTAGTGAAACATTTCAATGACAAATTAACTATTTTACTTTTCAAATTCTAAGTAGGTGGGAACATCCATCCTAAACATAGCCACTTTGCATGTGTGAGCCATCAATGTCTAGCTGTCACTAGTTGAAACAATCTCCTGTTTTAGTAAATGTGAATAAACACAAATTACTGAAAAGTTACATTTATCTAAGAACAGAGGGCTTCCCTTATCCCTTCCCTAATCTGGTATTGTTTATTTAGCCCAACCCCTGCCTATACATGCATTAATTGTCCAGACAGATACGTTTGTAGTAATGATCATGGCTGTAGAAGCATGTCCATTGCTTGTGTCAGTTGCTTGGTTTCACAATCTAAACTGGTTAATCAAAAAAGGGAGCAGCTCCAGTCTTGTTGCTGGATGTAACCATAGAAGCGATCTCAAGCTTCCATGTACTCCTTAAATTGTTCTGAGATTTAGCAGGGCACACAAAGGAAAAATCTCCTCTCCTATACCTCGAAAAATCAGGTAAGTCTTTATTCTGTCCCCATAATACCTTTGGCATACATAGCATCCAGTACAGGAGCTGATTAAGTAGGCATTAAATAAAAAACAACATAGGGCTCCCTCTCCTCCACCTTCACACAAGCATGCATACTTACTATTATGCCACTCAACTCTATTATTATCTACAAAAAGTCTTGTTTGGATGCTCTTACTGCTTGGCGAGTAAAGAGTTTCTAACTATAAAAAACAGTATTTAATATACAAAATAAGTCTTGTTTCCTTGCAAATAGTATTTCTTTCAAAACTTTTTTTATATGAGCAATACTTTTTTTATAACATGGAGTGTTTTAATTGTATGGTCCTAGTCAAATCTATGACACTAAAAAGTTAAATCACTGATGTGCTAAAAAGATATATATATTTTTCTTTTAAGTTGCTAAAGTAGAACTTCTTAACTAGTTTGGTGTCAATTATGTTTTCAATGTTTTTCGATAATATGTTTCATATTGCTGGAGGGGGTTTTTGTATAAATGAAGCACACTGTCCACTGAGATATAGTCCTGCTAGAGCTGTGTCCAGCATTCATATATATCGGTTTTATTAACACAGATGTATGGATGAGGGGGTGGTAGATACGCTTCTCAGCATAAGTGGCACAGGTTAATACAGGTAGGGGATATAAACTTGCAAGGGACAGGCATAAGGCTATCCTGAATATTAAAGAAAATACCAATTTCTGAATAAGGTTTAAGGTATTTAAAGCACGAGGAAAGAGAACGACATGGACCAAATAATTCTTATTTGCCTCAAATTGTCTTTATATGTTCTTCTGCGTGAATGTCACATGGCATGAGGACTTTGATGAACCAAGGCATGAAGGCATGATTCCAGTTAATGACCAGCTCTCATAGGAGATATACCTGTTATGTGTGCACCATATGTCATTGACTACATTTAACACTCAATTCTTGGGAAGGCAGATCTACACAAACAACTGCTTTCTCTTTCATTATTATATGGATTTTATTTCCTTTGTTTTTTTATGTACCTAAAAGTTCTGGTAAACTCACATAAGTCAGCTTCTGGTATCTATACTGAATCCAGCCATAGAACTGCATTCATAAGTAACTGAGACTGTTTACAGACATTGGTAGTAATCTGTAACAATGATAAGACAAACAGCTGGCATGAAGGTGGTGAAGAGTGATAAAGATCACTAACCGTAAGACTAGGCAACTACCACTACTGTTTGTGGTTTCCAGTTGGCTGGAGTTCTAATAGGATGCATTTGGCCCACAGGATTGTTGCAGATTTTCTTCTGTAAAAGGTAGCTCTGAGATATGTTTATAAGTCAGTGTGTGAGTGTGACCTGTGTTTACATACGTGGTAGGTCTGTGTGCAAATAATATGTGTATATACCTGAACAAGTATGAAGTATATGCACATTTTGCCTGGTGTAATGTTTAGCTAAAGGTACTTGCAAGGGACTGGAGTAGTTCTGGTACATGGCATAATCTTTTTCACATGCTAACCTTGTTTTGTCTCCTTATGTTGTATTTTAGGTAGATTACCTGTTCTGTTCATTATCCTTGGCAGAATGTGGACAGCGGTGATGTAATAGCCCTTTCCCAGTTATTGTTACATCTCCATCTAATCACACCCCATAAATGTCGTATCGCGTCTGCAACGGCTACGTCAGTTTGCCCTCTCGCTACAGCCCTTGTGGGATCCATCAGTACAATGTGGACACTGGAAGAAGGTCCCCCCGTTGGGTCTCCAAGGATCTTGGGAGCATCCAACATGAAATGGAATCACCAAGACCTTTCGCATTATCTGAACTGGAAAGGCACATCGAGGTGACCGAAGAAAGTGTTAAATAGATCACAGCGCCCATTGTCAACATTATAAATTTACTACTTAGTGATTGCTAGACCAGCTGTATACATATTCGGAATGACAGCAAACATAACTTTCTCTAGTCAACGCTATTCGGTATAGGACATTTAGGAGTAGTTTGTGGACAGGAGATTACTAACTAATCAATTCTTTTTGACCTAGTAACAAAAAGTTATTTCAAGATCTACTAATATTTCAGAAGCAGTTAGACCTAGTAGTTAATGGCTGTCTTGTAGAACCATTTCCAAATATTACCTATGTATGTGGAATACTTCTAACTGACCTTCCCAAAGCCCTAGTTCTGGGTTTGATTGATATAAATACAATATATGTGGTCAGACCCAGCACCAAAATTATACTTGGTGAAAAACCCTTAGGATCCAGCCCTGAGTATCAGGATTTTCTTCTGTAATCCTAAAAGAAGTTGGAAATTGGAAGAAAGACTTTCTGGAGTTAACTTCTTTCCCGTTGGTCTTTTAATGCTAGTGTGTTGTGGTTGAAATTCCTGGTTTGCACATAGAGGTTTCAGATTGTTTCATTATTAAACTGATATGCTTACCCACATATGGTGAATCTTCACCTTTGGGTAAAAATATATGTGTTTTGAAGGGGCCAAACATCAACTCACGTAAATGTAAAAAAATTAAAATACAGATTTCTAGTGCCACAAGACTTTTTATAGATTTCTTTAAGTTCTGTCCTTTATTCTACAATACACAGTTCTATTCTATTTTAGTTAAAACAAATTTGGTTGAAGTGGGCTGAGCTGCCTTTGTAACTTCTTATTTTGTGATTTGTTCTGTGAAAGGCCGCTGGACACTACAGCAGAGGCATCGAGAGTCCACGGCAATTGGACAGGTCGAGATCTGTGAGTCCTCTGCGGGGCATCCACTCTCTGGAACACTCCAGGTACGTTGCAGCACATACTGCTGTATCTCGCAGGAAAAAAGGTACTGAAAAAAGGCAATGCTTTTCCATTTAGGCTTCACCTCTAACTGGGCACCAACCACTAAAAAATGCAATTATTTTCACAACTGTGTCTATGCAATTCATACTGGGGTTTTTTTGTTACTTTTTGTTTTTATGACATGCCTCCCTTTTATACACACAAATGCACAAAAGTCTCTATTGTTCCTGCATTTAATTCTGCAACCTACAACCTACCCAAATGTTCAGGAGGATTCCAAATTTGAAAAAGACAACCCCATTCGAAAAGCTAGTAGGTTTGCCAGGTTGGAAATGTTAAGATTATGTGCTATTTTATCTACAACACGGTATATCAATAAGATCCTGGTCATGTAATATTAGCGCAAGATATTATTGAGATGTTGAAACATTTATAACAATGTTTGTTTAGTTTCATGTGACCCAAATTATTTTACTCTATAATGTTTTTTCTCTATTTGTATTGTCAGTAAATTCCCATTTGGCACAGAGTACGCCAAGAACCTGCCAAGCCCACCACTTTCCCGGCAACATTCCCTTTCCCGCCTTCCAGCGGCGTCTCTCGATGAGTCTGGTCTGGAGCTTTCATTGGGCCACAGGGGATGGAGCAGATCGTCCTTGGACCTTAGGGCATCTCTGACAGAGAGTGCCCAAAGTAGGGCAGGTCTTGTGCAGTGCTTGAAAGAAGCCAAAGAAAAACTGGAGGGACAATCAGAAGAGCTGAGGAAGAGGGACAAGGAACTGGAGCTAAGCAAAGCCAAAATAGACATGCTGGCCCTAAAGCAGAAAGTAAGAACCTAGAAATATTTGCGTTTCAAGTCCGGTGGGTGCACATAGATAGTAGAAATATGAAGCAGCTTTTGTACAGTGTAAATGTACATAAGTTAAAGGCAGTCCTGTTTCCAACTGTTTAATTTTGCAGTTAAATACATAAACATTTGCAAACATGTTTACAGATATCTATTACATACCTTATGTGCATACAACAGAGGCATCATAACTTCATATTCAAAGGATTTGTGCGAGTATTCCTCAAATCATTCTCCTTTTATTAAGTTACAGTTCCACTTTGGTGGCAGTTGAGTGGGACTAGAGAAGGGGATATATCATCAGGTCAATATCATGTTCCCTGAAGTAAAATAAGCCATTTATTACACCCAAAACTAACATTGAGTACAAAAGGGACAAAAATAGGCAGGTTGTAGTTATGTTAAGAGCTGTGAAGGTGAGTTTCCCCTTGAATTACAGTGGAAAAATAGAGCAACATTAGGTACGAAAATAATATAACTGCTGGGGAGCAGTCTGTTACTCACCCAGATGCCGTGAAACTATTCTTTGAAGAGAGGCATGGCTAGTCCACACAATATGTTGAAAAGTGAGTTCCCAGCTGTGAAAATCAACAAAGCTTGTTTTCTACCATCATCTTACTGGAAAGATAACTCTCAGCATGCAATGTATTCTATGTAAACAGAGTGGGACTTCTGTGGTCCTAAAATCTTAATCAGGGCCAGGCAGGACCCAGTGATATAAAGAGAGTATAGACAGGTGGTATAGATGATTGATTTATGTTTATGCTAATTTGGTCAGGAACACAACGGTACTTTTTGTGGGTGTTAAAGCCAAACCAATAAACTCACCCTGAATTCCATAAAATAAAAGTAGCAAAGTCATCAGTGAGAGAACACCAACCGCAGGACATGGAACTGGACTTGATGTCATCTAGGATGATCAATAAGCTAATCCGAGCCAAGGACATAATGGCGCAGATTCCAAGTATCGTTGATGATAAAGCGGAGACTATTTCGAAAAAATCAAGCAGGTTGGCCAAGAGACACAAGGACATTGCATGGATGGCCATCCAGGGAGGCTATCCCTAAAGACATTCATGCATGCTAGGGGGCTATGCAGATATACACAGGGGACATCACTACATATGTTCTGGCAGTGTCCTTTTGCACAGGTTTGGCTGGGATCCCTGCAAAATTAACTAAAATATTCTGTTGGGGGTGGGGGTCATCTCCTATCACTCTATATACGCTTTTTCCAGGAACTCACAGAGAGGGTGCCATTGAAGGAGCATGGCAACCAATATGTTGTGTTAAGGGTGCTTCGTGGTTTGCTGATTGTAGGAAGACAAAAACCCCACAACCTCTCATCTAATCCCCTTAACCCCAGGTGTCACTCCTGACTTAGCCCTTGGAAAAGTTTACGTTTTTACTGTTCCGATGACTTGCTGCTTTTTAATACATTAGGCTAATGTATAAATCATTGATGCTATGCTGTGACACGGTAGAGTATTTAAAAATTCATGAGGGTTTTGCTGTCTAAGGTGTACTGTTTTTAATATTATTGACTGTACACACATCAAGCCTGTATATACTTGGTGAAGCTGTCCATGTTTGTGTTCCACACTGTGTCACAGCATGCTTTGGATATAAAATGTTTGTCTTGTCTATGAATAAATTCAATCGAGCCGAGTCATCAGTTCATGTAAAACACTTCTTTCCTTAATAAATTATAGCAGGGGAAGAAGAGATTTGAAGTCACTGTATATATTTCACTCACTAAGGCACTTAATGCCAAATCTTATTCTATTGTTCAGAGCTATGGGTTATGATGGCAGCATATAAATAAATAATAAGAAAAAGAAACCTGAGAAATTGTAGGCTTCATTGAGCGTTCTTATTCTCCATTCTAATTGTTTTTAAAAAAAAATACAATAGATTGTCATTATTGCAGTATGATCGAGCCTTATAATTGAGTGAACAGCATCACAGATAAACCATGTAAGGATTTTTTTATTGTGAGGTACATAACATTTAAAGAGAATTGATATTAATCAGCTATGTGTCTGTGCTATAATGTAAGGCGAAATGCCAGGTATCTGTGGCGTGGCAAGCTTGGCAGGATGCTGGAGCACTAGGTTCACTTCACATGCATTTGTGCCCATTTTATGTAGTTTTTCCTTTTTGTGTGCATCAGAACATGTCTCTACTGCATATACTTTGTATAATGGTAACATTTTGATTCATTTCTTCATAAACCTGCCTTAAATCTGTATTTTCAGCAGCTAGAAGGTTCCATATCTGAACTGGAGAAGGAGAAAGGTTGGCTGGAAGTATCTCGTTATGAGGACAAGAAACAAAGGGGAGAACTGCAAGACAGGTAACAATGGCTTTTGTGTGACTAGAGATGTCTATATTGTGATTTGAGACATGATTGTTTTCCATTGTTGTTTATAATACAGACAAATCCATTTTTGCTGTACTGTGTTTTCAAATCGCAAAGCTATGGTTAGTATTGGCACGTAAGGCCAGTCATCAACCAAATAGTGCTCCAGGCGTGTCCTTTGTTACCCACACATGAACATGTCATGTGTGATTTTTTTATACATTTAAAATGCCAGTATCGGCCTAGATTTTTTGTGCATGCCCTCCATGCATTGTTTAAGTTCCCGCCCCTGTTCCTGCCCCTGTCATGTTCCAGATGTACACATTGGGGGGCATTTTCAGTAGTGACTGCCGGTGCCTTGATGGTCCAGGTACCCCATATGGCTGCTTAACTTGCCTGGCACTAACATGGCCCTGTTGGCAACCCAGCATTTAATGTAGGCCTGCTTTCTATAAATACAAAAAAACAAGTAGCCTTAATAATTGTATTATTTTTATTTTGTTGTGGAATAGCATTTAACAGATCTTACTACACGTAAAGTTTTTTACATTAGTATCACTAATACTCCTTTAAGACAGGACTAATATAACATGACAAGTCCAGCACTCACTGATAAGTAAAGTACAAAAGCACATGTCTGCTTTTTAACACAAAGTGTGCATCTGATTACCCAGGTCCCTAAAATCACATTTACCAGAGGAGTTTTAAGGTCTTATGAACTGCACCCTACTGATGTCGTAGAAGTATTGCATATACCTACTTTGTTTCTCTTTTTTGGAAATGATTACAAATACAATTCAACCTCAGTGTTTCAATCTTTCATCTTTTCAGTCTTCTGTAATTATACTTCCTCTGCTCTGTTTCCAATCAGGATTGTCAATTTGGAAATTGAAGTAATGAGGGCTAAATCTAACCTGGAAAACCTGAATTATACCAATATGTTCACGAACCAGAAGAATGCCACGGTAAAACCATGTCGTTTAACTCAACAATGCGTTATAAGGGTTACATGGCAAACCCTTTTATCGGGCTCTTTCTTACTTTGTCTAGCAATCTTAGTCTAACTATTGAAAGAATTATGTGATCTATACTCTGCATATCAGTAGTAGGAATGTGCTGACATTGAAGTTATTGGGAGTGCTTGACTTGCATGTGCACGAGGGTCTAAATAGACCTCCGCGCTCTGGAGTCGGCTTGGGGTACGGATATCACGTGCAGATAGATGTCGTGGGCCGAACACATTACCAGCATGTGAAAGAGCTGGATGGTGCGGGAGATGCAAATACATATGGGGTGGATTTAGCAGAATCCCCCAATGCAGTTGCAAAAGCAACACCACAAAAATGAATGTTGTGTGACAACTGGAGCTTCCCTTTAATGTCATCTATAAAGGAGAAAGTACATCTCTTCACCTGGAGAAAAATGAACATTTTCAATGGCATATGCTTATAAATGCACAGGAGTCTTTGGCCTAATGTAAACACATATACATGTTTATCTGAAACCTTACAATACTATAATTTATGGTTTACCAGTATAGTAACACTGTGACCGCCTCTGCGGTTCCAAAGGAGAATGATGGTATGGTCCAGGAGCTCCGGACAGCCCGTGAGAACCTGCTCTTTTTCCGGAACCGTGTTAAAGGCCTGGAGGCTGAAAAAAATCGTGCTCTAGAGGAACTCAGGACATTGCGAGAGGTGGGATACAGAAAATGTATTCATTTAATGATGTAAATTAAATTACGCTGGCAATGTCCCTCTTCCTCCATTAGTATTTACAGTCTGATTATCGACATGTATTATTTATTTTCCTGTGCACATGTGCAGGTGACAATTTAAAGTAATAAAGGTCATATCATTTTATTTATAGGGTAGTCAACTGGCTCTCAGCCAGACCAATGAGGCGAATCAGAGGGCTACTGATACAATACAAGCCCAACAGAACATGCAAGAGGAACTCACTGATCTCCAAATAAAGTACAACAGCGCCAATCTGGTATGGACATCTCTCACCTTTAAATTACCTTCTGCTTGGACCTGTTCCAGTGAGCCATCTGTAGGAAGTTTCACTTGTAGTTAATAGTGGACATTTAAGAACCGGTTGACAAAGAACCATTGATACGGTATATATGTCTGTAGGAGCAGTTAAGGGAAGGTTTACGAGTGAATCGACGTGAGCACTTGGGGAAATGGATTGGATATAGCTTTTTAAAAATCTAGGAAGAATACCCAGAGCAATAAGAAAAGAGTTGTGGGAGTGATTATTTTTTAATTGAAAGTGGATTTTTCACATTTTCCATTTATTATATTTTACAGCTCTGTAACACAAAAACCTGACTAGTATTGTTTGCAGATAAATATATTTATGCACTAGAAATCCACTTTATGTATATGCTACTGGGAACAGCCGTCCTAACTTCCCGTTTACATGATTTGCATTATCGTTCTTCTCCCCTTTATATAAATTAGTGCTTCTCTTTAAGCTTGAATGTCCGGTATGAAGTCTCGGAATCCATGAGGATTTATGAATACGCTGCATTTGCCTCAAAAATGTTGTCATTATATGGAGGCATGTTGCTTTTTTGTTGTTTTTTTTTGTTATCATTGTGCTATTCTCAACAGGAGAAAGAACTGCTGTCCTCCAAGGTAATGAGGCTAGAGGAGAAAGTTTCTGATCTGGGTGTAAGGTTAAAGATTGCTCAGACAGATAAAGAACGATTCTTGCAGGTAAGAACGGCCATACACCGATCACTATAGGGGACACCCGCAAGATGCTCCAACGCATGGTATATCTGCGGTAACATCAAAGTATTAGCAACGTCCGGCTTTCAGAAACATTAAATCATAAGAAATAGTAAGAAATGTTTTAGCAAAAACACTAGATGTACAGTGATTCAAACGCTGCCAACATTACAGGAGAAGCTGGATCTCCATCGACGCACACAAGAGCTTTCTTTAGAGCTGGAGAGGGCACAGAGGGGCCGGGAGGGCTTTAACGACCAGGTTAGTGACCTCCACATTGAGCTGGTTGGAGCCAAGGCCCAAGCTAACCGCCAGGACCAAGAGAAAGTACAGATGAAGGAGGAGCTCGTGTTACTGAAGCAGGTATGAATAAACACAGCCTTCTAAACTAGTGTCAACACTAAACTCGACTGTTCACCAACAAATACTCCTTTAGTATTGATGTGAACGCAACGTTACAAACTAAATTTGAGTTTTTGGTGGTTTTCTATTGTATTACTATAGTTTATTCTGCCCAGGTGAATGACAGACTGACACTGGAGCTGGGACAGACACAGCAGAAACTTCAGAGTTGCATGGATGAGCTGCACCAGATCCAGGCAGAGCATAAGATCTCCACAAATCTTGCATCAGCGCTAGAGGCTGAACGTGCGCAACTCTTGGCGGAGAAACAGCTGCTGCAGACAGCCGTGTTGAATGATGAAGAGAGTGACAGTATACGAGAACTCAGGTGTCTGGGGGGTTTATGTGACTCATTAGGAAATACGGCATCAAACAATAGTATCGTATTTTTTAAGAGGCTGCACTCTCTGTAGAAACACGGAGAGCCGAAGAGCCTTCCATTTAGTTTATTCTGAATTTGTCTTCTAGGTCTTCACGTGAGCAGCTTCAAGAGGAGAGGGATGCGCTGCGTA
The DNA here is from genome assembly GCF_027358695.1 of Spea bombifrons. NCBI lineage: Eukaryota > Metazoa > Chordata > Amphibia > Anura > Pelobatidae > Spea > Spea bombifrons. The sequence continues at coordinate 75,237,453 of NC_071090.1, forward strand.
CCCGTTGCAACACCTTGGAGGTAGCTCTGGAACAGGCGCATGAACAGATGGGCAACCAAATACAGGAGCAGCAGCAAGTGACATTGTATTGGAAGGAGAGGTGGCAACAGGCAGCCCTGAATTTGAAGAATGCAGAAGAAAAGCTGGAGCAGACAAGTCAAAAAGATGCTGAAAAGGTGATTAAATAATGTAAGGTGTACCTCTGTATTACAAACAATCATCCACACATTTGCTAACAATTGTAGATGAATTTATGCTACAGAAGTAGACCACATATATGGCTACCAGAGGTCATACACAGTGCCATCTGGGGTTTAAAGAATGGAGGAACATTGACCCTTATGGTATCATTGTGCAACCCTAACGCATTCAACTATTTGGTCTTAATTAACATGACAAAAACAAATTGTTGGTGCTGTTGGCTCAGCCATTCTCTTACCTTGCAGAGCACAGAGCTGTTACAAGAATGTGAAATGCTCCAAGCAGGTACGGAGGAGCTGTCTGAACTCAGAGCAACTGTGAACAGGTTGGTCAAATACATTATACATGTTGTGGTTGTGCTGCTCCGTGTTCATTATTCTACAGTTCACTAGTTCACAGCTAGTTCTGAAAATTATTTTCTTTTGCTAGACCTTTTTTTCTGGATATTTTGTATTTGACAAACTTTACAATACAATGTAATTGTATTTTTAGTTTGACACATTTTGCAAGTTCTCATGGATATAAATGTGGCTGTTTATTTCATAGAAATATTTCACATTATTGATTCAGTGCTTCTCAAATGTGACCTTAATGGCCACGAACAGCACAGGTTGTGAGAGTTATCACTTTATCTTTTTGAGAACAGTTGCTGCTGAAATAATTGAAGAAAGCTTAAAGGTTTGTCTTTATTCTAGTCTGAAGGAAGAAAACAACCAATTGAAAAAGACGATAAAGAAACAGGAGCAGAGTAATCGCCTTCAACATCTTCAAAGTGACATCCAGACCACCATGGTATGTTTGAAACACACAAGGGTCGCATGGATGTTGGAAGGATATGTTAGAGCAATTCAGAGAGAAACAATTGTCCTGCTTTCCTTGGCAGCCAATCTCTAGGAAAGTCCTCCTTCTACTGTAGGGGCCACTTGGTCTAATGCCTTATGAAGTATTCATATCACTATTGCTGAGCCAGAAGATGCTATGACATCAAATACTTTAGTTATTTGTTTATTGTATTTACACACACTTCACTGAGAGTGAATGTTCTTGCAGCAAATTATCCCAGTGCAAACAAATCAATATAATTGAAGTTTTAAATACTACAATAACAATGTTTACATCTTTTCCTGTACAGGATGATAATACAGAAGAAGTGAATTATCCACAAAATGAACTCTCTGCACAGTTACAGAGAACTTAGTGAGTTACATGTTTAGACAATGTCATTCCATATTGTATGATGATGTATCATTGGACATTTATAATAAAGAATATGTCAAGGGTACATTCAAATCATCAATAGCTTGTAATAATAACCTTCCCTAAAAAAGGGGACACTGTTTTACCTCTAACAAATACTGGCTAATGTGCATTATAGTTAACAACCACTCCAATGCCTGTCCCTGTTTTTTGTATCTTCCTTATATATCGCATGTCCTGCAGGCTTACCCACAATGGGGCATTTTTAAAGTTATCACGAGGCCATTATAGTTTTATTTTTTTAGAGTACAAAATGTTTGGGGGGGGGTTCAATATAACATTGATTCAACAAATACAAATCAGAATGGCATTTGCCGAGTGCGGCAAGGGGAGCATTCGTCCATTCACTGGAATGTATGGATTCCCTCCCCTCCTCTGCACAGCTGGTACTTTTTCCCAGTACATTTGCTGCCACTGTTCAGATATCTAGACATGTTCTAATGTTCCCCTGGTATGAAGGGCTGATATTTATTTCTCTCTGTAGTGACAGAGTTAAAGTTCTGGAGAGAGAGCAATCAGAAAAAGACATTGAGATCAGAAAGCTTAAGGTAAGTTGAGTTGGGATGCTTTCATTGGCTTTTGTAGAAACTCAAGCCCTCAAACGTAAACTCAACATTTGTTCCCACTTAAGTATGATTAACATCTACAACCTAAATAGACGTGTCTCCAATGTTGATCTTGACGGCTAGGTTGACCAGCTCATTCCTAGGGAATCACATCAGTTGCTGGTGCTATTTCTGTAATGTTGCCTTTTCTGGCATGACATCACCATCACCAGATTTATCAGCAAGTCAATTCATGCACATAGCTCCAGCTTATGACAGGCACCTGCACCAGGGCCAATTTGAATCCCCCTTACGACCCTGCATATGTATTTGTATGTGGATGTTATAAAAGTTTAACCGTTTTCCCCAAAACAAGCCATAAACAGTGCCACAATTAATGGACACTGATTGGTGGGTTGCCAAAATTGACAAGGGGCGATTGTAAATGGTAAGGACACCATGGCTTACCACATTGTTAAAAGAATGTGGATGAGTGATGATGTTGGATTGCCAGTTTTTCAGACCAGTTTATTTACCGTGCAGGCAGAGAGTGGCGCTGTCCTTCGTATTGAACTGGATGTTTGTAAGCAACAGCTGGATCTGGAGAGAAGCCATAGAGCCGCTCTGCAGGATAGAGTTGGGCAGCTGGAGTCCAGGCTCAGAGCTGAGGAACAGGGTGCTGAGGTGAGTAAACCTTGTATCAGGGTCAGAATCCTATGGTCAACACTCTTGTTGATATCAGACAGCAGGCTGTTAGTGGAACAGAGACTTTAGGAAGCAGTCATCTTGTTTCTCCTGGCAGACAGTCTAGGAGTCATAAGTTGTGCTAATATTGCCTCGAAGGTTATACATAAACTGGATGCCCTTCAATTTCACTGGAAGTAACAATTTGAGTGGTACTCACTACTATAATTGTTTGAGACTATGAAAATGTTTGGATTCAAGCAAAATCTGCCTGTACTATGCAGCTTTTTTTGATAATTTGTAAAGAATCACTTTACATCATTTTACAACATCTTTAATTAAATACAACATCAGAAACATCATCCCAAATAATGCCCAAAGCTAAGGTTTATTTTATTTTATATTTATTTTCTGCACAATTGACTAATGTTAAAAGCTGTGTGGGCAACATGTACTATGAGGTGAAGACCACCAGGTATCATAAATTCAGTGATCATAACATAATCCTTTCTTCCGTGTTAGTGAAAATGATGTTTGTCTGATTTTAACCCATAGGCATCTTTTATTGCAGGTTCTTGAGAACAATGTGGATATCCAGAGATCTCAGTCCTTTAATGAGAGGTGTGCACGTAATCTGTGAGCATAGAAGTACTTGAAGATATTATTACTAGATGGATACTACTAGACCATTCTAAGCTGAGTTGAGAACCGGCAGTGACCAATTGTCACCTAAGTGGCCACAATCCAATCTGGGGAAAAACAAAGGGCTCCCTACCTGCATTTATCTGTCTGCAGGGCAGTATATCAGGGGCATTATCGCGGTTGGTCTAGTGAGACACCATACAGATTTGTGTTTCTGTTGGAAATTATCAAATTTTTGTTCCCCATGTCTGTGTTTCCATCTATAGAGAGATTTAGGAAGCCTAGTTATGATTTACCGGTATATGTGACTTTTTGTTTGATTTTATTGTTCTTTGTTTTTTTTTTTACCCAGTATATTTATTGGTAGCTGAGATGCTATAGTTAGAAACCTTGATGCTTTATTGACCAGTAATTATGTACGCCAGTAGTTCATCTTTTGTTTAGAGCACATATTTAAAAATGAGACCTCTTTCAGGTCAGCATCAGATGAAGCCAGGTCACAAATTGTAAACCTTCAACAAGAGCTGGAAAAGGAGAAAGAAGTAAGGGCGCAGAAAGATGACATAATATTATTATTGAGAGAGGTAAGATGCCGTGACTCTTTTCTTAGGCAATAATAACTGGCGTATTATTATTGACTAAATCTGCCAACGCACACAATGCACATGCAAATCCTTATGGCAAAGTTTCCATTTCCACTAGGTTTTTTATAAGTCTCGGTATCGTGTATGCAGTGTGTTTTTCGAACTCGATACTTTGCAGTTAGGTATTTTTGCGAAGTGGCATTGGTTGTATGAGTTATTTGTTTAAGAAGGAACAGCTCACTTAATGGCTCTGGTAATAGAAACCGTGTGAGCACATATTCAATGGTAGTGCTCCCCTACTGCAGTCCCCAACAGCAACAGAGTATTCCCAATGAACTCACGATTGCCATAATGCTTATTATTTAGACTCGGTGACTGCAGTGGCTGTGCTGAGATGAAGAAACTGGGAAACCCCAAATTGCCAGGTTCCTTTATAATTGGAGTCAGCGACCATTATAATGTAGTGGGCATTCACAAAGATACCCTTCTGTATCTGTCTTTAGGAACTAGAAGAGCTGAAGCACAAGAAGCCTGGGGAGATTAAGGTGAGTCCAAATTCACGTAGAATTTTCATGGATAGCTGCTAATCAAGTTGGCTTAGTGGAGTATTGGCAAGTGGTTGCTTTATCTTTGTCTCGTACTTTAGTTTATAGGCAACAATGTAATGTAACCCAAACAGTTGGAAGCCACAAGGTATTCCAAACAATTTAACCTTTTCATTGTGAGAGGCAATAGAGATGTCATACTGTGTATAGTGGGTTCCTGTCTACATCATACTACTACTTATGTAAACCTGCTTGCTTGTATGGAGAGATTTCTATTAAATTGTTTACTTTTGCATATGTGTGTTTCAGGCATCTTTGGAGGAGGTGGACTCAGAGCTGATTTTCGTCCGCGAGGAACTTCAGAAAGTATGGGACATGTTGAAGATAAAAGACACAGAGCTGGAGGAGCAGTATCAAGAACTGAAGTCTGCTCGGGGTCAGGTACTACATTGGGTACAACTATAAAAATTGTATAGTAGTTTTAGCAGCTTGACGTATAGAGTTTAATAGGACTGATAGGACAACTAGGAAGAGCCTACACATCTGACACATTTTCAGACAGTCCTGTCATCAGGAGGGTGACCAAGAGGAGTCACATTGTATTCTCTATTTGATTCTAACCATACATAAACAATGTATTTAAACCTAACCCCCAGTTCCTTTTTGCAGTACACGGAATGCAGCAATGAGAACCTTAGGCTGGAGCAGTTGGTGGTCTCATTGCAGAAGCAGCTGACAGAGTCGTAAGTTTACACATGTTCTGGAATAATGCATCATATGGAGCTTCACCCTGAAATCATTAGTCACTATTGTTACCATAGACTAACACATAATAATAGGTTGTTTTTCATTATAAGGAAGAACATGGACAGAGTTAAATGTGTGGGAGCATGATGGCAATAGAATAGCACTGAGGTGATCACACCCCAAACATTTTCATCACGGAGTATTCTTAAAGTATACGAGCAGAGGAGGGCTGGTACCTTCTGGCCTGGGGGTCAGGTAAAGCCAAGTGGCCCGATTTACACACACATTCTCTCATGCTTCCAAACGCACACTAACATACACACTCATTCTTACATACTCCCTTTGTGAGCAGCCTGCATCACATGACCCCATCCCGTCCCCGTCTCTGCAATTTGGCCCATCCAAGTCAGACTTTTTTGTTTTGAAGAAGAATATTTTTTTACCAGCCAGGGGTGGAACAGCGTTGATTGAGTGCACGCAGAGATCCCAGTGAGTCTCGCTAAAAGTCTCTTTTTTGAACTCTCTCAAGTTCCTCAACTCATGAGTAACTCACAGCAAGTCTGCAGGGTTGGTCTCAGCACTCGCCATCCCATGAATGTTGGTGTATTTTTCCTAGGAAGACAAATCTAAAATGGTGGCAGGACCTGGGCTGCTTTATTTGAGACAGGTCGCTCTATTGAGACAAAAACTCATGTCCCTGCTTTCAGGAGATCAGAATGTTTTGGTAGACACAGAATAATTATGTCAAAACTTGATGCTATCTGAAATGGAAAAAACGGGAGGAGCTGCAAATATTATTTATTCCTGGTGACTTGTAAAGAATAGAGTTGGATGAATTGTAACTTCACTAAGCACACACATCCCCTGGGTAAGTTGCGTTGCGTGTCCTGACTTAACCCCTAAATAAATGCCTTTTGTCTTTTAATGCTTGGTTTCAGGGAGCAAACAGTGAAACGTCTCAAGCACATGAGGGAAGTGGAAAAAACAGAGCTGGATATTGAAAGGTCATCACTGGAGCTAAAGGTAAACACTGAAACTTTATTTCCTATTTATAATCTACCTGTATCACTTTCATGGTTACAAGTTTCAGAGGGAGTAGTGCGCAAACAATGGTGTATTTTAAAGCTGATTCTACACAAGAAAAGGGAAAATTCGACCCAGAAGGGCTGGTAGATTTACACTTGGTTAGAACAATGGGTTACTTTAGTGTAAGGCACTGAACGGTTCAGGTATTATAGAACATGTATGATAAAAGGATTGCTCTTAGGAACTCTGAGAAGTAGGATTTACAGATAAAGGCCCGGTTTACTCCTTTGGGTTTCACAACTGGGTTTAAAGCATAAGAAAAAATGTGTCTGCGCCATATTATATTCACAGATACCAAGTGTTGGGATCAGCAGACCGCTAATTAAAAATATAATGAGTACATTAATGACCAAAAAAGAAAAAGACAGGAATAAAATATTATTTTAGGTCGCCAAAAAAATAGTTTGTGGCTATCCGGTAGAGCAAAGATAATTAATTAGAGACATTTTGAGCCTACATGTCTTCCCTTCTCCAGCTGGCAGAGGCACGGGAGCAGGCTGAGGAGGCTTCATCCCAAACTGGGCTGAAGAGACCAAAGGAAGTCCAAGCTGCAGAAGGTTCCCACCTGAAGTGTGCTCGCTGTGACGTCTTCCTGCTACAACTAGACAAGGCCATCAAGGGTGTGTGGGGGACATGGGGCCGCTTTTAACAATTTTTTTTTTCTTTTCCAAAAAAAATGGGAAAAATAGTACTGTGGTTGTCAAATGCAAGTTTTGTTGTGTCTATATTATTTTTCTGCAATTAAGCTACTCTCTTTTGACCGGCTATTTAATTTGAAGTGTTGTGGTATCTCAGGAGTCATTGTGACGACATGTGGTTGGATGCTTTTCGTTTTTGTAACCAGGATGCCAGGGACGCAATGTGGAGTTACAGGAGGAGAAGAGCCAGGTGTTGGCGTCATTACATCAGCTGCAGGAAATATTAAAGGTGAACAGTTTTTCATTTAGTCCCTACATAACCTCAAGTAATTAAAATAAAAACGTATGTCTAAAATAGGAGAAGATTATTTAATCCTCTAACTGCTTACAGAGGGAATGAGTTTTAGACATACATTGGCTTTAACCAGCAACTAAACAGCAATAACAAAAACAACTACACTAGCTGTTTGCACAGGCTGCAATGGATGGAAAGCATTTGTTCGACTGTCTTTCATTTGCTACAGAACACCTTTTTTCTCTCAGCACTAGGAATATAATTGACTGCTTTTCTGTAGTCAGTCCGGCAACACATCTCACTCTCCTGTATTCCAGGGTAATTTTTTCTCTCCCCTTTTGTGTCTCTATAGGATGTTTCTAAGCAGACAAAAATGAATGAGAATGTGGCTCAAACCTTACAGGTGGACAATGAGACTCTAAAAAAGCAGCACAATTTGGTTACAGAGCAGGTAATAAACCCATTCACACCATATAAAGAAAGCTGTGTCGTAGTGTGACTTGGTATGATGACTTGCACTATCCCGTGCGTATATCATTATAATTAAACAGGGCCAGATACTAGGTATACATATCCTAAATATAGTCATACGTATAATAATAACTGCTAGTACTGGGTTACTGAGCTTCCAAGGAGATAGACAGATAAGGTCGGTACAAGTAAAATTCACATATTATACTTTTTTTTAAATCCTCAATGTTCAAAACTTTACTTTTTTGACCCAAATCATCTCGTAATTATCATTTACTAAACTAATGCTTATGTATTTTCTAAAAGGTTCTTATTTTCTCCTCATTTCCCTCTCTTTTTGTAGCTCAAAAATTTGTTCAAAGAGAAGCAAAATCTGGGAAAAGCCTACAACAAACTCCCTAAGGAGGAGATACCAAAGGAGGAATGGGCTGTTAAGTCAAAACTGGTTAAGGTAATCTATGCTACTTCTTATATTATAATCTGGCTCAAACATCCAGATCCAGTCCTCACATCAGTCTCTTTTCTTAGAATGTGTTAAGCGCTATCAAAGACAATGAAAGACATCAGGAGGAGCTTGGTGGTCAGATAGATCAACTACAAGAAAATGAAGCCCAGAAAAAAGAAATGAGAAGCCTAGAGAGGCAGCTTGATGAAAAGTCAGACCAGGTACAGCACAACATATAACCTATGCTGGAGGTAGTTGGGGATTTTTTATGTTTCAATTCTTATTAAATTCTTGGGTGTAGAATCCTGCCAACTTCAGTGTTAGGCAGGAACTGCCAGTGCCCCAACGTGTAGCATAACTAAATTAATTATTTAATGAACGGGGTGGGGGTTATCATAGACCAGAGAAAAGCATGTTAAAATGCCTTTCCCATTGTATACAGATGAGGATTTTTACTTTAATCTGTAAATTACCCATTATGAAGGTTTTGGAAAAGCTAACAAGTCTACTTAAAGACTGGAAATGCTGCTGGTTCTACAGAGTCTAGCTCTAGATCACAGTTCCAAGACAGGGACTTTTAGCTTCACTGTGTTTATGTCCAACTACTGTCTCATGGAATCTTGTTATTTCCAGATATCCTCTATGGCGTCTGAAATCAAAACATTACGAGAAAAAAATGAGTCTTTGATGAAAGGTAATGCACACACAAAAGGTACTATATATGCAAAACATAACCTGATTATTGTTATAGTATTTATTAATCGGAAATGCAAAAATGTTTGTGAAAATCTTGGGGCAGGAAACAAAAAACAGTAGCAGATGTCCTGTTTGTTTTGCAGTTTCCTACATTTATATATAATAACTTTGGTGCTTTATCTTCTTCATGTTTATTTAGCTAAACTGCGTTTCCAGCAGCAGGTCCAGCAAATAAGGAGCATCTCTCAGCCACACCATGAAAAGGAGCTGACAGACCCTTCTGTTCCCCGGCTGTCTGCTGACCCAGTTGATGCCCACCAAAGTATTAAAGCAGAGTTTATATTGTCTGGGAGCCAAGAGTCATTGGCTGCTTCAGCTGAAAGCCAAGCATCATTTCAATGTCCATCCGAGGGATCTTTGACAGCATCCCCCCAAAACTCAAGGCCTGGAACCCCCTTAAATCCCAAAGTTCATGGATCACCATTGAGACCCATCTTTCCAGGGACTGCAATGAAAAGTTGGAAAAGGTCCTCAGAAGTATCTCTGTTAAGTCCAAGGAGTCAGGCTGACAGCGAGGCTACAAATGATACACAGGGTTCCCTCACTCCTAGGGCATCTGCTCTGCTTTCTCCCAGACCATACCGCCCTCAGAAGACCATACAGACCTTTAAATTTAGAGATATCCAGGAACAATCAATCAACTGAAAGTATAAGGGAACATTTGGTTCATGGATAGGATAGAAACAGATAATTATATTATTGCATCAATGTGAAAAACTCATCAGTTCATATTTTTTACAATAAACTATGTTGATTCATTTACAATTAACGCATATGACACAAAAAAGTGGCCCCTTCATCTTCACAGGTTATCATAACTGGGTTTTTTTTTTTTGAGTAATATACATTTTGTACTATGAAATATAAATGATTGTGGCAAAAATGTTTAAACAAAATTTTGGATCAGTGAGTCATTTACTGAAATGAAAATATCAGTCACTTGATTTCTTCCTTTGCATTATTACTGACCTCAAGAATTTATTTTAGTTTTATATTTTACCAACCAGCCAGTAATACTGGCGATATGGCAACAGTATCAGACTATTAATGCATCAATGAAATGGCTAAAACGTTCATTTAAAAAGTTCTTAAATAAAGTAAAATATGTGAATGAGAACAAAGCCCTACACATTTATGATTTTAATTTCACACATTTATATAAATACAGAACTTATACAACTATATTTTTCTAAACATGAAATAATGTATTAAAAGTCTTTATGTGAGATCATTATTGTTCAGCGGATAAGAATATTTTTTTTGTAATTTAGTATTCTTTACGGATCTGATTTTCAATGGGCTGGGTAACAAATTCTGGATGCTCAGTGAGGAAGTTGGCAATGTGCACATTATTAAAGTTATACCAGTCTTGGATGAAATTATGCTATGTAGGCTGCATAATGATAGCTGGAAAATATAAGATTCACAAACTTACACAAGTAATTGTATATAACTATATGTGAAAAACAAATCATTCAGTATTATAACAGCGGCAAACATTATTTCCTTTGTGGCACAAGGTTGGAGTGTTCAAAGATGGGCAGAGTATTTTTGCAGACATAAATATCAACTATTGTTTTTGATTACGGTACTTTATAAAATATGGCATATTGTGCTGCAGTTTAGTGCTTAAAGGGTACAGCACGGGATAGGTTACATATCCTAATAAAGGGTTTATTGCCAAATGGGGGTCCACGGAAGACTAGTAATCTGCTTCCTATAGTAAAGCCAGCACATGCTGAGAGGTGATGGATAATGTATAAGAAATCAATTACATTAGAAAAACATTTCTTGAGTTCAATGCCTAAATGCACATAAAACACGAAATAAGAAATGTCATTATAAATGCTACAGTCAATATTTTGGAATCTGTACTTCAGACACTAAGTGACATCATAACACTAAACATTTTTTTTTATTTAAATGAAAAAGCAAAAGGCTATTTTACTTACAAATGTTGTTCCTTTTACTCTTATACTTGGCTACTTAATGGTTGCTGTAGTTCCATAACCTACAATGTATTAAAAGGCACCAGACCACTTGTTATTAAATTGGAAATAACCCCAGCTTGTCCTGTGATGAATATCTCAGTGTGGCCCCAAAGGGACTGCATTTGGACCATATGTATGCACATACCCAATGCCCATGTATATAGCATCGCCGTGCAACACCCAACGGAACACAATTCCTTTATTGGCCTTGTGATGTCAGAAAGAACTAATGCAGTAGGGGCTTTTCTCATGGAAAATGTAATCACACTGCGCAGTGAAGCAAATCATGATCTACTGTTCACAAAAGAAACCGTTTATAGTTCAGGTTAAAGATGCAAAACTGGATTATATGCTTTGTATTAAAATTTGCTATGCCTCAAAGTTCTACAATCTGATATAAGGTATACTTGGAAAAAATGAACATTTAACTTTGAATAGAATTGGTGGTGGAATATTTGATTGTAAGGATATTTGTTTAGTTTGGTTACTAAATATTGTTAAATAAAAAGCCATTTATTGAATATTGAAACTTCTTTCTCTGCCTTGAGAAGTAACAATTTGTTATGAGGTGAAACCACAATGCAATGGTAGGATGTGTCATTGCTGTTTCAGACTGTAACAACACAAAGATCCATCGGACCAGTTGAATAATCCCCAGCAGTGCATAATTCCTAAAACTGCGATAACTGCAACTTTTGCTCAAACTCCTTGCATCACAAAACTTGATGAAGTGACAATACCTGAAATTTTCTTCTGAACACATCATTATTTGAATGGACATTCATCACCCTGATGAAAAAAGTGATCATTTAATGCATTTAAATCTATGTAAACATTCATTTCGTAGGCATTTGATGGGTAAAGATGTATGTGTGTGCAAATATAAAAACATTGTTTGCATATAATTTTGTAAATATATAATTTTGTGAGGCTATGCACTAGTGTTAGACTAAGCAAGACTGATGGATAACTTAATAAAAAAATCTTTTTAGTTCCATTTCATATCTGACCCTCCTGGGTATTGTGGTTACCATGCATACATCCTTCTTGTAAGATAATCTGTTTTTTTTCCGTAAATTCATATGTTTATATACATATATTCCTCAATGAATGCATACATATATATATTATATGACCACAGTACTGTAATAGAGAAACACAGAGCAGTCCAGTTTTCTTAGATGCTGCATTGGATTCAAGCCATTTCTCTGCTATCAGTACCTGCCCTGTCCAACAGAAAGCAGGTGCGCCTGTTCATTGATGCGTGGTATATGTAAGCCACCAGGTGGATGAAGAAATATTCTAGAATACATCTGGTTGCAGTGCATGCCACCGGGCACACTCCATCGGCCCCTTGAAACACATCTCTTCCCAATGAGCCAGACCAGCTTCAGTGGCCCCTGCACCGATAATCACACGGCCAAGAATACGACCACGACTGTAAATTCGGCCCTAGTAGGAGAAAAAGAATGAAGCATTGATTTGCTGAGAAGAAACAATGATGCTGCATGCAGCACTAAGGTCTCCAATATAGAGCACCAAGACTGCGAGGAACAGAGTTGTCATCTGATTTTAATCAGTACAAGTAATGAAAAGTTTTGTAGTTTTTGTTCCGAATTCAGGACAAACAGGCAGATTTTCAACACTATAAGGTCTTCAAACAAAAGACATGTTTGGTTTTTGTGTATCAACCATGTTTGCATCATGTCAAAAGGCATGTTATATCTCTTCTGGCTTATGGAACCAAATTCTAGTCCTATTAAAGAACTAGTGGTGATCTATTAATGATACAATACTACTGAATATATGGGCAATACATTTAGCTGTATGCAGATATAACTAATGGCTGAATAAATGCAAGGTATATATTAAACATATCTTAACCCCATACCTTTTTTATGCATAATTATCCTTTAGATATTGAATTTAAAGATTTGAGATCTGTGACAAAGTGTGCTGAAGCAATAGTAACAATAAAGCAATGCAAATGAAGAGATGAATATTATAAGGATATGTACATTAGGTGAATATTTAATATATATGTTTTGCGTTTTATAAACATTATATTTTGCTTTACTAATCTGAAAAATGTAAGATTTGAAAAAGTAGGAGATCCACTTTAAGATGTTCTAGGTTTCAAAAGAACATCTCTTCTATGATTGTGTTCTCTCTCATTTTTTCCCACTCACCTGCATTACCAGGAACTCCAGGCATAAGGTCTGATCCTGCATAGCCCCAGGAGGGGCAACAAAGAGGAATGGGGCATTCCACACAGGGCTGGATCCAGAAACTGACCTTGTCTCTTTCATTTCCTTTAGCTGACCATTGTGGATAAGGCGTATGCTGACAAAGTGATCTGTGTTAAAAAAATAAAATAAAAAAATAAGGTAACTATTGTAACGCTGTTCAGTTAATATATGCTTTCATTTGTTTCGTAATGGCATTAAAGGTGCCTGAAGAGGGATTATAAGCATAAATGTAGTTATGTGGAGCGCTACCTTAGGCTGCTACCACCTGGACCTGCCACCCTAGGCCTAGTCTCTGATTAGAACTGATGGTATAATACTCAGTGTCTATCAGAATGCATAGCAATGTAAAAATAAATTAAACAAGAAGATAAGTAACATGGGAGAACACAAACAGGGAAGAATGGCCATGGTGAGTCTATGGCAAGCATAACGTGTGTGGTGATATTGGAGAGTTAGCAATACCAGCACAGGCAACACACGTAAGCGACACTCTAGATTACTCTTGTCAAATGAATTCTATAAACTTTACTGTGATGATAATCGTTTTGTTTTTTTATTAAAGCTGCATCATAAAGAAGACAGAGCCAGACACAAGCGTGTCTGCCTCTATGTCTTTTCTTATGATGCACATTTAATAAAGGAGACCATTATCATTGCAGTAAAGTTTATGGAATTCATTTGATGGGAGCAATCTAGAATGCCTGTATGCATTTGCTTGGATGATCTGGATCCGGCCCCTGGTTTGCTCAGCACTGACCTTTTATCCCTTGAGGAGTGAGAAGCTTATTGGGAGTAGAGACGCACGGCTTTTGAAAGTTTATTGAATTTAAATTAGGTACTGACCACAAAGGTGAAAATCCAGATGTGGTCAGTAAAGTCATATAAGTCAGTAAAGTAGCTCTTTTGGTGCTCACAACTCTCAGTCTTCAAGGGAATCTGGGATTCTGACACTGCTACTAATGGGACATTTCAATATTCAAAGCCCGGTAATCAGGGCATGCCCTACCCTCAGTATTTTGGACAGAATGTCACAGAATGTCACATGATACTTAACCCATGTCATGCGGGAGAAAATATACTTTGCCTGATTCTGGGACTGTGCATACCAAGCTGTCTGCAGTCCTAATAAACTGGATATTTGTCAGGACAGCTGAAAGCTGGCACATTAGCCTGGTTGTCGGGATTGTCCAAGCTAATTCAGGACTCGTGTTAGCTTTGGTGGTAATTGCCCTCCAATCCTTTAGTAATATTTCAGTTCCAAATTAAAAAAAAGAAAGGTAGATGTTTAGCAACTATTAAGTCATGGAAAAGTTAATCATATGTAATTAACAATGAATAATTGGGTTATTATTGTGTGGGTTACCAGTCAACAAACTTTCATGATCTGCTTACTTCCTGCACTCTGAGAACAGCCAAGTGCCTTTGGATTTGGTTTTACTTCTTACCTGCAGCACCAGGAATACGCGTGAGCTTTCCTAGGTTTTCTGCCTTCTGTACCATTACTTTAATGCGATTTGCTAACATTTGATACTGCAGGAGTATGTATATCTTGCCCAGGGACTTGGCATGGGTTGCAGGAGCACAGAGAACATCCATGGTACTCAGACTCTGTAGGAATAGAAAGTTTTATCTTGTATGCAAACCAGAAGAAGTGGAGAAGAATGTCCTCTACTATTCTATCACAAATTAAAAAAGTGTTTATGCTTCATTTTGGACAATGTTTCAAAGATGCCTTTGTTAATTTTTTAACCAGCTCAGCACACTTATTTAGTGACTAACTCCAAGACCAGAGATAGCCACCTGCCTGCTCCCTTTGCATGTCTTTAAGGCATCATGGGATTTGTTCTTCAGCACGTTTTAACATGTATGTTAGTATGTAATTGATACCCATAGCTGGTCTGGAATGATAGACATTGTGCATTTACTTTTCCCATGTCTCATCTGCCAGTTTGACCCATATAATTGAGGTTTTGGTTATATGAATTGGCCAAAGCATGATTAAGCTCACCCGCCACGTCAAGGCACACTCTCAGTAGGGTGAGAACCTCCTCTCACCTCCTACATATTGGGCGCACAAAGTATATATATATATATACATCTGTGTGTGTAATCTCATGCGCTTCATAGCGTATCCCTGAATGGCAGAAATAAAATGTGGTCACCCTACTGTACAGCCAATACATTGTTTTTGCAGCATGCTCACACCTGTTGGGTAGGCCTCATTTTACACATTTGTATTATTTGAGCCTGGAACTAGCTTAGCGCGCCCACATTTTTCTTATTCCATTCATTGTTCCCAGTGCTCTTTACTGGGTTGGAATGGGACCTGACCAAAGCGATAACCCCTCAGATAAAAGCAGAACTCCTTTCTTTTAAGACAGTATTATATTAAACACCTGCCCAGTACTTGAAAGGGCATTTTCTAAGGACACAAATTTAAACTACACAGAGGATGTTGGATTTAATCTAATTACATTACACAAAAGCAAAATGCATGTCAACTAAAGCATTTTCTGTTCTCCAGTTTGCTCACTTTTCAGATCCTGGCATCGGTTCACAAACAGACATAATGTTTGAATGTTTTTTTTCTTTGTACAGCATTAGGAGTTGTTCCAAATCTTTACAAAAGAGTTTTCCAGGATATAACAAAATAAATAGCTCTCAGGTGTATTTTTGTCAAGGGTGTTATCCATTAAGTGTAAAGCAGGGCTTATTCACTAAACAAAGAAAGATGAGATAAAAACACCTTTACCCATATGTTATGTCGGGCTTACCTAAGTTTCTTCTGCAAGAAGGGATGTGTTCACTATGCATGATTCAAACATAATTAAACTGGTAATATTTATTCTGGATCATCAAAGATTTTTTATGTATCATGCAAGGTCCTATCTTTAAAATGAACACACAAAGGTTAGCATGCCTTTCAACTACCTCGCTATGTGCAGGACAGTCCCGATTTTGCCACAGGTGATGCTCAGAGGGAACGTGGGATTCAGCACCACAATTCCCAGGTCCCAATTTCATTCTATGGTGTCTGGGACACCAGAACATGCATTCTGAGTGTGTGCATTATTGTGCGCACGCACAGCAGTGCTGCCAGTTTCAGTGATGCTCAACCTCCCAAGTGTCACCCCGGGGCATCCCAATGCGCCAAGAGTAGACGTTGGGAAGTATGGGTTAGCCATGACTCTATAATAACTGATATCCAAGATCCCTGACATATACTTTATTGATTCCAAGTTTGGCTTGCACAAAGTCAAGGCGCATACTTACAATTTACCACTTGGGATCCAGCTAGACACATTACCACAAAACCTTCGATAAAAAGGTTATCATTCAGAGAAAGCTGTCAAATGTACAAAATTTCCTAGTGAAAAATCAGAAATTCTTAACAACACTGTCCCATACTGAAAGCTAGATACACAGATAAGCCAAAATCTTCCCTATTACGAATCATTCTATAATTCTTTCCGAACAAACTTCATAAATTACTAGGATAGGTGTTTCTTGCTGTTAAGGTCTCGATTGCCAGGAAATGGAGACATAGTCTGGCACCTTCACTATAAGACATAATAGAGGTCATGATGAATATCACAACAATACCTTAGTGACCTTCAATAAAACATGGCTTCCATGGAAAACCGCTCGGATACAATGTTATAGCTATATAAAACAATAACTAATAATAATAGTGTGCAGCATTGGGAATGGGAAGGACTGATGTTTTTGATATCTCTCTTTCTCTTTATTAACAAAATAAAAAGCGGTGAACTTTTGATATGAACATATGTGGATTTAAAATATGACATAAACCCCCTGCCAGGCATCCAGATAACCATTTTCATGTTTTACCCAATGTTAATGCATGGAATAATTGTTAATTATGGCATACAACCTTCTCTTCTGACTATACGTCAACCCCTGAAGAATCTAGATGTTAAAAGTTCAAAAAAAGAGAATTTTTGGTACACCATTTTACTGGCACGTTTGGATTTGCCTACAATTAACGATCTACCCCTTTATTTAACTATCCTAACCCATTGCCTTTTTTCTTGATCATACGTTTTCTGCACTACTGCAATAATTCCTAGTGTGGCCCAGGGTCTAGGCCCCTGAAGATGTTGAACTGCAGGGGCCGGTCAAATATTCTTGATGCTTAAGATTTCCCTTTGAAGCTGACACTACTGACTTCTGATGCTAGGGATGTCTGTAATTATTTATTACCAACTGTAAACTAAGTGTAATGTCATATCACTGGCTTGGTCACAAGCAAATTTGCTCTTTGCATTTACATGCTCCATAAATGAGAGCCATAATTCTGTCTCTGGTACGTTTCAATTATTTCCCAGCCTTTTCGTGTATTTGAACCTCATGTGTAGTATAACAAAGTGTACACGCATTATGACACATCTCTTTTTGCTGCTGGAAGGCCATCTAAGTCAAAGTGCCACATAAAATGTAATTACCGTACACAGCTCTCTATTTAATGCTCAAAGAATAACATTTGTTTTTTTCCATGTGACTTGAGACCATACTGACCTTCTTGAGCTTTGTCTTTGCAATAGAAACCTCCTTTGTGTGACCAGATGTCTCCTGCCCTTGCCAGTTAACGTGGGCACAGGAGAACAACACTTCTCCAATAAATCCTTCTTTCAAGTTGTTCCTCTCCCGGGCATACACTGCCAGGCGAAGGGTAAGGTCTCTCAATTCCTGGGGACTGTATCTACAAAAGCAGAATTTCTGTCCATCATCTGGACCTTCTTTTTGGCCTGAGCTTGGCTCTATGAACCCAGGCAGGAGATAGGCTTTGACCCAAGAGTCTCTTTTCTGGTGGAATCTCTTGGGGAGATTGGTAAGGCCTGTAACAGTTACTGTGAGCATTTCCTCATCCAGTGAGTAGCACAAAGCAAAGTGCAGAAGTGGCAAGGACTTTTGTTTGACTCCAGAGAGTCCACTGGGCTCAGTGCGGGAGAGAGGAATCCTTACTAACTTGGCACGATCTCCTCCTGGAGAGCATTCACTAAAAATTGTGCTACGCCGCTGAATGGCTCGTTTTGTTTTTGATGACAGCTGGTAGAGGCTTGGCAGAGAAGCCCTTGAATGTAAACTTCTAATCGGCATTAAATCCTGTTCAATGGGTATATCCTCCCCACTTTTTGGAGTGATGTCCCCATCCATGTCTTGGTATTGCAGTGGTATAGGCACAGCAGCAGACATAACAGGTGTGTCTGCATGCTCATGTTCTCTTTGCTGTGCGAGATCTTTATCCCCACTGATAATGTTGAGTGAAGACTGTCTTCTACGGCTACGCTGCCAACATATAGCACAACCCAAGAGAAGACAGAAGCAGAGAAGTGCCAGTCCAGCACCCAGGAGTACCTGCAAATGGACTGACCAGAACAGAGATAAGCTCAGATATTACATGCAATAAATCAGCTGCACTTCATATACATAATCCTTTCAACACAATATGTGATATTTTACTGAATCTTATGAGATCTGCACAAACATGCAACCTCTAGTTGCTGGGTACCACAGCACGCATCATTCTCTGAAAATATTGTGCTTGTCGTGACCCCTATTGACTCAAGAGGCAAAATGCCATCTGTAAGTGTCAGATGATAATGACAATTTCAGGCACTACATTTAAAATTAAAGATTTTAGTACAAGAAATTGCTTCTTATAATCTCATCTCCATCTATTTTTGATAACAGTGATTGCTGATAAGCATTAGAGATCCCTAACATCAGATTTTCTATGGTTTTAAGGGGATTAAAATCCCAAATGTAACACTTTCATGAAAATAAAAAATGTAAACAAAGAGAAAAAATGATTGTTATAGTGACTTTTCACTTTTATATAATTATTGTAGTTCATTACTTTCATAAGTGATCCTAACGAACAGAAGAAATTTTATAATTTATCCCAATCCTCCCATTTTAGTTACTCTCTGCTTTCTTCCATTTTATGTAAAAAAAAAAAAGTGTGCATGATGAAACAATAAAATCACCTTATATAGAATTTTACCAAATGAATAAGTATAAAGAGAAAAATTAAAATGGCCAAACCCAATATTAATGAATCATAACACCCATATAGCAAGGAAGATGACAGGTACCTTGGCAGTGTCTAACTATATGCAAAATGTATAAATGACTGAATAAGAGAAGTTTAGACGTGTCAGCTGCACCCATTGATAATAGGTGTATACAATCAAGCACATAGACATCCATCTACATAGACAAACGTTGGCAGTAGAATGGTCGTACTGAAGAGCTCACAAAATCAGTTCAAGAAATGTCTGCACTGTTAAATTTGCCCTGGCCTACTGTAAGTTGTATTATTGTGAAGTGGAGGCATCTAGGAGTAACAACACCTTAGCCACAAAGTGATAGACCACACATGCACACAGAATGGGGTGGCCAAGTGTCAAGTAAAAATCGCCTTTCCTCTGTGGCATCACTCACTACAGCGTTCAAAACTACCTCTGGAAGCAACATCAACAGAAGTATTTTGCGTCAGGAGCACAGATTTCCTTGGCCGAGCAGCTGCACACAAACCAAAGATCATTTTGCGCAAATGCCAAGCATCACCTGGAGTGGTGTAAAGCATAACGCCCTTGGAGCGGTGGAAACATGTTCTCTGGAGTGACGAGTCAAGCTTCACTATCTGGAAGTCTGATTTATGTATCTGGGTTTGGCGGATCCAAGGAGAACGCTACCTACTGGAATGCATAATGCCCACTGCAAAGTTTGGTGAAGGGATAATGTCTTGGGCTGTGTTTCAGGGTTTGTGATAGACCTCTGAGTTCCAGTCAAGGGTAATTTTAATGCTACACCATACCAAGACATTTTAGACAATTGTATGCTTCCAACTTTGTGGCACCAGTTTGGAGGAGGCCCTTTGCTGTTCTAGCGTGACTGACCATGTGCACAAATTAAGGTCCATTAAGACATTGTTGGATGAGTTTGGTGTTGAGGAACTCGAGTGGCCTGGAAAAACCCCATGGAACACCTTTGGGATAAATCGGAGCGCAGTCCACAGGTACACTCCAAGTTGTTGTGGAAAGCCTTCCCAGAAGAGTGAAGACTGTTATCGCCGCAAAGAGTGGCATGAATGGCATGTTCAACAAGCTCATATAGGTGTGATGGTGTCTACATAGTTTTGGTCATACAGTACATATTGCCCTTGTGTATTTTATAACAATGATATGCTGACATGATATTAAATAAGCTTTTTTTTTAAAATATGCAGCAGCCTTCTTATGATGTTTCCATCACTATATTATACATAACACTTGTATGTGAGTATGCCGAGTGTTTGTGGTAAAGTATTTTATCTGATATGGGGAGGTTTGTGACTATCCCAGCTGTTCTGTAACATAGAGGTGATTGTCATACCAGCAGAGGTGAAAATAAAAATGTCTGGCCCTGATCATGGAAAAAATAACATTGCAATCTCCGGGAGTTTGCTGATAAAATGAACAGGAATCTAAAAAGCAAATACTGAGAGTTATAAAGAATTTAGTGTGACAGAGCGAGAGTCTAGCTTATACAAGAAAGCTCAGGCTGGACGATGGAAAGTTCAAGAACAATGAACCACTTTAATGACGGTTGATGCCTGGAGCACACAATGTTTGGACTTCATGAAGCCAAATATTATATATATATGAAAAAAACATATCTTAATCCAACAGTTACATACATTTTGTTTCTGTCACTCCTTTTAGTGTGAGTGATGTTTATGAAATTTAGCTTGGTCTAGTTTTATTTTGCAGGCCTAGAAATCTCACTTGCTCCTTCATTTTCATAGTATTTTATTTTAAACTTCCTTACTGCAGAAGCTGCAAATGTATTTAGTCCCACTTCCTTAATTCTTCTGCTGGGTGTGTGAAAAGGTAAATTTTGGCTCCATGTAACAGGAGAGTCAAGGTAAGCCTCACTTCTTTTTCCTAACAAGAGTATGAATGGCTGTATGGATGTATTTGTGGGTGTGGAGATAGATAGACCCCTTCACCTGTAAGTCATGAACTTTGTTTTAGGAATGCTTATTGCATTATACGCCACCATTATTATAGCCCTTTCTTTCTTGTGTCCCGACAGGCCTCTTTTTCACTTCATAGTACATCCTAAAAAGACCGGAATAGTTCCAGGACCCTTCCCGTCCAGCAATTCCCATAATACGGCTCTGCTATGTATGATATGATGTTATACTGTTTCTGGTACCATTACCTTATGTATGGGGAGTCATTTATCCCACTGTAAGATTGTTTTGTTTGTTAAATGAGGACTACAAAATCTTGCAAACTTTTAGTAAACTAATGTTAACAGAGTATGACGGAGAGTCGTATAAGGGGTTCCTTGATGCATGGTTGTTGGGCATGGGTATATAAACAGAACTGACATTAGAATATATAGGATCTTTAGGAAGGTTTAGTTATTAACATGCTGATTGTATCCAGCCAAAAAGTGTTACACCTAGAAATAAATACCAGACAGCTTCAGGAACAATTGGAGCACAAAATGAGAGGCATTAAGAGAAGTTATACAAAGTTATTGGGGTAGTTACAGGTAGAGGTTATAAGGAACCATATGCTATGTTACAGAGAGAAGTTATCCAATGAGCAGATGTTATATGTTACAATTAAATTGACCAATCAGATAAGAAAGAAAGGTTATATGGAACTTTATTAAGTGTTATAGGGAGGAAATGTGTGTGTGTGTTATCGGAAGGGATATAAGGATGTCATATACTGGTTATATGGATATAGATTTCTGATGAGAATTTACAAGGGCTACTAAAATGATAAATGGTATGCAGGATAAAAAATATCAGGAAAAACTGAAAAAAGGCATTCAAGAAGGAAGTATATTTCAAAGGAGAGATTCTAGAAAAAGATATATCGTAGTCTAAAACTGGAGGGTTAGAGGCTTATACTTAACGTAATGACGTTTTACTACACCAAGCGGGTGGTAGATAGGTGGAACAGCCATCCAGTTGTGGTGATAGATATTCACACAATGAAGGGATTTAAACATGCATTAGATAAGCATAAGGCTATCCTAAGTATAAGACACAACCAAGGACTTTAATATATGACACGGCACAGATGGGAAAAAAAGAAGATTTACCTTCTTGTTGCTTATTGAGGAGGACCTGAATCAGCAGCCAAATAAAGAGAAAGACTACCACTCCCTCAATCATACCCTTGGAACAAAAAAAGATGACCGAGTGACACACAGCCTGGGGGGACATCTGCTCATCTGCTGACTCCTCCATCCCACACTCACTGTCCATCATATTTCACACTTTATAGACCACCTTTCCTGGGGTTCTTTAGGATGTTAGATTTAAGCTCCATGCCAACTATAGTTGCATCGGTGAGGCATTTCCAGGCCAATAGGATTGTGACCTTCAAAATCATCCAAGGATACCACTATCATCTGGTCATCATGTCAACATGTCTTCCAATGTTTGTACGCACAAAGGTCACCTTGCAGATGGCACCTAATGTCGAGAGTTAGTGGGCCCCTCTGCCCAGATCTGCGTTAGGTTCCTCCCTTCTTCCTAGGCTGCACGAAGCTGATTGTTGTGCCATGCAGTAGAGAAAGGAGGGGAGAGTATGAGGGTCCTCCCTTTGCCAATGTGTTAAGTGCATGACCAGCTTTAATGGTTTATTGCAGAATGTTATCATGTCCATCCCCAAGTGACATAGTGGTCAATCGCCTAAATGTGCAACAATAGGCAGGGAGCATTTTAATGCCAAGACAGCCAGACTGGAAGAAAAAAGAGCAGCAACATCTTGTCCCCCTCCCACGTCTGCTGTACTGTCAAAAGGAATTGCTTTTTTGGGAGCAGCCATGCAAAAATAAGGCTGCTTTTAACCTATCTGTTGCCAGATTTAGTCAATAAGCTACATACTCTTACATTTGCTCCCTACTATAAGTTGCAAAATGCAAGGAACCTTAGACCTTCATCATTTTTAATTTTCATGAAGAGAAGTTTTAATGTTACAATGTTGATTACATGGAAAATTCACCCGAGTTTAAAATAATTACATTTATAGCGCCTAAGTTTATTTTATACATTTATTTTAGTAATCAAAGAAAGTAACCAAAAGTCATTCACATGCCCTAGTCTGAAAATTATAATATTAGGGTATTTGTACCCTCTTACTGAATCCAGGGCTGGCCTTGAAGTTTCTAGTGCCCTGACAAACCATACACTAGGGATCCACCTAGTTTGACTGTATGGTAGGGCTGGGCCTGCAACACAAGTAAATATAGGTGGTGTTATTGAACTTCCAGGTCCTCGTACTAATGTGTCTATTCATCAGCAGGGAACACAAACATATAGGCTACATGGAAGGTGTCAGTAAAGATTTATCAGAAATTTTGTTACTCATGTTACTCAGTTTCCTTTTTTACATGTTAAGTAAGGAGCAGAAACAATTTTTCCATTATATTATATTATATGATAATTGTAAATAGTATATAAGAAGGGGAAATAAAGAACTTTGTTTCCTGCTTCTCACCTGGCAATAGGGTGTTCTGAAATCCACGGTATTAATTATAGAGCATCCGCACTACAGAACGAGTTTAACTTATTTCTATTCATTTTAAAAGTCTATTGTGTCTCATGTACTCGGGTATTTAACCCCTTAAGGACAATGGGCGGTCCCTAAACCCATTGAAAACAATGCATTTTGAGCCCGTACATGTACGGGCTTTGTCATTAAGGGGATAAACTACAAAAATACAATTGAATACAAATTGAATTTGACAGCAAATAAGAACCATTTAGCCTACCTAGTCTGCCTATTTTGTTGTCGTAAAGACTCTTGGTCTTGTTTTAGAGTCAGGATAAGCTGTATGCCATATGTCCCATAACTACAAGGTACTGAGGTGTTTGTCGATTTTAGGTATACGTTTAGATGACTAACAACTAGAAATACAACATAATCATGGAACGCTGCCTTTTTCTCTCTAACCTTCAACTACAGATGTAGCATATCAGATACGTGGAGTTGGCTTACTGGTGTGACACTGGAAGCGGACTTCCATACTTTAGTAAGCAAACTTAAACAACCAGGACAAATAGGCCCAATCCAAAAATATCAATAAATGAATGGAAAGCCTTCAGTTGACTGCTTCCTATTTAACACTTCACCCAGTGGCTGATCATCTATTAGGCATACTAGGAACGTGCCCACAGGCCCTCGAGCTTTGGAGGTCCTCTGGGCTTCTAATCTTAAACTGGCCGATGCACCATCCCTTCCCAAATAGCAGTAGCTGAACTGTGCTGGGAGGTGGGTGCCCAGTAGGAGAACAAAGCTTACAAGTACAACAGCTATCACTCGGATCGCAAGGGGGGCCACACACTTGAGAGGTAAGTTGAGAGATTTGTGTGTGTGTTAGGGTTGTCAAATGGCCAGAATTATAGAGACTTTGGTACATGAATACTTTTGAAAACCTATACAGGTATCTCCCTGTGAAATGAAGGCTCTCAACTCGTCCAATTATGTTCTAAATTATCAGCTAATTTTGATTTCAAATAAGTGTATAGGTTATTATTCTGGTTATAGTTTTCCTTTAAAAGAGAAAAGGCTGATAGAGTAGATTTTCTGGTTGCGCTGAGGATTCTGGGAAATATTACAACAAGAGAGATGTCCAGACTGTGCAGCCTGCAAACACAAGATAATAAAAAGATTAAAGAAATGGAAATAGAGAGATGGAGGGAGGGAAACAACGAGAAAGCGGGAATGAATTGAGATAAGCAGAAGCAGAGAATAAAAAGTGAAGGAGATTAGCAGCTTTACAGTGAAGAAAATGGGGGCTGGGATTTAGGATTTGTTTTAGGGCCAATTATTACTTGAGAGACCAGATCACCAGACCATATTCTATAAAACAGGAATATATTCTACTTAAAAACGATTTATGATTGAATAGTGTTGCAAATTGAATAACAACACAGTTAAAAATTGGATTAAACTGTGGAAACAATCACCATGTAGTTTACCACGTGAAATGTAATGCATTTATTACATCTAGGAATTCTGCTAAAGTCAAGCAGGACAACTGTGTTGTAGAGCTCAGCTTCACAATGCTTTGCTATAAATTTCAGATGTGTCTAGATCAAGGGCCAGCTGGCCCCAATGTAATCATGATATAAATGTAACTTTTTCTTCAAAAGCGCACATAAATTATTCAAGCATCTTTGTCTACAGTCTTGTGAATCCTCATACTTTATATCTGTGTACAACCTAAGTGTCAACCCGAGATACTGTGCCACATATTTATCTGTAACACTAACAGCCACACACACCATCCAAGGTTGGTGAGACCATTGGGGAGGGATGACACTTTTTAGCATGGTGGGCAGGCACAGGACCAGATTGGGAATGAAAAATACCCCTGGAAATAACTGAATACCAGCCCCATATTTCATGGCGCCTTTATTGTGTAGACGACACATGTGTGGGGTCCAACATATTTTTTTGGTCCAGAATAGAGACAAACCATGCATTTTTAAAGTATATTTGGGCGAATTAGTCATAAAGAAGATGCATATTAAAACACATATAATGGCAAGAAAAAGTAAGTAAACTCTTAGGAATTATGTATAAATTTGTCTTAATATATGATCTTCATATAACTTACAATAATGAACAAACACAATCTGTTTTAACGAATAACACAAATTATTTTATATTTCTTGTCCATAATGAATACATTATTCACCCCCGGGCTAATCACTTCAACAAAAGCTAGTCAGGACATGGCAAACCTGGAGTCCAATCAATGAAACGGGTGTGTTTTAGAGCTACTTTGACATTTAAAAAAAAACATTTTGAGTTTGCTTTTCTCAAGAAACATCTGCTGGTGTTAACCATGTGTAAGAAAAAATAAAACTCATAGACCTACAATCAAGAATTGTTGATTTGCATAATGCTGGAATGGGTTACAAAGTAATCTCAAAGAGTTTACATATTCATCAGTCCAGACTTAGACAAATTGTTTATAAATGAAGATGATTTAGAAGATGATTTAGCACTGTGACTACTCTACCTAGAAGTGGGTGCCCAGCTAAGATGACTCCATGGGCGCAACACAGAATGCTCAATTAGGTAAAAAAAAAAAAAAAAAGCCCTAGAGTAACAGCTAAAAGCCTGAAGAAATCATTGGAACTGGTTAATATCTATTCATGAGTCTACCATATGCAAAACAGGCATAGAGTCCATGGCAAGACACCACAGAGGAAGCCGTTGATCGCCAAAAATACATTGCTGTGTACTTGAGTTTTGAGCTTACACAACGCTACTTGGAAAATGTTTTGGGGGCTGATGAAACGGAATTGTGTGGGAAAAACACGCAGCACTATGTATGGTGCAAAAAGGGCACGGTGTACCCACATAAAAGCATCTTCTCAATGGTGAAGTACGGTGGAGGGAGCATCATGATTTGGGGCTTCCTTAGGGCCTGGACAGCTTGCCATCATCGAGGGGACAACAATTTCCCAAACTTATCAAGGTATTAGACACATATAATCATATGGCAACCTATCGGGAAATTCCCTAGTATGCAGATAGGCCAGTCCAAACCTGGGCAGTCACATCAGAGTGCCCCCCAGCCCCTTGTCCCTCAACCAACATGCATGCTACCACACACTTACTATAACACATACCAACTCACTCTCACAAGCACTTACATTAACACACACATACTATAACACATGATGCACACATCCGCTCACTCAAACACACTGAAATACTCTAACCCACACCTTTACCTTGCTCTTCCTTATAGCAGACATGCTATTACAACATATTAAGTTAACATATTAAGTGGGATAGAACAAGTTAGTCTGGCAAGTGTCCTCTTGACCCACTCTGGCCAATCTGCCCCCGCTTGACTTAGCTATAGACACTACAAGTGTAAGGTATTAAGAATTCCTGGGAACTTTCTGGCTCCGGCTACCCAGAGTTCCCAGGGATGCACGTTTATTGGATGTCTAATTAGTTACTTGAGGGGTGCGGGTGGGAGGTGCCGCTGACATTGCAGGACGCATGCTATTGTTAATGGGGAGGTGGGAGATGAGTGGGTTGTGCAGCAATGCTGGTCCCGTGACTCTAAATTTCCCCGCAGTGACAGGAATTGGAAAGAGTGAAAGTGATGAATCTTGGATCATTGCTGATTCTTTAATCCTCGACAGGTATCACAAGGCAAGATTCATGATGAATCAAGATGAGATTCATTAAGTAAGTTTATACATCCCACATGTCTTGAAAAAAATGACCTATGTGACTCTAATCAGAGGGCATCTGCTTCAGTAATCCAGATTCAGACTTCTTTAAAAACCACATGCTATACTACAGTCATGAGTTCTGTGTCTCTCAATCGTGACAGTAATAGAATCCAGAAGCAGCTGTCGCCTTCACCCCCTGCTAGGATGAGAGCTATCAGCTGGTCTGGTGTGAGCCATTACAAGGTGATAACATATTAATAATGGTATATTGCTTTCAGCTTCATAACCAAGTCACAAAACCATTTAACAGATATGTGGGTGTATATATTTAGCACATTAACACATGCTATCAGTGTTAAATTTTAACTGAAGTAATGTACACCAAAAGGACTTTGCCATGTTGGAGAAAAAGCCATGCTTAATTAAATAAACTCTTAACCCGTCTAATAAAATGCTTTTAGAATATATTTAAAGGAGAAAAAAATGAACAGAAAAGCAAACCTATAATTTTCATTGTACTATGTTGAATACAATCCATTCAAATCTCTTAAAATCAGTTTCCTCACACATTGAATTACGCTTTATGCATGGCCAGATACCTGATAGCATTCATACTTCATACTAAATACTGAAACCGAACTCTCCTTATAACTCTTCCTAGAGAATAAACCTCACTGATTTAAATATGCTTCGTAATGGCCCGTTAAAACTAATCTTGGAACAGAAGCTCACTGGTGAAGGCCCTTCGTGAAGTCAGCAGTACTGGACTGGAGTGGACTGGTGCTGGTCTGTCCTGGCACTTGAAGGCCAGCAGCTGACGCAGTACAAGAATGTGGATGCCATCTAAAGGAAAAGTGTCAGGCACTGTTGGGCAACACTCCAGTAGTCATTTGCTTGGTGTGCCTGATGGCCTGTCAAGGCCTAGAAGACCTCAAGATGAAATTGCCACTTTCTTGCCAAGTCTCCTGCCAACTCCTAAATTGTGTAAGGTTGAAGGTGGGTCTTGGCTTGCGTCGCACTATAGAATCTGCATTGTCCCAGAATGAGAATTTACACCAAGATCACCAGGTATATGTATATGACTGTGTGACTGTGTGTGACTGTGTGTAATGTCTGGTAATAGAGGGGTTAATTCTCTGAATCTGCTCGTGCCTGGTAATGGAGAGGTTAATTATCCAAAACTGCTCATGTCTGGTAATAATGAATTATAATATAAATATATTATATATATATATATATATATATATATATATATATACACACATATATATATATATATATAAAATACGCCTGTATATGTAATCTCAGCTGATTCATTGTGTGTCCCTGAATGGCAGAAATAAAATGTGGTCACCCTACTCGGTCAAGTGATCCTAATGCTTAGCAGACATATACGTATAATTGTATTTGAAGTTTGGACAGAACATGTCAAACTATAACTGTATAGACAACATTACTGTATAATTGTATACGGCTTACATAAGTGATGAAGGAAGGAGTGAGGCTAAGAGAGATAAGGCAGATGCCCCGCAGTATGTTGAACGCACAAACCTATGGAAAAGGAACCTATTACTTAGTCACACATGTCACAAATTCCAGGGTAGGATTTTACCTGCACAACTAAAAATTAAGTGTGCCATAGAAAACAAGGCGGATGCGGTCATCATATTGACTAACTACAATAAATGTGTAAATGTAACTATGCCTTAAACTTTTAGTTGACAGATCCGCCTTTACAGTGCTTCTCCACCTACGCTTAAAACTAAACGTAGCATTAGATATAGAATTCCTAGTATTGTTAAAACTTCAAACCCTTCCCAGAAAACAAACGTCTCCCATTTTTTTTGCCAATCCGCGACCTGGGTCTTTTTCCTTTAGGAAGCATGTAATAACTTAAAGCATACACCTTGTATCCCAGTACAACCCATACTATAGTTAACATAGGGTACAACCATATAGTGGCTCCCCCAAAAAGCCAAGTGCCATAAGCAGCTGCCTGGTTACCTGTATGTTAAAGATGACAACATAAGGAATGTATTGCCATGTGATATGATTTAATAAAACATGATTTCACACATTTAAGCAAAAATACCCACACATATGCCATTCATACTAGTTTCCCGTATGCTCACACACAGCTGTTGCCAAAAAGTAAAAGTCATACCTGGGAACTTTAGAAATGAGCCAACTATATGACTCTTTATTAATATTAACCCTTTAACAGTCCATTACAAATATTATGTTATAGAAAATCAATGGTGGTAACGAAATAGTCCCTGCAATCTGCAGCGGGAAGCTGCAAGAGTATAAAAACATAACGCACAACCGCCGGCTTCGGAATTAAAGCCTCTGTATTAAAATATAGATTTGGACTGATATAACAGGGAAATGTGGCGGGTGATTGTTGTACCATGTTAATGTGTCTGAAGTACAGAGCTTGATTCATATTATTTCAACACTATTTAGCATACAGATGACAGGTACCTATCTGTAAATAATTGTGCCCTATACAGAAAAGGGGCATAAAGGCTAATTCAGCAATTGCCGTGTTTCCAGGTAGAAGCCAGCTGCATATTTAAGTTGTTTGTACATTTTAAATGATTTTATAACGCCAACTTTCAAACTACTGCATGGCTACCTCTCAAACCCCCCAAAAGGAGACAATGTAAGAAAAAAACAAAAAAACTTTTTTCAGTTCATGTGCAAAAGCAAGTCACGTCTACTGTGAGAGTTCTGAATTTTGGAAACATTTTAAACATTAATCATTTGTGGGTTGCAACAAAAAGTAATCTTTAAGCAGAAGTATTCAGCATCATATAAGTAGAAGTTGAGGAACAGCTAAAAATAATCTAAATATGGAACTGCAAAAGACATGAATCATTCATAAGAAGTGCCCGGTTCTTCAAGTGATTACCGTAGGCGGTCAGAGTCCACCCTACCTGTCCAGGCTCGCCGCTGTGAATCTACATCCAGGTTTCCAGAATCCATTGCAGGCTCACCAAACATACACGTTTCAGTGAAGCCAATTAAATCGTAATTGTGTATGTGTGCAGGCAATGGTGAAAAGGTATGTGTGTACGCACATGGCACTGGAACCGGTCTGATAAGGAGCAAAAAAAAGGGGGGGTGCGGGCAGGATCTTTTAGAACAGTCTGTGTCAACATCACTTGGTGTGTTTGCTCTACTTGACATGGAGTGCAAGGCATTGCAGTATATGTAGGAAAAAGCCTTATATCATATGTGTCTGGCTACTTACAACAACAATGACCCTACCTTCCGGCGATTATATTTCACGGGCGTAGGTACAGGCAAATTAGCAAGTGTGATCAAGAAATACACAACCCTGGTGACGAATTTGTAGAACCATATGCTGGCTTTGAAAAGTATGGGCCAACATTGCTATAAAGAGTATAAGTATTTAGAACCTATTACCTACAATAACATTGCTTCAACCAGTTAGAAACTTGACTCTGTGAATATATTTTAAACCAGAGTGGTAACAGATAACATAACATAGTAATTTATGCTGAAAAAGACAATTAAGCGATTTCCAATTGTGCACCAAAATGGTAAAAATCCTTCTTCCCTCCAGAACATCTCACTAGTTCAACAAGCTATATAATAAATCCTGTCCCAATTATATTCCTGTATACTCTTCTTTGCTAAACGTCATTGAGCTGTATTTAACAGTATCTCTTGAATTTAATGACACAACGACCGTATGTAATAAATTTGGCATCTTTATTGTTCTTAATGTAAAGAACCTTTTTCAGCGATAATTGCTTTCTTCAAGTATGAATGGATGACCTCTTGTTCTTTGCACAGCCTTATTAAAAATTGCAGGCCTGTAGATGTTGCTTAACATGATACTCACTTCTCCTCCTTTTTAAGATGCTTTATTATTCTCAAGTACAAATGATGTATTATATGAAGATTTCCTGAAAATGTAGTTATAAATTAACCCTTTTGAGGGCACATGTACACATGATTGTGAAGAAAACATTTCTGTATTGTAGAAGAGGATGCAGATCTGGCAGCCATCTTACCTCCTGCAGACAAAAGCAAACTTAAGTACATGCAAGACTTTATTTAAAGAAAGACACCTATGAAATGTGCTGGCTCCTTTCGAAAAGCAGATAAAGATGCAGGTTAGCCATAGAATTAAGGGGCAGCCAAGGCTCATTGATGGACGTGGGGGTACAAAGGCCGGCCCATGTAGTCAAATCCAATGGACGAGCTACTGTTGCTCAAATTGCTTAACAAAAAAAACAAAAAAAAAAGGTCAGTTTTGATAGAAAAGTGTAAAAAAAAACCAAATAGACCTCTGTCTATTTTAGAAAGAGCCTAAAATGGGTATGTGAGCATAAGAACCGGAACACAAAGCAATGGAAGACGGTGGCCTGGTCTGATGAAGTGTGTTTTCTTTTACATCACGTGTCTGGCTGGGTGCGTTGCTTTAGGCAATATTCTGCCGGCAAACGTTGGGTGCTGCCATTCATGTGGATGTTAGTTTGACACGTACCACCTACCTAAACATTGTTGCAGACACCCTTTCATGAACACGGTATTCCCTAATGGCATTGCCTCTTGTAGCAGGATAATGCGCCCTGCCACAGACCAAAAATGGTTCAAGAATGGTTTGAGGAACACAATGAGTTCAAGGTAGACTTATACTGCAATGTTACTTTACATTGGTTTATTTTTTGGGAACATGATAGTAAAGGTGTTTTGGTTTGTTGGTTTAAAAAGTATTCTTCAGTGAGGCTGTCAGGGATGGCAAACTATCGCATAGCTCATAACCAACTGAATCAGCACTTCATAATATTATTAAAAGTAGAGTTTGTACCTTATTTTTTCATGACATTTTGTCATCCTTTAATATACATTGGATAAAGGGTCTGTACACAAGTTTTCATTCATCTACTTCAAAGAAATATAAAAAAACATTTATGAAGCCCTTAAAATCTCTCTTCAAATGGTGGTCTATTTTCATTACACTAAAAATGTTTAAATAAAATATGAATTAAATGCTTTGTAGCCAGAATCCCAGCAAAACTTCTAATATGTTGCCACTAAACTTCTGGGCATGGAGATACAAGACATTAGGAAAATGGAACAATAATCTCAGATTTATATGATCTTTTGAATGTCTATCCTAATTGTAAATCTGGTGGGTATTATTGCAGATTGGAACCAATGGCTGATTAAAAAAAAAACAAAAAAAGAACTGTTTTAGGAAATGGGGGCATTGGGGCTATATAAAATTCTAAACTGTGGATTTTTTTTTTAAACAATTGATACAGAACGTTGAATCACTGTTCCTTTACAAATTCATCCACACTGTCAATCATTCTATCACTAGTGAAATCAATAACATTATAATCGTATACAGAGGAAAATAACACACAAAGACTTAGATTCTTCTCATTCATTTAATAGTGACTTTACTGCAAAAAATTTAAAATTTCCTGAACAAATGTTATCTTTGTACCAGCAGAAACTGCCCCCCCTTCCTAAAGTATTACCCTCCCTCCCAACCTAATTTCACTGACCCAGTGCATGCCTGGAATTCAGACTTTACTTCTAAGGCTGAAAATAGTGATTAAAACATATATTTCCCACCCCCGAGGTTCTTTGGTTCAACAATAAAAAAGAAAATAATAATATACACACAGAAAAAAAAATACACAAGACCACACAAATATTACATAACGATATATATTTTTTTTTAAACCAGAGAGACTTCCAGGTCCGATTTAAAAAAAATACTCAAAAACTAAATTTTTGTTGAGGTAATGTTCTGGGGATGCAAAATGGGCCTACCAAATATGCTAATAGAGAACGATAGATGAACTTTTCGTCCAGGTCTTATCGTTTTTGGATTATGGATGCCATAGGCAAGCAAAATCCTTTTTTTCTTCACGTTTTGCTTGGTAGGCCTCATCACAGTTTAAAAACCCCTTACGGTATAAATTCAGTGTCTTTTCTCCATGATAGAGAGGATGGTTTCTGAGGTATGTCAACAAAGCACCAGTTACTCAGATTCAAATGAGACAATTTTTCACTAGATGAAATCAGTTTTCCCAAAGCTTGTTACAGAACAGATGCGCTCTGGTGGGTGCCATAGCAATGCCACTCCTAAGGGCTCAGAACTGACTTGCTCAAGAGGGTTGTTCGAGTTTTCATGGACAACCTGAAGCATTATCTAACTTGGCCTAGTGAAATATTGCTTGAGCAACTAGTACTTTACATATTTACTTAAAATAGAAAAAAATATCAGTAAACATTAAGAAAACAAAATATTTGAGGTTTTTCATTTAAAAAAAAAATTAAGATCAAGTCACATGCTGTTCTGGAAAAAGTGTTACCAATAAGAAAAACGCAATAAAACCTAAAAAGCTGCTGATAGTAATTACCATTTTACATTTCAAGAATTAGCATCAGCACATTTAAATGTTTGTACCTGTTCTGGAGAAGTCTAATTAAAATAGATCATGTTTATTGAAACAACATGGTAGGTTATGTCAGGGATCAAACCTGAAGCCAGAGAAATAAAAATGCAATTTCAATAAATATTTAGTACTGGAACACAGTTTATCAAATCGCAAGCTAAGAAAAAGTTGTATCTTAAAAAAGACCCAACGATTAAGAGGCCCTTCATGCAAAAGTCTTTGGGATTTATCTATGAGCTCTAGATTTGCTTTTCATAACCCGAAAGTGATTTTGGGACAAGAGCAGAAAAGGTAAAGAGAAGGTATTATACTATAGCTCTCTGAGGAGGCATGGCATTGACGGATCTCTACCGACGTACGTCAATGCCTGCGTGGGACTTTCCCCTTTTCTACACACAATTCTAAAGGCAGGAGTTATCAGTTCTATGTAGAAATGGCTACTTTGCAGCAAAGTTCTAAATGTGGAGCAGGGAATGCAGTGGAATCTCCTTGCTGATTGCACCAGATGCAGAACTTTGCTTTAAAACTGTACAATAACCCATTGTGCCATTCTCAGTACTAGGACCTCAGAGAAGGTGACGTGTGAGCTTACAGACTGTCAACCTAGAGTTCTTCTACACAATCTCCAAGATCAACATCAAATTGTTCTTAGGTTTAAGGCATGTGGTAACTCATTAAGGAGTATCTGCCACATTTGTTACAGGTCCTTCCTACCAATGTTCCGCTTGCGCCTCCAGCCTCATTTAAAAGGTGCCATTCCACCCACCCTGCTGAAATTGTCAATTTCGTTACTAAAATGCCGCATTTTCGGAAATAACTTTAATTATGCAAAGTCTTGCTTTATTCATTTTTTAAGAGAATGCTTAGATGTCATGTGACAAACAAGCAGGCACTGGCAGACTGTTGCTTAAAAGTTTGTGTGCCAAGGTTTGATTGCATAATATGTTATAAAGCTGAATTAATGTTTTGTCTACTTAGAACAGCACCTTTTAAATCACCATTTCAAGTTATGGTCTAAACTTAACACACACAAAAAAATAAAATTTCACAAACATGATTTAAGGATGCAATGCGCCCCTTTAGGCAACAGGATTGTCATAACGATAGTGTCATTGAGGTTGTGTTGCCAAGCAACTGCGTTCTCTAACTACTCTACTTTCACACACGCAGCTAGGTGTGCTTTGCCAACAGACTGATAATTACACCCTACACTGCTGTCTGGGTATACATTTATTCATAATTTGGAAAT
Organism: Spea bombifrons; assembly: GCF_027358695.1. Taxonomy (NCBI): domain Eukaryota; kingdom Metazoa; phylum Chordata; class Amphibia; order Anura; family Pelobatidae; genus Spea; species Spea bombifrons. The sequence goes on from NC_071090.1 coordinate 75,272,535, forward strand.
CTAGCACACGTTTCAAGGGGAAAAAGGGATAGATAAAAAATCTATTAAAATTACAAACTAATTTGGTTAGCTATGTGTATATTGCATTGTATATCGCCAGTTCCTGCTGGACAGCAGGTACAGATTCTTGCAGAACATGGTGCATGTTAGCAGTGGTTGTTTTACCATAACTAAGGGGTACTGAAAAACTATTTAATGCACTCCAGCCAGCTAAGGTAACGGTCATCTGCCAGGGCGATATGCTTCACGATATGCACCAAGATTACATGGAAAAATATAAACCACCTATAAGTGACTCTACCAATTGTTCCTCTCCCAGGAACGGTTTTTGTCATTTAAATAGTTATGTTTTTACCTTCTCTGGAATCTAACAGAAGACCTGCTCCCTTGAAAGTAAAATTAGTGCTTGGTCTTTTGCATCGGATATGTTTGTATGTATTTTCAGTACTAGCATCTTTGTGCGAGGTTTGTCATACGTACAGCACAATGCTTCTCTCCCCACTTTTAAATACGGTTTAAACGTAGGGAGATGCACCAAACAGTCCATGAAAACAGTAATTCCGTTGACCGGCATGAAAAGATTGTTTACCAGAGACAATCTAAGAGGTAAAACTGTGAAAAATATCTCGATTGCTTCATTAAAATATCAAGTTAACACATCACATTAGAGTATGCTTGAAGATAAAACATGTTCACACTTGGTAACAGAAACCTTAAAACCTGCCGTTTAGTATAGGCTAGCACTATGCTACAACCTATTAAAGTCTGCTATTTTCCCAGCAAAATGGTCTGCTGTCCTAAACACTTCTTGAGATTGTGTGACAGCGGCTGGGATGGAGGTTTTCGAGGGTGGCTGAAATGTCCTGCCTGGGCCATGTGCGCACAGCCGGCCCAAATCCTTCATTCCGCGCTCTCTCGCGAAGGACCACAATGCGACAGCAGAGGTACGATGAGGCTATTCTGCTCATCTTACAGAAGATTGCAAAGAACTAGAGGGTCAAAGAGAGGATAGAAGTATGCTGTACAGTTCCCAAAATGCCATACAGCAGGAGGACAGCTGGGCCTCCAAGGTGAGGCAGTTATGGGATGCGTTGCCAGGAGGCCATTGTCACCACATAAATTAGTAAGGTTGTGTAATGCCATAGTAAAACATGAGGTAAATTGGTTGTGTAACCTTTACATTAAATGAGGTAAGCAGAGTTGCTGTCTTCCGGCAAGCTGAGGTAGGTACGGTTGCGTAACGCTTTCTTGTGGAGGAGGTAAGTAGTATCAAGCTCAATCTCCCAAGTGTGAGAGTGTGCTCAGAGGGACCAGCTGGTGGAGGGTTCGGCCCCTGGTGTGCCCCTTGAGGAAGTGGGGCTCTGAGAGGCTTGGGAGGTGTTGCTGCTGCTGCTGCTACCACCGCTTTGCCCAGTGTACCCCGCAATTAAGGGAACTGGCTTTTGAGCGTATAAAATTCCTAGAAAAGACACAGGAAAATGTAAGAATTTCCAAAGCAAGACATATGGTGATTAGTAACACAATGTACACAACAGTACAACCCAAAAAAGATGATTGAGCTACAAAAGGCAAGGCAGCACACTCCATAGGGAGGTTAGAACAACTTCCGGTATGTGTGCACTGATGCATATGATAGCTGTGTGGCCCCTTTAATTCGTGGTGTTCTTGTAACCAATTGCCCCAACTGTTTTCTGTGCAGATGTGGTCGGCTAAACACATCTCCTTGCACACGATATACTTATCGCCTGTCAGCGATGATGGTCAGACCTCCATATGCAATCTTTCAATAGGAGCATTTTCTTGCTACTAATAATTCATAATGAAGTCAAACATCTGAAACACAACTCACGCTCTCTCTTTAGTTAACAAACCCCAAAGCGAATTAATAACCAAGTGGAGAGTTGGCAGGAGTGGTGGTTTTAACAGCCGTTACTATTCATTATGAAAAGCCAACACTAACAAGCTTCCCCAGCAAGAAGAGCTGAGCTGGCCCTCATTACGCATAATTCAAAGGGTAGAGTGAATTCGAAGAACTCTGGCCAGTTAAACTATATGATATACAACAGGGCTTATCAGCATATATCGGAGTTCAAAGGAGGGCTACTAAAAAAACAAAATAAACAGGAAAGGTATCTCAATATGTATACCTTGGAGGACAGATGTGATAGAAACATATACATACAGAGCAATTTAACAGAGGAGGTCATGATCTAAAACTAGAAGGTTGTATGCAAGGAAAGGAAGTTTTATTTTACTGAGAGGGTGATGGATAAATGGCCTCCCATCAGAAGTGGTAGAGGCTAATACATTAATGAAATGTAAACATGCATGGTATAGGCCAGGGGTAGGCAAACTTCGGCTCTCCAGGTGTTGTGGACTACATCTCCCATAATGCTCTTACAGTCATAATGCTGGCAAAGCATCAAGGGAGATGTAGCCCACAACACCTGGAGAGACGAAGATTGCCTACCCCTGGTATAGGCATACAGCAACCCTGAATCAACGACAAGACTAAGGACCAATTAAAGTCTGAATGTCTACAGCAGGAAAAATAGGGTAGACTAGGTGAATTCACCCCAAACGGAGACCATTAAAAGGGTGCATATTTGTAATATATATTAAAGAGAAAATCAGTGTGTCCCACAACTCACCTGTGTACATTGTGCCATTAATTTCAATGGACATATTGATGCTGCCAGCCCCCAGATTGAGGGTAGCCTCTTGCCGGTCCTGTGCTGCTAGGGAAAAGACAGACAAAAAGGTGAATAAGAAAAAAAAAAAGAGAAGAGCAGCTAGTCAGGTTAAAAAAAGATAAACACAAACACATGCCAGCCCCTCTAATTTCAACCTCACCTTTGCCATTTATCTTGAGCTTCATAGGCATCTGTCGTGCCATGCTCAGCAGATTGTGCTGGAGCGCCTGCTGCATGAGCCTTTGCTGCTCCTCCATTGCTGTCCTAGAGGTGCGTTTCTCCAGAGGTTCCCCTGTCTCCAGCCTCTCCTTTAGCTGTTCCAATGAGGCTGTCCGGACTCCTGTGGGAGTCTGCTGCGCATTGAGGGGCCCAGCCAGAGACATGCGGCTTGCCATCACACCTGCAGGACTGTCTCCTGCGGAAGTATCAAGGGAACAGTTATTGCATAACACGAGACCCCTAATAGAACAGGAAAGCTATACAAGATGCACCATTAAATCAAATTACATGCTATTTCAGAGTCTAAATGATAACACTATGGGCATCTTTGTGTCTTTCGCTTTGTGAGTAATTACTTACCATTTCTAGCCAGGATACATAAATGAGAGAAAGGGGAACGTTTGATACTTGCTTAAACAAGAGCATTCTCATATACCGTATTGGCCTGAATATAGGCTGCAGAAACACCCCCCCCATACACACACTTTAGGTCTTTATACATTTATGCCTGTTCATTAGAAAAAATACTGTTTTATCATTACACTGTGTATTTTGTTTTTAAAAATCAAAGTGTGTGTAACTATTTTATACATATATGTGAGCTGTGTATAATTTTAGCTTTAATGATATCTGCCAACGATACCATTATCCGGATATCTGAAAATGAGTGCACACATCTTTCTAGACACATATACTGTGTGTGTGTATACCGTATACATCTATATACATCTATATCTATATCTGGCAAGGAAGGAGTCATGCTATTAACGGTTATAGGGACTCCTTGCAGCCATCATTAATGATGTCAGTATGGGATATTCCGTGTCTCCTGTGAGCTGCATAAAAAAAAATTTAACCATCAGAAAGCAGTAGCTCCCACCAAGCTACCCACCCAACATGTGCTGCCAAGCATGCCATGATACATAGCTGAAAGCTGCCGGGGTTACTGATCTGTGTATAAGTAATCTTATTCAGCTTATGGTTAATGGGACACTCCAGCCATTATATACACATTAATGCATATGATAGCCGACTTCGCCCTTTGAATTAATACCCAGCCTCCCTCGTCGCCATCACTGGTGGATTCCCAGGTGGGATTGCTATCATTTAAATGGTCAGCAGGGGGCACTGTAGGAAAACATTTGTGGAAATTAGGTATGTTACCAGTTAACGACCAGTGGCAGGAAAAGTCATCCTAACAGTTCCTGTTATTGATAATATGTAGTCATTTTTTCAATGTCTATAAGATAAGATAATATATTTTATTTTGTTTTGTTAATTGTTCGCTAGAAGGTGCTTTCAAGCCTTTGAAACCTGTTGAAGTCTTGACAAGGGTACACAAAAAGCAAACAAGGCCAGTCAGGGTAGCAACATACGCCAAGCACATCAGAGGGGAAATATTACTCAAAATCAGTTATTAAACACAACTCAAAAAATGCCACATAGTTAACCCCTTGTGGATGCATTTTCACAATGTCTTTGTTCCCTTTTCAATTATCACTCAATACCTACGAGGACTAACAAACAAAGTGACAAAAAGTGTCATAATTTTGCTTAGGGCGATTTCTGTAAGATCAGAGCTACTGCTAAAAACATGTTTACAGGAGTTTTTATATATATATATATATATATATATATATATATATATATATATATATATATATATATATATATATATATATATATATATATACACATATATATATCCTGGAGGGCCAAACTTAAACACTACATTTTTCATTTTTTCCAAATCTAAAATCAGATCTCTACTAGGAGAGCACTGTTATGCTTCTCCTGTAACTTGAGGTTACAAAATGATATCAGGGTCATTATTAGTATTTTTAAATTAAATTATACACTCCGATTTCCCTGCCGACCCATCGGTAGCAGGGGAGCAGATCCCTAACAGCGTTTCTGGTACACTGACTGATCCTGACTGCGGCGTCAGAGCTTACACTGTGGTAAGGGAACACTCAAGCGTCAGTGTAACTGCAGTTGCACCACGAGCCATTACATGACATCCGTCAGCACAGTGCAAGCAATCCTGACTTACACTGAGGATCAAACTGACATCAGACGGCCCGCTTTGTTTGTGAGGACAAACCATTATATCTTTCATCTTTAAGGTTTAACACATTGTTAAAACGACATGTTTAATATATTAGGTTAACAAAAAAAATAAGACATAGCACAATCTCCATGCTCTAGTGTTTAATGTAATATTTGGAAACTTGAATAATCCAAACAAATGTGTATTGTGCTTTATCCGGTAGATCTAAACTTTTCTCCAAATGTTGGTCTCAGGAAACCACATTTCTAATTTTAACAGACATCCAGTGATACTGAAGATGTGAAACATGCTCATCTCCCACGGGTTTACCACATCCAGGTGCTATGTGACTAACCAAACTGCAGTTGCCGCCTGTAGTCATTATGGAACTTCCTCACTTGGTTTGAACCAACACAGTACCGCACTGTTAAAGGGGGTAAAAAATGATGGGGCATTTTCTTCTCCTCACTCCAAAGATATCTTATCATGAGAAGATGATTATTACGCAAATTGAAGTAGGGATAGTCATGATATGTAATATTTCCCAAGGGACATGATGTATTGGGAATTTAAGTTAAAAAGGTTAAAATTAAATGTCTGATGGGTGAAGAAGAGAGACTTGGATAGTGGACAAGTTTGAGGACAGGTAATACTTGTTTAGAGATAACCAGTTTAAAAAAACACAGACCTTTCTTTATTGCCATCACTGGTGAGATCCGAGGACTGGCGTGTGCACCCATCATAGACAAGGAAAGTTTTGGCGCTCCGAGAAGTGTTGGGGCACCAGTCGAGGCTGGGGAGTAGTTAAAAGACGAGGAGCCATAGCTTGGACGCCTGCCTTCCCGGCGGTTTCCATCAATGGCAGCTTGCAGCTCAGCAGGGGAACTGAGGCATTTCTTTTCACATTCATACAAATAAAGGTACTTCATGTATCTGCATTGAAAAGAAAAATATTTAATAGCCTGTGAACTCTTGGACAAATATAAGAATGTTGATAAACTACAACTCCTATGAGACTCAGTGAGCACGTGTCCACCAAAACACTATTTGAGCATAAGGGGCATGTAAGCAGGAGTCAAAGGAGACGTCTTAATATAGCATTGACAATCTTTTATTTCATTTTGTTCCAATAAAGCTCAACCTGCAGACCTGGAGGCTGCCATTGTCATATTCGGGTTTCTTTCTTTGCTCAAGCACATTGATCCAATTCTTTAGAGCAATGCTACTGAAGTCCATTCCACCATAGGCAGGGGCGAAACCTAATCTAAACGGCCGCTGGGTGCTGATGCCGCCGGCCGGCGCTACTTTAATACTTTTTTTTTTCAAATTTAATATGGCAAGCCGGATCGGCTATTAAATGAAAAAAAAAGTATTAAAGCAGCGCCGGCCGGCGGCATCAGCACCCAGCGGCCGTATGCGATGGCCGCCAAGTGATGGGAGCAGCGTGAGGGGTGAAAGCTCCGCCCCCTCGCACTCACCTTTCACCCCTCACGCTGCTCCCATCACTATGCGGCCATCAGATTGTTGGAAATCGAATCTAAACGGTCGCTGGGTGCTGATGCTGCCAGCCGGCGCTACTTTAATACTTTATTTATTTTTAATTTGGCAAGCCGATCCGGCGTATTAAATAAATAAAAAAAGGATTAAAGTAGCTCCGGCCGGTGGCATCAGCACCCAGCGGCCGTTTAGATCAGTTTTCCAGAAGTCTGATGGCCGCATAGTGATGGGAGCAGCGTGAGAGGTGAAAGGTGAATGCAAGGGGGCGGAGCCACTTCACTTGACTTGCCCCCCAGGCCTTAGGCTGCCAACCCTCCCCTGACCATAGGCATTCATTTGTCAAACATATTTAATATAGATGTGACAATGCCACATAAGTGAATGCATGAGAATATTTTTCTTACTGAATTACACAGTAAGCATGGCTAAACAAAATATTAGTTAACATTGAGTGTATCTGGTGGTATTTGTAGAGCATATACTTTTGGGGTGTAGGAGTGACAATGCTTACAGTGTCTCGAGTGGTAATTGCTTATCCTAAGTGTGATGATAATCAATGCACTCCAGACATACAGTATATCAAGAGAAAGAGGAAAGCAATATTAATGTAATAATTGGGCCAATAAAAAGTTGTACATCCAGGAGAAAATGCTAGTTGTGAGTGCTTTAAATGACAAATACTTGCAATGTGTAGGTACTGTAAGCTCAGTGTAAGAGGGAGACTACACCACACGTACATAAGCTGCTTTACTTCTTCCTCTGTGTGTGAAAGGAAGTTTCCGGGGTAGGGACTGTGTACCAACTAGAAGGGGCAGGACATATTAGAATATGGTAAGAGGGAGCAGGGACCAAGGTGGTATACGTTGGAGGGAAAGACCGTGCAAATAACATACAGAAAACAAGCAGATATTCTCTTGCTTTGTCATCCATGCCACCATAGTACTTTCTAGTAGAGTAATGACGGTGAGTGGACAGGTATACTCACTGGGTCCTTAGTGTGAAGGCTGCGCTGGTAATGGAGGTTGGTAGATTCAGGCCTTTTGTGATCTCTCTCCAAATCTTCTTGTTGATTACTTCCACAAGACCTCCCTTCTCTGTAACCAGCTTGTACAGCATGTACAGATCCAATAGCTGCTTAGCCATGATGGGAATACGGCTAATTGGGGTGCCTGGGTAAATGAGAAGAAAGAAAAGCAGAATAGGAGAGTTCATTATGATAAAATATAGATAAGAAATGTAAGCTAGAAAGAAGAGCAGGGACAAGTGTGGACTTCATACAATAACTGAGGAATACAAAGCGTTGGCTTAGATTACCAATTACAGCATGCTCTAATTTGGTAACGGTTCGGCACTGAACTGAAATTGCATGTCGCTGTAAGCAGAGCAGCTATGCAAACTTCTAATAGAAATAAACTGTACAAAAAGTACCAATTACAGCAACAGCTTCAAACTCTGCAGAACTCCGCAACATTCATCTGCCACCTAGCAATCACAGACCTGACGCTGGGGAACAGCTCCATCTGGCTTTAGGTAGTATGTGAATTATCACCAGAGCGAAACAGGAGGATGGAGAAGATGGAGTAATCAAGAAATGTGGGGAATGCAAGTCAATTTACAAAAGCAATGAATTTAATGCTGTCATGACATTTAAAGCTGGCCTTAATTGCACAAGACTGTACATGTGCAGTTTTATTGCACTGCTAAAAGTGAAGTCATGTACTACAGTTATTTTGATCTCAACCTTGTAAGTCATTCCTGTATTCCAGTGCTGAGTACACAAACAGCACCATGCCACAGAGGCCTAGTGACTACCAAGCACAGCTGTGACTGTCACACACCTTCCCTTCCCCCATCTCCTCCAGGTCGAATGATGATAAAGGACACATAAGTAGATAGGATGGAGTCCCATGTGACCCTCCCCCAACCTATACTTCCCCATCTTCATCACAGGAATTAGCTGCTGTCATCTCAGTGATGGATGACTGTCACAGGACACTCCCTGTGATTAGTGTCACTAGGGTCAGATGGCTACATTACACAGAGGATGTCTGGGGATCAGTGAATGCGATACCTAAAGATAGCAATACAAGGAGGGCAACTGGTGCACTGTGAACCCACAAATATAAATATATATATATATATATATATAATTATACATATGGTGAACAAGTACTTTAATGTGTATTCTTCGTTAGTCTACTGTGCAGCACCATCATCATTAACAAATTGCCCATTATAAATTCTACCAGGTGTCTTACATGTATTCGCAGACGTTTCCATATGACACACCATCACTTCAGTAAGGACGCATTTTAGCGTTAATATTTTTATATAGCACCACCATATTCCAGTGCTGTACAATTTTACAGATCCTCAACAATGAACGGCAATGAAAGGCGGCTCTATAGTAATACACTTCATAATAACAAATGTACACTCCCACCTGTAACACAATAGTGTTTTATTTACATAGCACTGAGAGATTCCCATAGCGCAAAAGTTTTGGATAGTTCTGACATACTGAAATAGAGGCAAAAGGTGTCGAGAGCCCTGCTTGCTTAGATTACCACCGAACATCTGTTATATTCGGGGGGGGGGGGTTGGGTTATTATCTTATGCTGGTGAAAAAAATGATCAATCCAGATTTACCCATTAAAACATCCAGGACAACTCCCTAACATTTATAACATTAATGAAGGTGAGCCAGCCAGAGTGTGTTCATTTAGGAATTGTGTTTCTTGGAAACTTCATAGAAGAAAGAAGTGAGTCACGGTGTTCAATATCCGCCAAGCCATTTCTACCATCTTTTACCGACAAGATAACAGAGGTAGCATTAAATAGAACAAGCCACCCTGTTAGCACAGAAGCTTCACAATGTCAGCAGCTGGCCAGATTAATGTACAACTGCAGGTTTAATCTGTCAAGTTAGCTCTAGTGACAAATGGCTCAATTCCATATACTTCCACGTGCCATTTTACACCGATGACAATCTTACCTACGGATTCCACCCATAAATTGAAATGGACTGGATTTGCGTTCACTTTATTATCGAATACCCAATGTTTGTGTGAGCCTAATTCTTTCATTTGCAGGGAGGAAATCAAACTTCAGATGTAAATCACACTCCACCAGAAGCTAATGGGCTCATTAATCTTACGCTAAGTGACAGATTACAACCCCCTCCTTCAACTACCCCACTCCAGCCTTCCAATGCTTTAGTATCTCTCCCCTCCCCCAGGCAAACAGCTTCCTCAATAAATGATAGTGACAGGTCTTTCTAAGCTTATCAGATTTCAAGAGCTGTTGATGGGGGGTAGTGAACGGTGATAGAACAGATTTAGATTGAGAGGAACAAAAGATCTGAAGACCTCTCTGCTATGCACCTATGAAAAGCTCAGTTCCTCTTAAGGACAAATCAGCAATTTCAGCCTACTGTGTAACGCCACAGTGGTGATTTCCACAACAAACAAATACAAGTCTTCTGCTCTATTTAACCATCAGCATGACCTGGTGATGAGCTACAATGCCAAAATTAAATGACCAAGTGTTTACATTTCCCAGACTCCAGGAAATCCAAGTCTATCCCAACCCAGAGGCACTCGGTTCAAAGAAGACATACCACCAGTCCCAAAAGCACAGATTTTTGGCTATAACACACCTTGCAAGGCAAAACAAGTTTGGCAGACTACATATTTCAGTATCATTGTGGTCTTGAAGTCTAATCAAAACAATCGTTTTCAAGTTTCGTGATCGGGTTGCGCCATAAAACCTTTGTGTCTCTCCTGAATAGGAATTTACCCTCCACCTACCTTTTTTTTGCATGAAAACAAAAAGATCATCCAAGAACTCCTTTCGTTTCGGGTCACTGTCCAGTTCATACAACTGAGAAAAGAAACATTTTTCAAGATTAGAAATGTGGGACAAAAGTGAAGTTTTGTATTTTGACTAAACCTCACCTGGCACATCGAGGCATCCCACACGGGGGGCAGCAAAAACAGCATTGACTAAGAAATTGCTGGGATTCCAGACCAGGCGACTACTTATAAGAGGGAAGACTTTATGTGCCCTCATTGGGGTCAACTGGAGGAGCCATATAACCAGCCTTCTGCGCTATAGTTTTACTAATTTTTTCAGTTTTTAAAAGTCCTATGTCTATAGGATAAGAGGGTAAGACCCCGCTGAAATACTGAACAATAAAGAAAGATAACATTATGCACCTTTGCAAAATCCCTTGATGCTTCTCTGCTCCGACCATCAAGGTCCTCGCTCCATGAAGAGTTTTCCTGGTGAGAAAAAGAATATCAGAGAAAAAGTGATTTGAGGCAGTAGCATAAAAATTGACTTTAACAACTCCTTTCTTATAAGATGTTTAGCATGTGTTGTGATATTGTTGATTAACTACTTTAGAAGTACAAATAATCCCTACAGATTGCTCTATTTCTTGCATCATTCAAATGGTGATTATTTCTGCTCTGTAATCAGAGCATAGATGACTATATTCCCTCATGCCAACATGCTGCAAACACTTCACAAACATGGCACTTTGTATTCAGCTTTATATTGCAGTGATAAGGTGACAAAAAGAACAGAAAAGGGTATACCGGTATTTCCAGCATTTGAATTTACAGATAAGATGGCATGGCCCTGGGGTATCAATACATGAAAATGAAAGATACAAAATGGTAAAAATATAATTTACCGTCTTCAACATGCATGCTTTGTGTCACAAATTGAGTGATGTCAAGCAGATGTTAATATGTAAGTAACGGTGTAGGTCTGGGTACAAGCTGTGGGTTGTTTAGGGATCACAAAGAACATTTGGATATTGACCTTTAGACATGTAAGATGTATTAAAAAAACACATGGAAAGAACTTTTATAAGGAAACCAAATTCACGAAGAAACGAGAGAGAATGATATAGAAGCAATGTTCCTCCTGTGTCCTTGTTTTCAGTGTTTAGTATTGTTCAGCACAGTTTAGAGCCACTTGGTACTACCGCTGCACAACGTATGCCCCAATCCTAAACTCATCTGCCTCATCCTAATGGCTTCACATTCGGCTGCTATAATCACATTCATGAAGTGCGAGTAGCGGTTCGGTGGGAACAAATAATAATTTAGACCTTGTGGACCGGCAGTTAAGATCACGGCTTCCACTCCTGCACACATAACAAGCGTGTTATCTAAACAAGAGGGCGGAAGGTGGGCTGAACATGTCAACTCACTAGGATGCATTGTATCGAGCAAACACCACTGACCTCTACTGCAAGACTTTGGGCAGATAATGGGTAAATGGTAGTGCCTTCCAGTAACTTTAGGTAGCAAATTGGTTGTAAAGAATGGAGCCGAAGACCTGTTTTTAAACTCTAAAGTACTTGAATATGTCTTCTTCGGTGAGGCTGTCAGGGACATTAAACTGCCCCTTTAAAATGAACTACTATGTTATATGAACATACCAGGGAACAAATCCTTTTCTAGGATTAAAAAATAAATCAATAAATACAAAGATTTCAGGTTCTGGATGATGGACACCCATCTACTTCTCAACAAGTCTAGAATCTTCAGTGGAAACATATCTCAGTTTATATTTCATAAAATGTATCTTACTTGATTGATTTAACAAGATTCCAGTATAAAATAAAGTAACAACAATAGCTACAGACTGTTTGCAGGTCAAAGAAAAACAGACACTCGTATATTATCTTTCCTGAAGATGTATTTACTGTAACAGTTGGTAAAGAAGCAACATTGCATCCGTATGCAAAAACACCCCTTTTAAAAGTTGTGCTTCAAAAACATACAATGCCATTTAACGAGAAGAGGAAAAGGCTTATCCGGAATGCTAAAATAAACATTCAATTAGCGGCTTACGGCTTTGATTGGTCAGTAGGATAGGGACTTTGAGGGTTTTGTTGGGCCCCCAGGTACTACACTATTACATTATTAAGGGTGTGTGGCCCTCCAGGGTGTGTATCCCCCTAAATAACAAAACTTTTCTATAAAGCATTTTCTATAAAGCATTTAATTTACAAAATCCCTGCTGATTATGTAATGCAATTACAGTAAGAGTGAAAATGAACAATAATGTTACAACTAATATACAAATTGACAAAAAATGAAGACACATACAGGTAGAGAAGTAGAAGAGGGCCGGGCTCTAGGTTTTTAAGGACTTAAAAGGCACTGGATTTTAGAAAGCAGGGACAGGCTATGGAAGGGGATACTGGAGATGGGTCAGGAGAACAAAGGATTTCCATGCCCCATATCTAGTGGAATGTGGTTTGTGCAACAGGTGATTAAGTATCACAGTCCATTGTGACTGGTATATATTAATCTAACACAAATCAAAGGGGACACAAATGTGTTAAAGGTACAACAGAAATACAACAAAGCTCAAAGACTAGAAGATCCTCCTTGGCTCTACCTCTCCATGGGCTCCAGTCTCTGTGCTGATTGGGGTGCGTGTATGTGGCCATATTATGGCTGTATTTTGGAAGCACTGCACCATTGTTGTATTTGCTTTGTTCTACTAATTTTGCGTCCCCTCTTTTTTTGTATGCAGTTCGGGACACCGGAGGAAGCGTTTTCGGGGGGCTGCAAACCGTGGGGAGTATGTTTTATATTCAGATAGTATTACTTTGCACTGGTACATGTGAATGCTACACCAGCAGTTTGAGGTAGTATATATTAAAATGATATATAGGTAGAGAAACGGATGTAAAGAAGCTTATTGCTGAATGAGGGCAACACTAACGATCCCGAACCTAAGCAAAATAGAGCTGAGCACAAAGATCTGCCTTCCATGTTAATGGAATACACATAACTCTTATTTACAGCCGCAGAGTGAGTGATATTTTAACTTTAAGCATAAGCTTTTATTATTGAATAAGCAGATTGCTGGTGAAGCAGCATACAATGTAAATGACATGGAAGCAACCAGTTACTTGCTTTGTACCTGCTCTCTACGTGACATTTAACCCACTGGAATTGCTTTAAATTGACAGAATCATTACAGCTACCAGAGCTGCCAACATTTATTCACTTAGCAGCGAGGATCGATTACTACAATCCACAAGATGCAACACTTCCCCTTATGCTCAGCTATTTGACTCTATGAGCACATTTACATGACACTTTATACACAGATGCAAGAAAACATCTGGAGGGTGTATACTGCAAGGAAGCCAACAATATAATCATATACTTAACATGTAAAAAAATCAAAGGGAGTAATAACATTAAAATACATTTCATCAGACTGCTAGTCCTGTTCCTGTGTATTTTCCAAGACCCCCTTTACACTCACTGATCTTTGTTACCTTATTCATAAAAATGGAATGGGCATTGGTTAACACTTTAACAAATCAAGTTTATTATTAATCTTTTATTTATATCTTCACACAATACATATATTCAAAGCGGTATGACAAAATTAGAACCGACAGACAAATGGCTTTGGTAAAGAGGTCGCAAATCATAGGCTTAACATTAGAAAAAATATGTAAATACATACAAAAGCTCATGCTAGAAGTTTGTGAAATTAATATAACATTTTAATTTTCTTTGTTGCCCCAAAAAACAACAGACCATGCTGCGTAAGGATGTTACCTAGCCAGCAAAGCCATATATAACTTTTTGGAAGCAGTATATTTGTTCCATTAAATATGGTCAATCTAGTCCCATGACAATTAAAAATCATGCAGACAAATACATTTGCCCGTGTGTAAAATTAGATATAGATAGAGAGAGAGAGAGATAGATAGAGATATATATATGATCTGCAACCTTTACCAACACGTAAATTCAGCAATATTTACAAGGTTGAATATGGTTATCGGCTGTGATGCAAGAGGCCGTTATTTTATTAATGATCAGCTGGACACAATTCAAATAATGGCACCTGAAAAGGAGTTATCAGGAAAACTCATCTGGATGTAAACCTTTAGAAGCTCTTTAAGAGCTATTAAATTAGGATCCTCATTATATCCTTGAGATGCTGCTGGGCTTGGGAAAGGATCAGCACTAAATTGCGTCCTATAATCCCCTTTTAGCTAAAGTCACATTCAATGGACTGCAAGCCATTAACAAACATGTTTTATTAGCCTGGTAAGGAATGAGAGGGGGAAGGGGTATAGCAGGGCCAATCTCTAGGATTTGTTTACTGCCTGAGGGAGACGGAAAAAGCGGCCCTTACATTCCATATACGGCTCTAAACCTAATTACGTTGCACAGAAGCAAGCCATTTGTAATTCCTGTAAATGTTTACTACTTCTTATGCCTATCAATGTCCAGTGTCTGGAATGAGACAGTCTATAACACTAATAAATCAAACATTCTGCTTGGAATCCCTTTATAAGGTGCATAGTTATTTAGTCATCACATACTGTAATCCGACACTTGTAATTAGAGCTGTTTCGATGACTTAAAACAGGTTATAACAGAAAGATAAAGTCGGCCCTAGAATAGCCCTGAGATAAGACATTTAATCTCTGGTCATTCACTAAAACTTTTAAGGGCCTACATGACCCTTCCTCTGGGTAAAGTGGCCTCAATCTCCACAAAGGATCTCAGCGAAGCATTATGCGTCTTCCAAACTTAAAGCGCTTCAAGTTCTTCCAACGTTTCGCTATTAAGCAGAGCTGGAAATCAGCGGGGTTTCAAATTGGTTCAAGTTGTGGAAAAATGGAGACACTCAGCTAATGTTGTATTTGTTGAATGCGCCATCCCACTGCAGCTTTATCTCTGGGAGACCTCAGAGGTCACTGCAAAAGACTACGAACCAATAAAGTACAGATGAAACCGAGTAACCATCAGCGTTTCCAGATGTGTGACTGGTATATATTAATCTAATACAAATCAAAGGGGACACAAATATGTTAGAGGTACAACAGAAATAAAACAAATTGTAACTGTTTATCATTTCATTTAAGCCAGCTACCGTTTGTGCACTCTTCAATGGCACAATTAAAGGATTTAACATTGAGTTTCAAACTTGGGTGCCATCAACCAGGAAAGGGAAGTTCATTTACAGCCCAAAATCCAGAAGCAGTTGAAGTCCTATTCCACCCCCGCCACCCCCATTGCTTCTTTGCAGACTATAGAGAAGGGAGATAGGTGTGGAAGACATTAATAGCAATTAAAAGAGGAACACAGCAGGGATTACCACCAAACCACCTGGTCTATCATCTTTAAGTAGATCTCAGATGTCTGCTGATCTCCCTCCCCCACTCCTGTAGAATTATACGGCCCATTAAGGAAAAGGTTTAGTGTCAATAGGTAAGCAAGCAACAGGACTGGAAGGAAAAAGCATACCCTTTTGTACTTTTTATAAAACTGCTCTCCAAACAGGACATAAAATCAATTGCTTAGATTCTAACACTCCTCTTTTCATTATCTAGACAGGGAGCTTAAATGTACTGTAAACTATCAATACGCATTGTGAAGACCATAAGGAGGCTAAGTTAGCCCTGTACACAATTCATACATAATTTGAGCTTTCCTAAAACTCTTCTCACTAATTATACTGAGAATTCTAAGCCAGGTCAGCCTCTCTCACCGGACAAGATCACACGTGTTTGCCCGTGACAATTGCCATATCTAGGAATTCAAACATCTGGCTTACTTGTAAACTCACTCTTTATTGACCAGACTCCAAAGTTGAGTATCACTGTTCAAAAACAAAACCCTGGCCTTAATTAGCAACCTTTCTATACTAATGGAATCTAAGTCCCTTTCCAACAAATGGCATATAGAAAGGTGTTCAGAAGCCAACCCATGTGCAATGGAAACGGGGGGGGGGGAGTTGCCATTTGCTAAACATTACTTGGTTCTGCTACCAGTTCAGCTACCATTCGCTTCAAGGGGGAATGCAATCACCCAGTTAAAGTTTAGGTTAATTTCTACTACAAAATGGCACAAGGACTGAAGTATTTTCCAGCTGAGTAACACAAACAAGTTCCCTAATGGCTGTACACAGCACACCAAATTAAGATTTCATTTTACAAGGTAAATATGACTGCGGGTTGTTCCACTAAAGGCTCAGTTTTATCCACATAAAAAAAGCGTGAAATTACCTAGTAGTCAAACACTAGTTATAATTTAGGGTCTGTGCACTTTGTGAGTTCCAAAAATCAGGCGCTTACATGATGCTAAAAGGGAGTACACGTTAATGGAAATTTGCAATGTTTTCCATGCTGCCAGCTAGGCCTTTGTCTAAGGACCTGATGCACATCTATGTCAGCCCAGCCCACTTAATGAATGGAGCTAATCAGTCTTTTCAGGAGGTAGGGTTAGAGGTCAGCGGAGCCCCTTTGTTCCCTCACATGTCCTACAATTGTCTGCCCTCCTACCAGAGACAAAGAAATATACAGATACAACGACAGACAACTTCATGCTGCTGTCATAAGTCAAGACGTGTGTTTGCCCAGCTCTAACCGCTCCCAAACCAACGTACAGCAGCTATTTAGGACGCACCAGTAAAAATATACATAAGAGCTCCTCCAACATTAGTAAATAGGCCGAGGCCGCTGATTAGTAACAAGGCCAGACTCCTGGGGGGCTCTTAAAGAGACAGTAATAACCGTTTTTTCCTGGCATCAAAGGAAAAACCGTTTGCTTTGTCAATTCCTTTCTTTTAGTGGAACAATCTGGATTTTACTCATATACCGATTGCTTTCTTCTGATCTACTGCACTTGCGGACTCACAATGGCTTCTCTTCTAGCAAAGGCGCTCATTAAGGCACCGAACGGTCCATGCCATTACTTCAGCCTGCTAAATATGCCATACAGCTCATACGGGCAGTGCCATGCAGGATGCCTTAATATATACATTCATATAAAAAAATTACTGCTAGGACTGTTCTTTTAATCAGGAATTTCTGCTTTAGCAAATATTTTGGAATTCAGCTTTAATTATTGAACATTTGAAAAAGGCGGCAATTCTGATTTTGTAACACGAAACAAGCTGCTCTTTCTTAGTTGCTCCCGTAGCTTACTGAAGTCCGTGTACGGCAATCGGTAGCGTCTGCTTGAGTTCTGGGAAGTCTGAGCTTCACCGTACTAAATACACAGATCACGAGAGCAATGACATGAAGACCACTTCTCACTTTACTGAACCCGCAACGCGTTTCACAACCTCTGATCCTCGAGGTACCATAGTGCAGCGTGCATATATCTACCCCAGACAAACCCCTGCATCAGCATGGATGGCTTTATCAAACAGGTCACTCATTAAACCAAGATTAAGCAATCGTGCTGACACAGGGACATACATTAAAACTGAACTGTTCCTTTGTGAATACCTAGTCTACAAAAGCTACATCTGCACAGACTATGTGGGTGCAGACACATGTTTATGGGCCACAGCTTGCACACCAGACCGGCAATTTATCAAAAGGTAGTTTCGAATAATGTCACCAGACAGGTCAATTATAAAACATCAAACACACAGCGTGAAAGGCATCAATACGTTTCCAAAGAAAAACTCTTATATAAGATGAAAAAACTGATTACATCACATGCAGTTATCAGCCCGGCCAGTTAAAGAACA
Organism: Spea bombifrons; assembly: GCF_027358695.1. Taxonomy (NCBI): domain Eukaryota; kingdom Metazoa; phylum Chordata; class Amphibia; order Anura; family Pelobatidae; genus Spea; species Spea bombifrons. The sequence continues at coordinate 75,290,541 of NC_071090.1, forward strand.
GATCTATTTTACAAAAACAAAACTTGGTCAGGCTGCGGAGGGCTTACATTCTTTTTTTTAAAAAGTAACGAACTGCAAACCTTTCACGCAACATGACCAACAAGCGGCCTTCCGCACTTGCAAAGGTTACCGAAGAACAACTTGTATAAAGATATGTTATTCTGCCTCAAAACCGCAGCCGAGGAGCGGCTTCGGAGATCAGCTAACGGAAGGAGGTTTTCACCGTGCCGTATGAAGCAAAAGTCCCGTACAGTACACAATTCTGCAGCATGGGACCTAAATGAACACTCGATGCATCCAAACGTTCTACAGAACACGTTCCAATTGGTCAGCGCCATAGTGGACAGGTTACTAAATGAGCTGCAGTGGTAATACAGAGCTGCAGTCATTTGTAGGGGGTCATATTTTAATGATCGTGTAACCAATGTGACTCCTAGTTAATAATCTATTTTACAAGCACCTGCTATTTATATCCTTTCCTGTTAATTCCCAACGCATTGCGCACACAGATTACTTTGATGTAAGCCAATTATCAATGACAAAGTCCTAACATAAGTGCTGTACAATGGCGAGTGTGAACAGAAACGCAGCCAATTTAGTCCATGAAACAGAAGAGGATAGGTGTTCTGCTGGGGGGACAGCGGTCCAGGGAGAGCTTAAGAAGGAATATTTCCCCAACTTAACGTATAGCACAAAGCAGCACAATGAGATCTCCCCTTACACCTGACAAAGGGAGGAAGCGAAATCAATGCTAGATAGAAATTACAGTCTAGGAGACTTATTAAATATTATTTTCAAAATATTAAAGAAGAACTATCATTAATGCAAAACTCTGGTGTGTCCTAAGGGGCCCACGGACCCGTCCTTTAAAAATACTTGTTGAATCTGTTCTCACTCTTACCTGCGCGCATGTGCAATACTGGTGCACTGCATGGAGGTAAGAGGGGTCAGCATCAGTCAGAGCTGGTAGCAAGTGCTGTGCACAGTCTTGCCCAGATTCCTTGTATGACTAAAAATGGACCTGGGTAGAAGGCTGATCAGAACATACTCCACTAAGAGTAACGGAGTGGTTTTCAATAATTTTGATTGATCAAAACCAATTAAAATGAACACTGTTTAAAACACCAAAAAAGCATCCCTGTGAAAAGGTCAGCAAAATATTTGATTTTATCTCCACGTATCCTAAAAACTCCCCATAAATCAGTATTTAAATATAATATTTCCGCGCAGGTAACTTAATAAGAGATCACAGCTCTAGTTGGCAGAATCCATGTAAAGAGATTCCTGAAAGGGGTTTGACGGGAGGTCCTAGAGACGCGGACGTGTGAAACATTAGCAGCAGAACCTGATTCCAGCAACAATGTGATACAATGGCGAGTTGGTCAGGCTAAACTGGTCTTTCAATCGGTTTAATGAGGTAGGGGGGTTGCATACCCAACATGTGGCAGCTTGTGATAGAGGAGGAGTTAAAATAGTTGGCTTACAAAGCATTAACCCCACATCATTAGCCCAACATATCAACAGGCTATTCGGACTTCAGCATGTTTACAAACTACCGCGATAAATCTCAACGAGTAAAAAAGGGAATGTTTAAATCAGCCAAAAAGCAGCAAGGTAAAGAAATCATTCTAAAATGTCAATGCATCACAGATTACATTTATTGCCCAACGCGGGACATTCTCATTAACATTCGTACAGTATTTACCCCTACAACACCCCATCAGCATGTCTGAACAGCTCATCATAAAAATAATACCCGGTATTAAAAAATAAATAAATAAATAAATATAGATTAAAAAAAGTTATGTGACCTTGTGACCTTTAAAATGAAAGTTAGCAAAACATTTCCGAGACCTTACTTATATTACATAAACGTTGCTCAAACCAGAATAAATGAAATATTGAGAAATCCAAGGTATAGTAACCGCAGCTAATTCACTGCAATGTCTCGGCCAAATGCCATTAGGGAGACTACCGTATAGTCTCTGCCATACAATGGCTGAGTGAAATGTGTTACGATAGAGGTGACAGGTCACTTCCTCTGGTGACAAAAGGACTGCATTTATATAATGATGCCCCTTCTAGTTACACCGAGCTGAAGGGGGGCAGTTTCCTTTTCACAGTGGTAAGGTAGATAAACATACTGGGGCTCTTTCCAGCTGTACAGACCACCATTATCCTACACTCTTAAGGAATGCGAGGGTTACAGTGCGTGTGTGTGTAGTAATGTATTACACATGCACACACCTAGACATACTCTAAATATCGTAAGTGAGTAAGTCCTACTCACACACCAGAAACCTAAACAAAAAGCCTTTACCAAAGCCAACTCTACAGGATTGTTGGGTATATATAATAATAATAAATGTTCCTGGTAAACAAGCGGTCTTGTAGCTTACTGTTTACGACTTAACAAGCTGACGGAAATAAACATCTGGAGAAAAAGGAATAGCGCTTGCTCTCCGATGATAACTCGTATTGAATCTGGCATGATAAATGCAGAGCTACGTAATATAAAGGCAGGTCTTTTTAAATATTCTTATATTGTATATAACACCAACTGCCAAGTGACTTATAGTTTCAATATTGACAAAGACGTGTTAGCTTGAGAGCGTATGAAAAGGTTTGGGTGTTATGGGGACGGGAAGCGTTGTATTTGTATAATGTTAGTATAGCAGAGTAAATCTTAACATGGAAAAACAGGACTGGTGAGGGGCCACGTACTGAAAGTCATCCAGTTTCTAACTTTGCTCAGAACTGGTTTGTGTGCAACATCAGATTTAATGTATAGGAAGCAATATAGTTCTTCATAACAAATGCCATCGACTGGGAAGAATAAAGTATATAGATGAATAAGTAATACAATAAAATAAACTCTGAATATACTCACAAGGGTCAGAAAGCCAATACCTCGAATAAATAATATACAGTTATAAAAACATTCACTCCTTCAATATCGTTTGTAGAGCCAAAATGGTTTAAAGGGAACTCCTACCAGACATCTACATAATTGTATTGTCATATTGTGGTAAGGAATATGTAACAATTGTTGCAATAAGTTTAGTGTGGGAACTCACCTACCCATGATCCCCTGCTATTCCAGAAGCTTGCTGACCCAGTCTTGTGAACTCTTGGAGATTAGAAAACCTAACTGCTTCACATGTGATGCACTGTAATCACTTGTGTATTGGCGCCTCAAATGGCATTAAGTTTTCTTGTACAAGACACAAACTGACACACATATAGGAAATTACATCTGTAACACTTTGGGTGTCAGATCAGACCCATACCGTCCATGAGTGTCCTACAGCCTGCTAGGAAAGGCAACCCAGAACACCTATGCACTGCCTGTAAAGCATGAGCCAAGAGATACTGGTACAGAACTTCATAAAGGTCGTCCAGCTCTTCTACTTCAAAAACGCACTATATCAATATATCTCGCGCATGAGAAAATACACTGTTGGCTCGCCCTTTTAAAGTGAATTGCTATCCACAAATGTGGAAGTTAGATATAAACTTTTAGAACCGCATCGTGAAATGTTTACACATAACCCTGGTTCTCTTACCAGCAGTTTTCATACTACATGGACTACAAGTATGGCCGCCATTTTCCGTCACAGGATTCGGTGTGTAAGCACTGAATTCTGTAAAATGCAGAGCATGGCCCACCAAGTGGTATTATATGTAGCTCGTTTTCCTAAGCGGTCAGTTATCATAGAGACATCTGCAGGACATAACATATCCTCTTCCATATAGGCCAAACCAGTGCACGTGTTAAATTTTACCCAGTACAAGATGCCAATGTATCATTTTTGATCAGAGATACACTTCTAGTTAGTTACACATACTATGCGGAAACAAAATACATGGTTAATGTTTACCTGTTTAATGTGCTCTTCCAGACTCTGCTTGTGGTGTTTGGAAGGAGAAGGGCTGAAGTTTTCCTCTGGAGGTTCCTCTTTAACAGTCATAGGTGGCTTACTAGGAGTCCCCTGCAGATTAGACACACCGATCCCTTGTTGTTCTCGCTGAGCCTGCAGGTACTTCTGTGCCAGAGCAGAACCGTGTGCAGTTCTGCCGTCATCATCCTCAATGGAATCACCCATGTCACTCTCATCATCTTCCATCTCCTCGTCTTCATCTGGCTCGCTGGCGCTCTGAGGGGGACCTGTGGGAAGGTGCGTTTGATTGGATGAGATTGCCGCCGGGCCGGGCATGGACTTCAAGGCATGCTGCGTTGCCAGTTGCTGTGTATAGAGGCGATGCGTTTCTCTGATCTGCCTTTCGCGCTCCAGCATACTACGAGCTGCTTGCTGTTGCTGCTTCTGCAGCTGCTCCATCACTGCCTCCAGTTTCATGCCCTGTTTGGGGAGCATCTGGGAACTGCCAGAAAGCGCTGGATTTAACCCACCAGGGATTAACGAGGGCTAAAAAAAAAAAAATTGTTAAATAAAAACATTATTATTGGATACCTAACATTTTCACAGTCATTTAATTTTTAAGCATATTTAAGGCATTTAATTGCCAAAGGAAACAAAGCATACATTTATACCAGCAACATCCTATATACATGCGGTTAACCGTAATAAATGACCACACTAAAGCTACCAATCCTTGGTTTGCAAAACAATATACATTATATTCCTAATAATGACAAATGTGGGTAAACATTTACAAACGGACCCTCTATTTACTTTTTATAGGTTTTATATAAGCGTTTAAGAGAGTGCTTTCTTTTCTATAATATGAATGAACATAAGCAGGAAATGACATTCGGTTTAGTTTAATAATCACACGACATCTGGCTTTGCCCAATTTGTTCCTGTGTTTTTTCAGTAAGCACCATTTACCGGCTTCTCACTTCCACGCCGTTGATTGTTTCTCGCACCTCCTTACATGATTACTCTACAATGTCTTGTGTGGCAAAAAATAAACACAAAACTAAAAGGGGGGTGGGGGGTAAAAGGGCTGGATCACAGGACACGTCTGCTCACAAGCCTTCCCAAGTTACCATGGTGGCTACAAGTTTAATCATGGGAGGGGGCTGTAAATGTAGGCACCTAGTGATTGTATCTACTTTAGGAATGATGATAGAGAGCCCCAAGCCATGATAATGTATGAAACCAGCATGGGAAGAATGCGACCGGTTAGTCTACCCCTGGTGCAAAGTATCCATGGTGTAAGGGTTTGTTTTGTGTCCCCAAGAGATCCCAGTAAAAGGTGGATGTTATGGCAAGATGTGATCCTTTAAACGGGTGCGGGTGGGATCTGGCACATGACCGGGGATCCCTACGGGATTACACCACCGATCGGATCATTAAAATCCACAGCACCAGAAACATCGAATTAAACGAGGGACCCGAGAAGCGCAGCAGATCGCCTTCCAGCCGGCGACACATGCTGAAGCCGGACTGTGTGTAAATAATATAAGTGCTTCACATGGAGTGAAGTAAATAACCGAAACCGCTTTACCGGCCAGAGCCGTGTTACACAGCGGCTTCCTATAACCCCAGCACGCGATTGCTTCACAGAAAACTTTCCTCTGAGAAGACGGTATGAGGCGTCCGAAGCGAGGGGCTTGGATGGGGTGTGTTTGCACTACATGCCCTCTCTACACATCCACTCCAGTGTCCCCTCCCCACTTCCCAACTCCCTGCTCTTTCCTCTAGTCACACCGTGTGTCCAAGAGGTCTCGCACCGCTCACCATGGAGTCTCTCCCGACACCGGCCTTCTCCACCATCCCGTCGGCACCGCACACTCCTGTCACAGCTCCGCCGCTACCAGCGGCCTCCCCTCAGTTTCCGTCTCACCGCAGCCTCCAGGCTTTGCTAGGCCCCGCCCGACACATCGAAACGAGAGCTCTGACGTCACGACGCACATTCAACGGCAGCGCGTACTACTCTTTGGGGCGGATGCAAAGTAAACGCCATCTTGCCATATCCATTACGCCTTCGGCTGGTAATCTCGCGTTGCGTAGCCAGTAGCGGCAGAGCGAAGGAATAGCTAAACACACGTGTACACACGCGACTCCGACTCCCCCTCCCCCGACTGACCGTCAGTGGTTTAGCTCATACTTAAACAAAGCAGCGTGGTGTTAGGACACACAGTGCCGTGCGCCCTCCATTTTGGTACACCCGCTGTCTATCACCTGAGGTAAAGTGTGGAGTTGCCATATTTGTACACCCAGACGATACCCCTGATGCTATTAGGTTTGTGTGGCAGGAACACTTATTAACACCTTGATGTCAAAACATTTAAACATTTTCACCAGGTCGTTGTTCAGTTGTACATCACTACAAATGATATATTACATGTTTTTCTTCAAGATAAGTAGTATGTGTGTGTACTAAGATGTATTAGGTCTCTGAAAACGCGGGGAAAATCATGTAAATGTCTTTGGAGCAAGGTACTAGGCCTTTAGGGTTACACTGCAGCACCACGGAACTAGAGACTCTCAGGGGGACTGATTTTAATGAAACCCTGCAGTATACCTTCTTTTGTTTGGTATGATAGATTATTATTATTTTTATATAGCGCCAACATATTCCACAGAGCTGTACAATGAATAAGCGGACGATAACAATTCGACTTACAGAAACATGGTAAGAACGGCCCAGGGCTGGACTAGCGATGACGAGGCGGCCCTGGCACCTCAGCGCCAATGATGGCCAATTACGCACGGCCATGCGCTACTTTTTTTTGTCATGTAGTATATAGTCAGGCATATCCATCTGCTGGACGCGTGCTGGAGCAGCAGATCAGATGCCACTTTTCAGGAACCCATATTAGTTTTGTATTTTAAACATTTGAACTTGGAATTTCAGATGAACAACGTCCATTGTGTAAATTGGCATTAAACGAGATGCCGATAACACCCACCAACTTCATCCAAACCTATCGCATGCTCAATCCTACCTTTAATTTTGTCCCCCTTATTGTGATAGGACAAATGCTAAAGACCCCACCCCATATTGTTTATTTCATTGTTTTAAAATGCACCTTCTTGGAACATTACATACACCGGGGAGTCATATAATTATTGTTTCACTGTATTGCACTAAATACAAATAATATATGGATTTGTTTAGAGTAGGGCTGCAACTAACGATTATTTTAATAATCGATTAATCGGCCGATTATTTTTTCGATTAATCGATTAATCGGATAAAAAAAAACAATATGCAAATTTTTCGTTTATTTAAAAGAATTTAATGAACTGGATGTTAAAAAACAACTTAAAATTTACATTAACATTCTTATTTTGTTATGATGTAATAAAAAACAATATTTTCAAAGTACAAGAACCCAAACACAATATTTATGAAACAAAATAACCCCAAACATTCTGAAAAGAGGTGGACTATTACTGTTCAAGAAACTTTGCCCCAGCACTTTGCACTTTGCACCCAGCACTTTGCACCCAGCACTTTGCACCCAGCACTTTGCCCCAGCCCTGGCACTTTGCATCCAGCACTTTGCACCCAGCATTCAGCACTTTGCACCAGCACTTTGCACTTTGCACCCAGCCCTGGCACTTTGCACCCAGCACTTTGCACCCAGCCCTGGCACTTTGCACCCAGCACTGGCACTTTGCACCCAGCACTTTGCACTGTGCCCCTGCACCCAGTCTCTAACTCTGCCCTGCACCCAGCCCTGCCCCCACATTCTGCCCTGCCCCCACACTCACACTCTGCCCTGCACCCACTCTGCCCTGCACCCACACTCACACCCTGCCCTGCATCCCCACCCCCACTCTGCCCTGCACCCAGTCTCCCACTCTGCTCTGCACCCACACTCACACCCTGCATCCCCACCCCCACTCTGCCCTGCACCCAGTCTCCTGCCCTGCACCCCCCACCCCCACTCTGCCCTGCACCCCCACCCCCACTCTGCCCTGCACCCCCACCCCCACTCTGCCCTGCACCCACACTCACGAACCGCTCTGTGCGAATGGAGCCACTCGCACAGAGCGAACCGCTCTATGCGAATGGAGCCACTCGCACAGAGCGGTTCGCTCTGTGCGAATGGAGCCACTCGCACAGAGCGGTTCGCTCTGTGCGAATGGAGCCACTCGCACAGAGCGGTTCGCTCTGTGCGAATGGAGCCACTCGCACAGAGCGAACCGCTCTGTGCGAATGGAGCCACTCGCACAGAGCGAACCGCTCTGTGCGAATGGAGCCACTCGCACAGAGCGAACCGCTCTGTGCGAATGGAGCCACTCGCACAGAGCGAACCGCTCTGTGCGAATGGAGCCACTCGCACAGAGCGAACCGCTCTGTGCGAATGGAGCCACTCGCACAGAGCGAACCGCTCTGTGCGAATGGAGCCACTCGCACAGAGCGAACCGCTCTGTGCGAGTGGCTCCATTCGCACAGAGCGATTCGCTCTGTGCGAGTGGCTCTGTGCGATCCGTGCACATAGACAGAAGAATACTTACCTCCGGAACGCGTCACATCCGTCACGTAGCTTGAAGAAGGCGGAGACTGCAGAGCGTGTAGCAGAAGCGGGGAACGCTCGCGGAGGTAAGTAAAAGGAGCCGAGTGCTCCAACAACGAATTGATCACTCGATTAATCGATAACGGAAATCGTTATCGATGATTTCCGTTATCGATTATTATCGATTTTATCGATTCGTTGTTTCAGCTCTAGTTTAGAGTTGTCCTTAAAGAATACAGGTGTTCATCTTACAATAAAAAAACAAACGTAAGAAGGTAAGCCATCCTCTGATACGTATTTGCATGGTATCATTAAATAATCTATTCTTTTGGGGTGTACACGTTTCTGGCAACATCAAGGTTTATTGACTAAGGTGGGAGCTGAAAGGTGAATTGTGGTTTCATCTTACCTACTTCACTAAACATTGCGAAAGGTGCAAGGAGGGCTGACCTTGCTCGGCCTTGAATAATGCACTATTCAATAGGCTTTCAAGATCTCTTACCAATTTAACAATGCATTATAAAGGTGAATTACAGTTGTAGCAGGTGGTAGCTACATGGAATAGCCTTCCAAGTGGTAGAAGCTAATACAGTGAGGCAATTTAAACATGCCTGGGATAGGGATACCTTGGAACCCTCTACCGGAGACTCTGGGAGAAGCACTGGTAGATAGAAACAGCAAATGAAACTGCATAAATAAAATACATTATTCTTCTAAATAAATGTTTTTTTTCAGTAACATAAATAATTTAGAGGTCACATGGTCAAGTATTGGGACCAACCACACCCCCTAAAACAAAGGTGTGCACATACATGTACAAATACTTTTAGGCAGTACATGGGTATGACAAATTGAAACAGTGTAAAGAGACCTCTCTGTATGCGTACCGTCTACCCGTGAAAAGGGCACGGGGGGAACAATAGCATGACCGAAAAGAAGCAGAAAGTTTTGTGATGAGAGTAGACAATGTGGGGGCATTGTCATGAATGGCTCTGTATTCTTGAATTAGGGTTCTCTGGAAACATAGAGTTTGATGGTGGATGAGAAACTTTTGGCCCATCTAGTCTAATTTAAACACTGAAAACTAAAAACTGGTATAACCACAATTTCATTTCTGCTGTCATTGCCACTAGCTATCCAGCCCAGCAGCTTGTCTGCCTTTTCCAATGCTTTTTTGCATTGCCTGCTTGCCTACCTTAAAGCCCTCAGAAACAATAACTCCCAAGTCCCTTTCTTCTGTTGTCACAGACAGCACAATACCCTAATACTATATTTTGCGTTCGCATTTATCAACATTAAAGAGCACCTGCCACAATCTCCACCATTGTTCTACTTTACTTAAATCATTTGCCATTTGGCTTATTCCATCAAGAATGCGTAGCCTGTTGCAGACCTTTGTATTTTTTATTGGGAGCGTGCAGTGAAGCACTGACTCATAGGTTAGATAAACTATTGTAAGCCTTGGCCTGCTGTCTGAGTGAAGCCCTCCAAATAGTAAATAAGTAGTGGCCATTGTAATCAGCAGGGTAAACATAGCAGGGGCCAAGGCAGGAATATTTTCAGAAAAATAACCTAGAGTGGTTATATACCAGAAACAAATCTTTGTCCAGTAAAAACAATTGTGCGTATATATATATATATATATATATATATATATATATATATATATATAATTACTATTATTAGTTATGATTTTATATAGCACCATCATATTCCACAGCGCTGTACTAATGGTAAACAGGGCATAACAAGGAATGCAATATAATAATAACAATTTGACTTACAGAAACAAGAGGTAATGAGGGCCCTGTTCAAACTACCTTACAATATATATACCGTATTGGCTCGATTATAGGCCGCACCCGATGATAGGCCACACCCTTAAAGTTTGGTGCTATTTTAAAGAAAAAATTATTTTTAAAGAAAAAATACACATTAGTGGAATGGTATAGCAGTATTTTACCTAATAAACAGGAATACATGTATTTTAACATTTTTGGTATCTATTATGTAGTTAGCTTAATACATATTATGCAATTATATACAATCATAAATTTGGAAAACCAATAGCCATTTTAACGTGCCCCCCCCTTAATTCATAATGCATATTGCCCTCTGCTCTCCTGATATGCTACTCTGCCCCCCACAGATATGCTTTATGCCCCCTAGTAATGCCACTCTGCCCCATAGAAATGCCCCCCGACCTACCAATGCACCCCCAGACTCCCTGGTGTCTAGTGAGGCAAGCCAGAGGACGTCTGCGCGATGCATGCAGACAACCTCTACTGCCGGCACTTCCGCTGGAGCTTCTATGATGGAGAAGTGCCGGCGGCGGAGGTTGTCTGCGCGCATCGCACAGGCGTAGACAACCTCCGCTGCCGCCACCTCCACCAGGGCTTCTGTGGTAGAGCCCCGGAAGGTTATATCACGCCGGTGCTCCGTTATAGAAGTGCCGGGAGTGGAGGTTGTCTATTCGCACCTGTCCACAGAAGCAACCAATCAGATTCCAAACTCTCCACCAAGGCTGGAATGGGCTACAAGACCACCGCCAAGCAGCTTGGTGAGATGGTGACAACAGTTGGTGCGAATATTTGCAAATGGAAGAAACACAAAACAACTGGCAATCTCCCTCTGTCTGGGGCTCCATGCAAGGTCTCACCTCGTGGAGTTTCAATGATCATGAGGAGAACTGGGTGAAAGTGTTGTGGTGAGATGAGACCAAAATCGAGCTATTTGGCATCAACTCAACTAGCCATGTTTGGAGGTGGAGGAATGCTGCCTATGGCCTCAAGAACACCATCCCAATCCTCAAACATGGAGGTGGTTACATTATGCTTTGGGGGTGTTTTTCTGCTAAGGGGCCAGGACAACTTCACCGCATCAAAGGGACCATGGATGGGGCCATGTACCGTCAAATCTTGGTGAGAACCTCCTTCCCTCAGCCATGGCATTGAAAATGGGTTGTGGATGGGTATTTCAGCATGACAATGACCCAAAGCACACAGCAAAGGCAACAAAGGAGTGGCTCAAGAAGAAGCACATTAAGGTCATGGAGTGAGCAAACCTGGTGGCCAACTACAAGAAATGTCTGACCTCTGTGATTTCCAACAGGGGTTTGCCATCAAGTACTATATCATGTTTTGCAAAGGGGAAGAATACTTATTTCACTGAGTAAAATGCAATTTTATTATATATTTGAAATGCGTTATTTTTTGTTGCTATTCTGTCTCTCACTGTTTAAATAAACCTACCATTAAAATTATAGACTGATCATGTCTTTGTCAGTGGGCAAACGTACAAAATCAGCAGGGGATCAAATATTTTTTTCCCTTACTGTATAACTTAGCAAATTGGATCAACAAACAGGCTGTGTAAGCCCCAGCCTCACTGGAGCAACAGTTTGTCCCTCACATACATCTCTTACTTCTTACATATGCCCCAGTCCACCTGGCTAGGAAGAGAATGCGCCTAAATTCTCAATACTCTTACTCCCTACCCTTAACACACACGCCATCATTTCAACATGGAGGCTCCTTCCTGCATGAGTTTGTGGATCAAAGGACCCATTAGCCTACACTTAGGTCAGATGTAACAAATGCCTTAGACGCCCATCTCATACCCTACTAAATAGCTTCTCTACATCAAATTCTCCGACACACTGTGGAGTGGGGGATGCATTGCCTTGTGGAGAACGGATTTCACAGACATTGATACTGACACCCAGATAGAAGTCATGAACGAGGCAGTGAAGATCTTAGTGTGCATACACAGACATGTGCTTCAAAATGCTCCCCTAAAATGAGGGCTTACAGTGGATATAAAAACAGGGAAAAGAAAAAGTGTCGGTGCGCTAATATTGCCAAAACCTCTCATTTATATTATGTTTATATATTTGTTGCCAACTTTATTAGGGTAAGAAGCGCAGACAGTTTTTGTTTCTTAGTGGATATAAAAAGTCCACACACCTGTTTAAATGCCAGGTTCTTATTTTGGTGCCTTCCACATAAACTTAGCCAGACCACTGCAAAGACACAAACCCTTCTCTTGATTTTATCAGCAACTGGGAAAAAGTAGTATTGTACACTCCACACCTCCAACTGTGGAAATGGCTTTGTCTCTCACTGAATTGAGTGAGCCTTACATAAGGAAATACACACCGAAGCCTTCTTTACACACTGGCTCTCCTATATTAATACCTTGGACCATCCTACCCAAACAATACTACTTTGGACATTTCAGTGGACGACACAAGGATGATTGCATCGTTCTTCCTAGTCCTCACAAAAAGGCAACACCAGCTCCTTTCATGCATACCAAGGGCATACGTGTGTTCTGGACTGCATTGATAAAGGTCTTCTTTCTTTGACTATGATATGAGATTGGTCTGCTGTGGGCAAACTAAGTTACCTGTTTTGGTGCCTAGTCATTACTGGAGTGCCAACCAGCTTGCTAACACCGTTACCTTTTCTCTCTTCAATATAAATCTGATCAATTGTAACAGGCAATAGACAATTTCGATGAATGTGACTTTTTATTTCTCAATATGGAAATAACACCAAATGCTGTAAACATTCCCTGTTGATAATTAATACAAAGATTTATAAAATAAAATAGTGGCTTACATTTGTGAATATGGTTTAACCCCTTCAGCACTGAGGATTTTTAGCGCACTAAATACTGTACATTAAATATTTTTTTCCATTTTTATCATATGTTGGTTTAATCAAGATCTCTCTTTTGCATGTTTGATGTACCCATACAAACTAGACATCCTTTTCAGGACAATTAGGGATTTCTTTTGAAACTGTAGAAACACATAAGAAAAGAATAACTATGAGTGCTAGTATGTAAAACAAAATATACTAAAGTATTTATTCTAAACATTAGGTGCCACTGCTAAATGATGACACAATTTATGATCAGCAACATCCCCTGACTACAGTAATACCCCACATAGGTAGTTTTTGCACAACTATCACTTTACAATTACCCTTTAGTGTACTATTTTTAATGCTACTAGCTTAAGGGGTTTGGGGACAGTGAAGGGATGGGATGGGGGACGATACTTGTAGTGATAGGGCAATAGTAATAAATCATTTTTTTTATAATTATTCCTCTGTATATATAACCGTGACCTTACTATATAGTGTATTTTTTTATTATTCATATATCATTTAAAAAAGAAGTTTGTTGGCTCCATAGCCTTGCATTGCTGATTGCAATGTGTGGGATCAGCCAGCAGGGTGAGCAATCAGAAATCCCCCAAGGTTCTAGCTCCTCCAGTAACCTTCCAGAGAGTGTGAGCATTGACACCTACTTGAAGGGAAAGCCTGGTCACATGATCGGGCATTCCTTTATAATTTGGAGCCTAAGCGTTTAAGTGTAAACAGGAGACATCTGTCTTTCACAGAAGTCTCAAGTGTACATTTAAACGTGGAATTTGATGTGACTGGAGGCAACAGATGGCTGCCGATTAGTTTAGCATCCATTTGCACTACACTACAGAGGAGAATCTACACTACCACCACGTATGGAAAACATGGTTGGTCCTTGCAAACCACATATCCAACACGTTGATGACCCTAAAGTAAATTACCATTTCCAATCTATGACATTCCACTGGAACCCTAGCGCGCTGAAAGATCTTAAAATTGTGTAAAACTATGGCTGCCCACAGTGTCTTAAGGATTTCAGCTTGTTGGAGACTACCAGTGCCTCAGGAGACCAGATGCAGTGATAAGCATCAGAACAGGTTGTGGCAGAAACAGGTCACACAACTTTAGAAATGTTGCTAGTAAATTATTTGGTACATTTTTAAATACCTACAAAAATTTAAGAATGACCCACAGTTAAAGGCCAGTTAGCTACAGCAGAAACTTTTCAAATATTCCTCTTGAGAACTGAATCAGGCACAATAAGTAAAACAAAGTGGCACAAAACAGACATCCAAATCTGAATAGGCAGCATCACATCCACCGCAGATACATGTAGAATGGCTGGAAATTATGTTTATGCAGTTGTATAAAGAAGCCACTTGCCTTGTTTTCTTCATAGTTGCATATTTGCAAATGCTTCCTGTACTTATTGATCAACCTTTCACAATGATGTGGGAGAATATTGACCCACTCAAACTGCTAACTCTAGGGCATTTGTGGGGTTTCAAGCATGATCTGCTTGTTTTTATACCTACCCCAACATCTTATGAGATTTATGTCTGGTTATTGACTAGACCATTCAAAACTTTCCAATTTCTCCTATGTAAGCTACTCTGATGTTGCTTGTGTGTTTTGGATCATCGGCTGATGGGTCAGTGGCCTGACTTTCTGTTGTCCAGGCCCTGATGCAAAGCATCCCCAAATCATGACACTTAACACCACCATGCTTGACTGTTAGCATGAAGGTCATAATGTTGCTGTTGCAGTATTTATGTCTGGCAAAAAAACAACAGGACGAATGTTGCTCAATGAGCTCTGCTTTTGTCTCCTGTGCCCATTGAACATTGTTCTCTTGGAAGCATTTTGAGAAGCAGAAGGCTTTTTGGCAAACTCTAGACAAGCATCCATGTTCTTACAGGGCACTGGTTCTCATTTTGCTACTGTACCATGATTTCAACATTTTCCTGATGTGGAGACATGAATGCCAAATTTAGGTCAGAGAGGCCTGCGGGTGCCTGGATTTCATTCTAGGGTCATTGTGACTCCATTTGCTCAATCTGACAGTTGTTTGTTGAAACCTATGCTGTACCACCATTTGTTCAACATGGCTCTGTTGGTGGCTTAGTGGAGGCCCTTAGCCATAGAAATTTCAGTTTAACAATTGGTAAAAATGTTTTTTGGAAGCTTGTGTGCTGACAGCTTCAGCCTGGTGGCAGGAGCCAACATCAGTAAGACTGGCCCACCTAAAGCAACCCAACCCAATAATCCCTTTAATTTGTGTTTAATTTAAACTGTGGGGGGTAATTTATTCACTCCTGCAGATTACACATTTAGTTAGTTTAACAGACAAATTAAACCAGCACCAAATTGTGGGAAAGCTATCAAAGTCCCTCTGTACCAAAATAAAATAAATTAATCATCTACATCGGCACACACAATCGCAAACCCGCAGCCAGAAGATGAACAAAAAATAGCAAGTTCTAAAAGTCTTTGTAAACTTAGAACATCCTAAGTAGTTTGTCCCCTTTACTTTGTTTAGTTAGTAAATCTGTAATTAGCCCCACCTCCAAGGAATAAAAAGGCTGTGTAGAAGTAAATGGCTTTGCAGTCATATACGTGATGTGCAATTGTGCTGCCATCTGGTGGTCATTAGGTAGACACAGTCGTCAAGAGATTTGGTTCACTAATCACCAGGGGGATGTGATGCAAATAAAACATGAAATTGCATCACCAGGAGGCCATGTGTTACTTGATAAAATATATTTGAGAGGGAAACTTTCATTAAACCCACTGCCTTCAAAAGGGGGACAGAGCACAAAAATTAAGATTGTCACACTAAAACAAGGACTATTGGCAGCATGAAAAGGAGTCGGGGTTTATCTAGTAGACTAGGCTAAGATAGAGCTAGAAAGCATATGCATGGCTTTATGTCTCCGCTGCCTGAAAACATTACCTTATAGAAAGACTAGTCCTGTGCAATATCTTTGAAATGTATTTTTAATCTGATACTAGTAATGAAAAAAAAAGTCCGGTGGGACTTCTGCTTTAAAGAGGAAAAGCTTATGCAAGTTTCCTGTAATAGCGAAGAGAAAGCTGCTAATCGATCTGTGTTTGCCAGTGTGAGATAAAAGTACGCCACCGCAAACTGTGTAAAATAAATGCGCTAGTAGGTTGCCAGCTTATCCATTGTGTCAGATAGTTAACATGCAGGGTTCATTCTCTGTGATGTCATAGGCGTCTCCAAAGAACAAATATACACAAATATTTTGATAAACAGGAACAGGCGAAGCGTTTAACATCATCTCCCATCTCCCTCATCTAGAATGCTGATACCGATGATGGGAGTTTTAGCCCTAAAAAGCTGGTGATGCAAAAGTAATGCCATACGACTGGAAAAGTATATCTTATGTATATATTACTTTGTTTCTTAAAGTTATTATGGAATTTACCAACTTTTTATGTATGCCTTATCTGCATCATTGTGTACCGCGTTCCTGCATTAGTGCAACACCGACACGGGATGGATGTGTGCGCATTTTTTTTGTTTTTAAATAGTTGATACGTTTATGATTTAGCTTGGTATATATGGGGGAATAATAGAACACATACATATACCCCAAGGTTACGTGTAAGCTGTTTATAAAGCAGTTAAAGCGCATATATATCCTTTACTAAGAATTTTAAATCTTGCCCACTACAGGGAATATTTAGTGTGATTATCGACAACCTATATAACTCATTGCTGACATAGGCAGCCATCTCCATAGACAAACACTTATAGTAGAATGGGTCATACCAAAGAGCTCAGTGACTACAAATGCAGCAGTGTCATAAGATGGTAAATGTATATTAATGGCATTACAGCAGAAAATACTAGGACCTTCCTGGATCCCATAGTGTTTTGATCCTGCTGATCTTGGCGGGAGTACTTATCTTCATGTTTGAAGCCCCTTACAAGTTTAGCCTTTATCACTTCCGCTCTACCACCTTCTCAGTAAATTGAAACATGCTTACATTACCTCGAACCCTCTAATTATTAGATTATGACCTGTTCTAACATTTCCCATCCTTTGAAATAAACATTCCTTCTGTATATCACATCTGCTCCTTCACTTCCAAGCTATAAATATTGCAGTTCTTTGGCCTTTCCTTATAGTTGTTAACCTGCAACCCTTTCACCACTTTTCTAGCCCTCCTTTGAACTCTTTCCAAAATGTCCACATCCTTCTAGAAAAGGGGTCTCCAGAATTGTACACAATTATCTAGCTGAGGGTTGACCAGAGATCTGTAAAGTTCCCTATTCAATAAGGAACCTATTTCTCCCCATTTGTTTTGAAGGCATCGGGAAATGTGAAGGTTAACAATAAAGTTTTTTTTGTTTTTTTTTTTAAAGCCTTTTATCCAAAACCTGGAAATAACACAGATGCATACAGTTGGTCTGAGCTCTAACTAGACAGAACTGTAGTCCTTTCTTTCCCTTTGAAGATTTTCCAACAGATATATGTTTGCATTCTTAGTTTTAACACTTTTGTGGTCCTCGTGTTCAGCTGTAATTTTTACCTCTCCCATTTAGTGTATCCGCACAAGGTATATATTGTTTTTTTTCTCTCTTTCTTTTCCAAACATGAAGGGCTTTCTTTAGATATCATTTTTATCATACCTGTATTCAAACTGCAAGGGGAGCCCACAGTTCTCTGCAGGGTCTAGAAAGACCCTCTCCATAACTTTTTTTTTTGTAAAGGATGCCACTATCTTGCAAGTGGCGCATGTGACTGCTCTCACAGCGTGTCCGGGGGTGAGTCCACTATTGAGGCATTTCAGTGATACGGTTTAACCTTAGGAGGCAATCATTGACTGCCTCCTAAGGTCTTTTAAATCAGGCGTCTACCGCCATACAGTATATGGCGGCCGTTGATGCCTCAGGGAGGGGCCACATGGGGCTCGTAGAGTAAATTTGGTGTGGCTGAATACCTCAACATCAAGGCATTACAGCAACACCGTTTAATTGAAGAAAGCAATCTTAGATCGCTTTCCAAGATTGTTTAATGCCATGACATGCCAGGCACGACATTGGTCGTTAACCGATTCTTTTTGCGTCACCGGTCATTAAGGGGTTAAACATTTATGTTTGGTATATCCTATCTTACTACCAAGACAGGAGTTGCCTATCTTATCTTTGTGTTAATAGGAAACGGACAGGGATAACAATCACGCAAGAACTGTTCTTCTATAGAGAAACACACATATTTAAATACGGAGATTTGATACATTTGGTATGACCCATGTGGAGGTCAGTCATAACCTGTATTTTTACTTCAATTTTGTACTAGTGTATAATATGCATCCCCAGATTAGGTCCCTGGCTGCTGATCATGAGCCTGATCAATGATCAGAAGCCTAAAGTGTAATTAATCAGATAATTAGGTTAGAAATTTTTAAAAATAAAATATAAATCTGTAAATCAAATCAGGCCACTGACATTGAACGGTGAACCCGATCATTAAATTGGTATTTTAGGTATCCTAAGGCACTAAATCCCGCCTTTATCCTTGATGTTTGTTAATAAAGCTACCATTATGTAACATATCATCTGCACTCATATCACACTGTACTTCACTTGTAATACCATTAAGCTGTCACGTACCGCACGTAGGCAGAAGACATTTACTGAAATTATAGACAAAGTATGCATTTTTTATAACTGCAAAAAAAGAACAGAAAAAAAAAATCAACTTCAAATCCTTTTTTGGAAAAAAGAAATTGCTACATAACAAATATACGTTACATCTTTATACAGACATGTATGAAAGGTGAGGAGAGTAACTGCAGAATTGTATTATCAATTCCACCTTCAACTTTGAGTGAGTCTGAGAACATTCTGTATACAATCAGTTCTTTTTACAACAAAGCAATACAAAAAAAACTTTATTGGAAAACGTCCAGAAAAGGTTAAATACATTTTTTCCTCCCGTTTTGTATTTTCGACACAACTTTCTCCATGCAACCCCCAATGGGAGGAGGGGTGCAACTTGTGGAAAACAAATGTTTACTTTAAAAATAAAACTAAAGCTCTCAGAGTGAGAGGCCGTTTCAAGTGTTGCATATCTTTCTTGGGATTTCAAGATCTGCATTACTATTCTCCGGGAAACAAAAGAAAAAATAACCTAAAGAGCTGAACTGAAACAAAAGTAACATTAAAAAAAAGGGAAATGGGTTATTGTAGTTAGGAGCTGTTTAAAGGGTTGTCGGAGGACCAATGACCTGCATAAAGAGGAGTAGCTGCTGGCAACTGATTTAGGTGTTCAGATCAGCAACTTGAACACAGCTGGGAGTCACTGGGCGATAAACAAGGTAACAATGTTTCAATCAGCATTCTGTGTGGGGGGGGGGACGGGGGCTGGAGACTTGTAACGTATTTAAAATATTATACCAGGCCAAAGTTACTGGATTACAATCCACAATAAACCCTTCTTTCACATTAGTATATTTTTTTATTCAGGGTAATTCATTGTTTGCTCATACACAACTATTTTTTTTTTCTTTTTTGCTTAACTAGTGAACATTTTTTTTTCTTTTTTTCATCTTGACATGCAATAACACAACTACTGCAGTTTTGGGACCCGACAATGTGCTGAGCATATTTTAAAACAAAGAAGACCTAACATTTTTAACAAAAGATCTGTAGATGTGCTGGACCTCTTACGCATATCTATGAGAGAATGCGAGGGTGTGTGTACTGGTATATCTAATATACACACATATATACTTACGTGGTCAGTTAAATGCATACATTGTATTTTGTGACCAGCATTGGGTAAACAATTAGTGGTTAACCAGATCTAAAATGCAGATGTGAAGTATTTTCCATATTTAAGATTAGTGTCTTATAAAAGAACAAAGTAACAGGGTTATGTACATTATGCACAGTCATGAGCTTTTACAGAAGCCAGCTATGACATCACAGTTGTGATATCTCTTCATGTGGTCAATTTACTTGAACCCTCCATGAGAAAATTGGAGAGTGGGAAAACAGGTAAAAATTTTAATTTAAGAGCTCTCTGGTTAAAACAAGTGATGAGCAGGAAATGGAAACATCCCAAGACAATGTTAACTTCTGTACCGCCAACGTGAGCAGCAATAAAATATAGTACATACAACATTACTACTGTTCTGGCAGCACAGTGTTTAACACCTGGACATCTGCATTGGAGGTAGCCAACCAACAGCTAGCTAGATATTGCTGAAACGCAGTCCTCATGATCCTCAGCCAGACATATGCTGATCTAGGAACACAAGAGTTGTAGCTCTACACCAAGCAGGAGAGCTGCTATTATGTCTTCATCTGTCCTATGTTACAGGAAGCTGTAATCCCTGCTGTTAACCTAGGGATATATTTTGGCCCTTGGAACCTTTTGGCCTAACATCTACCAAATCCGGGTGCCACTGCAGGAAAAGTGATGAAATTAAGGCAACCGAAACACCAGCTCCAAGCGGTCATTCCTAATAAGTGACAAACACAGAACTATATACCTTGTTGAGTCCAGTAGATCTCATCCCAAGTAAAAAAAACAAAAAAAACAAAAAAAAACAAAACGTTGATAACTTTGGAGGTGAACTATGCCGGTTTAACTTTTGATATTTGGAAGAGTTTATGCCTGAGGATGTGTCAAGGAGGAAGTCCACAGACGTTATAGAGATGAGTGATGGAGTGCATTAACAAGACAAAAACAAATGTATCATTTTGTAACTTTCAAAACAACTTTTAACTAGAAGTCTGTTGCCGAAAAATGTCCCCCAAGACCCAGAGGGTTTATTAAAAGAACAAGTGTACAGTTTCATCTCCAACACTTTGCGAAAATAAAATCCCTACTTCTGCGAAAGGCAATGCTGAATAAATACAGCCCCAAAACGTTGTCTCCAAATGGTTGCAAAGTAGACAGCTTGTGAAAGGGCAATGGTTGGGTTTTCTGTGTCTGGGAGTTGAGTTGAAACCTGGAGGGCTTAGCTGAAAGCTGTGGCCATAGAAAATGCTCAACACCATTCAAATGATGCACAGACTCATTCCCGGGTGTGTCTTGTGATCCCGTCACAGGACGCAGATTATACAGGGACCTCCAATGAAATCATTTCCTATGAGAGAGAGGATGGAACACAACATTATGGTATCAGGGGGATTCTGGGTAAACAGGAACAGCAGTTACATGTCAATTTGATGAGGGAATGCAGGGACTGCTGGTGGCATGCAGGAGGACAAGAGGCGGTGTGAAGAAAGATGAAGGTACAAAAAGTATATAGAGGAAAAATCAGTGCAGTGAGAGGTCGAGAAAACTCTGGGCACAGGTGTAGATGGAGGCTATAGAATGGCTGTGCAGGAAAATCAAAATCATGTGGCTGGGGGTGCAAACTGGCAGGACAGTAAAGGCAACCGAGAAGTAAGAACCAAAAGGATGGTTGTACATGGTGGAACTTACCGCTCTCACCTCCTGGGGGGCGGGTATAGTGAAGGTGCTGAACCTTGCTGACTGGCCACAATGGCCGTGGAGGACAAACCTAGAAGATGAAAAGAAAAAAAAGCACATTCAGCTCAAGGAAGCAAGGCACATTATTCACGTTCAATATTTTAGCCGTTTTCTTTTTTTAAAACTGTCCGCGATAAAGGAAGTTTATTGGGACAAATGAAATAAAACTGGCTTTTGTCAATGTAAGCATACAAAGCTGTAATTTGTGCTGAAGGAGAAAATATTTCCTGCCCTTCCCTATTAAACAAATACTAAAAGTGCAACTTGTATTCTAAGTCATTGATTGTTACAGTAAGCACACTGTGTCTTAAACTGCAGACCAGCTGTGAACAAAAGCACTCCCAGGGAAACTGCAAACTCAAGTCATGAATAATATATCCCTGAAAATGGAAAAGTAAGCATTTGGAGGCTCAAATTACTCATTGGTCAGTATTACATGCATTTAAGATATTGCTTTTAAGAATATCTATCAAATTTAAAATCACTTTAGTTTTTCCTCTTTAAATACAGTGCTAACAACATTTAAAAGGAACATTCATGCCATCGTGTGCACTTTAACATATATGGTAGCTGCGTAAGAGGAGGAGGTGGAATAGCTGTACTTTACCAGTGGCATAGGGCAATTGGTACTGTCCAGGGAGCAGGGAATAGCCAAGGTGATGATGATGGTGGTGTGTGGACATTAAGCGTTGTGAAGGAGAAGTGCGAGGTCTTTCGGAATTCCTGTCCCCTCCTCTGTCAGGGGCTCCCATGCTGCTGCAACCTCCACCTGCCGAGGACCCTCCGGGCATATTGCATCCCCCTCGATCACGCTCTTGCGGAGATTTATCTGCAATCTGCACAAAGGCAAGGAAGTCACATGTCATGTTTACCTTTATATGAACACAATCATGAAAAACTACTTTGCTTGCCTTTTTATATTGTACACCTGCCTGCTAAGTAATTGGGTGGCAACGTCTGATTCCTCTCTTCTAAAAATATTGCAGTGGCATTGCATTTTATCTTTATTTTTACCTTATGTAAATTAATCTACAGAACAATAATGTATTTCAACTACGCATTCTCGAATTCTTTATCATTGTCACAGAACTTTTCCTGATTTCCATGGTTATTACCCCTCCATGCTCGGACAACTCACTGTGGGTGACTTGCTCTTGTAATGGCTCGCATGTTGCTGTAAGATATCCAGAGCTTTGGATTCAGAGGTGGGTTTGCAGCCGACACTCGGACTGGCTCGGGACTTCTCAGACTCCTCACTGCCGGAGACCTTGTTACCATATGGGGAGAAAGAGTAGCTGGAGGGGAGATAAGAACCTGGATGGAAAAAGAGGAGGGGTTAAAACACATAAGTTAAAACACATTATCATCATTACAAAAGGAGTTTACATACCACACGCAAATTTAAACATTCTAAGGCTGTTTTGCCTTGCATTATTTAACCCCTTAACTACCAATGACGGCCCAGGCACGTCAGACACAAACGGTCAGGTAACTACCAATGACGTGCCTGGCATGTCATTTCATTAAACAAGCTTATAAAGTGATCTACGATCATTTTCTTTGCTTAAACAGTGTTGCTGTAATTTCTCAATGTCGAGGCATTCAGCAACACAGATAGGCATCAGGGGCCATGTCTGGCCCCTCCCCGTGGGCGACAACATCCGCCATACACTGTATGGCGGCGGAAGGCCGTTTTAAAAGAGTTTAGGAGGCTATCAACAACCGCTGAAATGCATCGAGAAAGCTAAAAAAGCGGTAACATTTAAAAATTATGCAGTGATGTCACCATCAGAGGAACCATCCAGACTGACCAAAATGGGGGGGGGGGAGGCGCACTTCCCAAATGTGGCCTTTTAGCCCCCAAACAAAAAAAAAATTACCACCACAAACTTTGGCAAAGGCTGGTGGTGGAATTTCATCCATGGAAAGGGCTAAAATACCAGCAATTGAAATAACTTGGGGTGTCGAGTTATAAAATTATATGGTTTCAAAGATGGCCCTATTAGTACATGGGGGCAGTAAGACCAGATGTCTGCTCCAAGCACACTTCCTAAATGTGGTGTTTTACCTCCCAAACCCAACAAACCCATGTATCACTGTACTTGGGAGATGTTGCTGAACACATATTGGGGTTTTGTTTGAAAGTGCCATACACCAGGAGCTGTAAATCCATACCTGAAGCACCATTTTTGTGATAAAAAAAAACCCCACAAAATAAATTACTACCAAAGTTTGACAAAGGGAATGAGTGCATGAAAAGGGTTAAATACCAGCATTTGAAATACCTTGAGGTGTCTAGTTTTCAAAAATATATGGTTTGGTGGGGTAAATTGCATTGGCCGGCTTTAAAGATACCCAAAATAGCACATGGGGCAGAATGACCAGATTATTTTTTTATCCCCACCCTCACAAACATTGCCTGAACCAATCACTAACAATCAAGCAACTTAATATCGCACATACAACACATATAACATAACAGGGCACGATAAACACAAGGTGTGTAATCTCTAAACTATGAGTTTGTTTACTGTTCTGCGTAGTTTTGTTTACCTGAGTAGTTCTGCATCATGACGGCAGGCATTCCTCTGTAACTCGGGTGATTTGGGTCATAGGCCTGACTGTACGTGTAACCGTGGAGATAGGGGATATAGGACTGGTGCTGAGTGAGGGGTGAGGAGACTGGCACATGAGTACTGGTGCGTGGATCCTTGGGCAGCACTCTCAGGTCCTCTGTTTGTTGTGGTCCCTTGACATCCCCACTCCCGGTCTCTTTGCCATCATCCTTTGAAGACGCTTCCTTAATTCGGTTACGCTCCTCCTTGGCTTTTCTCTCCCGCTCCTCTTTCCATCTCTCATCATCAGCTTTCAAGGCATCGGAGTACTTGGGATAAACATATGTCCACATGCGAGATTCTGCTTCCTGCTGCATATTTCAGGATGAACAACACAATATTAACCACAGATACTCCAAAAGTCTCAGCACCCAGGGCAGGAGACAGAAGTGTTTAACAGGAACGTCCCAACATATATTACTTGGCATGTTACTAGCACAATTTGTATTCTTACATGATATACACTCCTGCACATTCAATTATAGTTGCTCTTAATTTCCTCTTTGTATATCTGCAGCACACAACCATTAACATACATTGCTGTTTTTCTGCACCTTTTTGTCATGTTCTGCTAAAGGTCTGTTATTGACCTTAGGCTTTCCAAAATGCATTTTATTTTTTAATCTGTGAGTTTTAAAGCCTTATTAGGTTTGTCTTTAATTAGGGCAAGCCTTTTCCCGAACAATTCAAGAAAGAAGGATATCGGCAATCATGCAACATGATAGACATTTAATACATATCCTTTCCAAAACGTCCTCCTCTTGTCCCAACGTTTCTCCTCATTTGAAATAAATAAATAAATATTAACCTTATATGTTATACCCCTGGTATCTCAGCCTAATCTATTTACTACACTGCTGACTCCTTATACTGCCTTATCGCAAACAACGGAATGGCTCAGTCTTAGGTCACACAGGGTGACACACTGAGTTCTGAAAGTCTATGGAACAAAGGATTTTATTTGACAAGTGTGGTGTTTGAGTCATCCAAAATATCAAGACTGACAATAGTGGCAGCCTCCAAGTCTGTGGGAAGTTGATTGGGACAAACTATGCTAAATGAAGCTTTCTTCAATGTTAAACTGTATTGGTTTATAGACCACTGTATTTAATGCACAAAGAAAATATTACACACAATGTTACATAATACAAGGTGAGGTAATTAAACTGCAAACCTATGTTTAGTAAATACACTCTCTGTAACCCCCACCCCCAAATGAAGTCACCCACAATAAATCAAAAAGGTTACAGAACCTTCCATGGTGGTTTCCGACCGGATCAAATGGACAAGATTTGAAAACCACTTGTCTACGTTACAATCTCACAACATTCAAGAGAAAAATTGTGCTGAATACTAATACTTACTTGTCTGTACCACAGCACAGGATCCAGACTGGCTTGACGATTGCATTCTCCCCCTGGTTTAGCCTCTGATGCTTCCTTCCCTGAATGTCCACCTGCTTCAGAAACTTTTGCTTTCAAGCCTTCTGCTTGCTGCACAGGCATCTTAGAGTCCTCTGGTTTGGGAATAATCACTGACTTGCTTGCATCCGGTCCAGCTCCTAGGTCCTTACCCTTGCTTGGTCCTGTCTTTCCTAAATCAGTTAGACTTGGGGCCTTTGTTAGTGTTGGAGGAACTGATGACTTGTGCTTCCATTCTTCTTTCAGAGATGCCTCCCTTTCCCTCATGGCCATTTCTGCCTTCTTCTCCATATTGCGTTGTTGCTGCTGTTGCTCAAGATTCTGTCTCTGCTTTTGATGCTCCTCAAACTGCTGTCTGTATGCTGGGTTGGTGCTAAGCAAGTGAGCATGATAACCTTGATCAGTGTAACCATATGGAGGCACATAGGCATACTGGTTGTAATAAAGGGACTGCATGTACATATTGGGTCTTTGCTGGATTACTGAAGGCTGTTGGCTTGTGCTACATATCTCTGGCTTTTTCTCCTCAGGTGGCTCAGTTTTCATCTTTACCTCAGTCACTTCCATGTCCTCCTCTTTTTTGACCTTGGGAGGCTGATTTTCAGGTGTGGCCTGGCCAGCAGCATTAATAGCACCAGGACTGGAATGCGCATAGTTGGGAGAATAGTATGTTTCAAAGCTCTGGTAATATGGGGACTCTTTGCTTTGTGGTTGAGGTGGGAAGAGGGATTTCTTGGCACCTTCCTTAACCAGCTGCTCTGTGTCTTTGACTTTAGAGCTGTCCATTTTCCCCTCTCCATCCTCCCCTGCATCAGATATGTCAGAATAGGCTGGACTGTTTGTTTTAGCAGAAGTTCCTTCAGCTCCATTTTGGGTCACAACATGTAGAGGAGTCATTGGCTGCCCTGGGCTAGGATTGTCCATTCGGCTTGAAGTTCCCCCTCCTCCAATGGAAGGGCTGGGAGCATTGTCTGAGAAGCTGTAGATTTTGTCAGCCTCTGCCTTTATACTAGCCAGGCGGCTTTGGTGAGAATCAGAGCCATTGAGGAGTCCATCACCTTTCACAGCTGAATCACCCCCCGATTCCGCATAGGGGCTTTTCCCATCCTCTGAGCGACCAGGTTTGATAGCGGTTGCAGGGCTTTCTTCCTCCCTCGTCTCTTTCTTCTTCTTATCCTTCTTTTTCTTATCTCTGGATGGGGTTAACGACGGGTTAATATTGGACGGCTCCCCCATTACTGTTGGTTTTGGCTGAATGGGCTTAAGCTGGGGACTTGTAGGCATTGCTTGAACCACTGTTGTGGTAAGCCCAGAAGAGGAACCTGGACTTGAGGCAGTAAAGGTGGTGGTCTGGATGGTATACATTTGCTGGGGCACTATGGCCGGGGCAATGGGGCGGGCAGACTTTACACTCTTAGAAGAAGGCAACTTCTCCGATTTACTAGTACCACCACTTTTCTTATCTCTGTCTGTCTGTCTCTTTTCCTGAGACTCAAACCCATCATTACTGGTGTCATCAGCTGCTAGGGTTCCATCTTCTGAGCCATCATTTGAAAGTGCCCCTGGGTCCATGTCTCCTTCTGTACTTAACTTCTTTTTGCACACCACCTTTCCACCAAACTTGGCAGAGAGGGTGGGACTATGTGGCTCAACCAAACGGGCTTTTGGGGTAGCAGAACGGGCCGGAGAAAGGGAACCCTTTTGGGACACAAAGGCCCCATTGCAGCCTCCCATATCTAGGTGAAGACTAGGCTCCTCTCCACACTCACTGTCACCATCTGCCTCTGGTTTACTGTCATCGTCTGTGTGTGCATGAGCCTGATGATACTTCAGGCCATTTATGTGCTTGTATTTCTTGTTGCAATTTGGGTGAGGACAGTCTATTAGGATTGGAGAAGAGCAGTTCCTGTCTAGTGTGGTGGGTTCCACTTTGACAGTACTCAGTGGAACAGTTAAGGGAAGCGACACAGACCCTGGTGCTGAAGAAGAGCCCATTGAATTCGTACGAGCACGTTTACTCCCTTTGGAATCTTCTGAGCTGGAGGTCAGTTCAAGGTCAGAAGGGGGTTTGCTCTTACGCTTGCTAGCTGAAGAAGGGCTGGCTTTGATGTCTTCAGCAGTGCCACATGGAGGAGGACGGTGCTCGCCTGAGTTCTGGCTGCCGCGCCTCCCTTTGTTGTTGGCTCCAGCTCGGGTCTTGCTGCTGCTACTACTGCTGCTACTAGCACCTTTGCTGTCGGGGGCTGGAGTGGTGTCTGCAATGGGAGCATTGCTACTGGGTCGCATGCGTTTCCCCCTCCCCCGTCCGTTCCGCATCTCCAAGTCACTGGTGGGAGAGTCGCAGAATCTGGAGGGGGAAAGGGGACAAGAGGAGAGCATCAACATTAAGAAAATAAATTAGCTTTCCAGTGTCAGTACCATCAACAGGGCGAGAGGGAGCGAGGGCGAGAGGGAGCGAGGGCGACAGGGGGCGAGGGCGACAGGGGGCGAGGGAGAGAGGGGGCGAGGGAGAGAGGGGGCGAGGGAGAGAGGGGGCGAGGGAGAGAGGGGGCGAGGGAGAGAGGGGGCGAGGGAGAGAGGGGGCGAGGGGGCGAGAGGGAGAGAGGGGGCGAGAGGGAGAGAGGGGGCGAGGGCAAGAGGGAGAGAGGGGGCGAGGGCAAGAGGGAGAGAGGGGGTCACGCAAAATGCCAACATAGTCTATTGGCTTAAGGCATTTTGCACATTCCTTTTAAATCCTGATTTAAACTGGACTTATTTTGTTATTAATTTTAAAGGGATTTTTGTTTGGTAGGTGAATATTTCAAAACACTCACCGGGGTGGTGCCCAGTCATGTCGAGTGCAGTCCAACAGCGTGCCAACATAGGTCTTATTTCTCCAAGTCACATTCACAACCAGCATTCCTGGAAATGAGAATGTGTGTTACACCAATACAGGAAGACTACAGACAAATCAGCAGTGCGGATTAAGCCAAAAGATTGTCAACAGACTGAGGTCTCCCTCCCGGGACTGGCCCAGGACAAATCTGCAGCTTGGTCATGGTGGTGGTTTAGCAAAAGGGAGACAGAACAGCAAGTCAGAGAGGTGTCTCTTGGAAACATGGTGCAAGACATGTGGAGGTGTTAAGAGTGACTACATTTCCTCAACATTATGAACAATTGTGGAAACATGACATCCTGAGTATACAAAAAAAGCAATTATTTTTTCTTGATTTATTACACCACTCACGCGGTCCTGTACAATTAGATCATCAACAATGTGTTATATAATCAAAACCTCTACCAAATTAGTAACAATGGTGGCCCTCCTGTTTAATTCTGTTAATATAAAACAGAGAAGAAAGCTATACATAAGCAAAATATCAATAAATACAGCAGGGCAGAAGAGACTTTTAACATGGTTTAATGGTTTGTCAGGGAGGGGGATCAATCTTTGAGACTCATATCTGTGAATAATTCTCTTGCTGCAGATGAATATGGGGATGCCCGTAACTTTCCCTTTCTATGACAATTTAGGCATTAGCAGACCTATCTCTCTTTAAACTACCTATTGATCACTATCTTCTATATACATTCCCTTAAAGGGCAAGTGAAGCAGGAACAAACTTATACATTAAAGTTTATAGGAATTTTTATTTTTGCAGCTTCCACACGCCTCATATAGCATGCTGGGTGCATCCATATTGAATAACATATCGGTTGCTCCTGATGGAAGATGCATATCCCCGTCTTGGTGCGCATGCGCTGTGGCCAATTTTGTTACAGGCAGTGGTGGTCGCTTTGTTTATTGGCGGCGGTCATTTTGCATATGACTTTTAAATCAACATTTAAACTGTTCTTATTACTATTATCTTTTATTTATTAGTGTTTAAGGGATTTAAAGAAACCTTTTTTCATTAGTTGTCCTTTAATGACGCACTAGTACTTCCCCAGCCTCACATTGTCTTATTAATAGTTAGCTTCATTTTGTCCATATAAAAATATTTAAATAAATGTGATGGTGTCATTCTTAGTGACTGCCAGCAGGTGGCAGCGTGTCCCATCAGTTACAGACAAGGCCCTTCTGCCATTATAGAAGGTAGAAAGACATAAAGGAGAGGTCAGTAAAAGTGCACATTACATCACTCACAGCTTTAATACCCTGCAAGGTCAAAGTTCACACTATTCCCAGTTATGGCCTATACATCACTAAGTGGTGCATACAACGGATATATACCGGTCTTTCTATTAGGTTTCATATATCAGTCACTTGGTGGAAAAACCATCTTTGCTGATTTTGAGAATTAAATTGGGCATTAGTGACTTGACAATGAACTTGATTAAGGCGCATGTTGTAGCATGCTTTTTTGTTCATTTTAATGAACATCTGCAGTATTAATTCTACTGAGAGAACACAGATGTTTTAGGAAGCCACTTTCTACCTGCTGTTCCAGCAAGCTTCTGTACACCAGATGGCTAGACAGAGTAACCTGCAGCTCGACGAGACATGGACATAAGTACTAATAGCATTTCTTGCAAGGATGCAGTATCTACAGGGTACGATGAGCATATGGGGTTTGCCTGGTAAAGCAAATTTAAAAATCAACCGTAAGATATTATAGAAGACACTTTCATGCTGCACTGATTGATGTTAAATATTTCAGGTGGTAGAATTCAACAGAGATGGGGGCACAGATCCGCCGCAGGGGTGACAAACAAAAACAGAAAAAAAACATAAGGAATGATGTATAACGCCGCACGCAGAGACAGACAGAAAATGAATACTTGTGCCACAATATGTATAAATATGCAATCCATTCATTGTACTGAACATATGCACAATGCACCTTTCCACTCATGAGCAATAATGTTGATTGGCATCCAGCCATACCACTTATATGTACCAAGCTGCATCATTCTCCAAACACACCGCGAGGCCATCACGCAAGCCTCAGTGACACCGTTTCTTGGTATTCTATATTACCAGGGCTTCCACGCAGTCTAACTTCTTACCATCCTCTGTCTCTTGCCACACGATGCCCTCTAGATTAACGCTGGTTCCGGGTTCACAAGGCCCCAGGCATTCGGGTTCAGTGGCAAGTGCCACGTCACTGGTGTTGACGCCTACAGAGCGCGTGCGCACCATGATCTGCTCACACGGTGAGGAAATGTCACTGCTCACCACTGGAACCAACAAATGGAGAGGCAAGCCTGAAGAAGCACACACTGGGGACTCCATCTAAAGGGAGAAAACACAAAAGGAAGACGTTAGTAAGGGAGGAGAAAGTGAACAAATTACTTTTTTTATTCACTTGTACCTTCATATTTTTAGTTTCACAATAAAATTATCAGCACTTTAACCTCTGTAAATAGCGATTTATAACAGTTGTGGAAAAAATAGTACATACGCTGGTCCTTACTCTCATTCTGCTGTACGAGGCTCAACCCAAAATTCCACCTCTTTTTAAAGCTATTAAATCATTTCTAATAACTTTAATTCCTATTAACTCTCACTTCCTCAGACCCTAGCAAGTTGCATTCTTTTCATGACGTGTCACCCAGAAGGAAGCATCTGCCAAACTCAGGTTCAGAGACAAGACCCCATTCTTTCATTGAGCCAAATCACTGCGTAATGGTAATGACTTCATCTACGAGTTTGAATAAACGCTGCTAGGCAAATTCGCCAGGGCACAGGAATAAGTTAAATGCTATTGTGGATGCAGTGCTTGTTGGCTGCTTGCTTAATGATTAGGTCATAAAATCACAATCCCTTTTTTTTCTGTTGCTGAACAAAGACTTCCTGTCCAGAAATAAGTATGCACTAGGAGTGTCTTAATTCTCATACGCAGCTGACTAGCACGTATTAAATGCTTCCTCCCATCATAAGTGATGAAAAGCCACCAATACAGAAGACGGAAATACACGTACCAACTCAAACCTCCCTGACGCACTTTGCTTGCTTTAGCTTCATAGATTTTTGGCTTGTATAGGTTTGACCACCACAGGCATCTCAACCTATATGAACGTGTAATTTCACTCAGTGCACCCTTATCGTGGAAAGTGGTTATGGTTATTGTCTTGCGGTTTTTATGAATGGACAGAGAGCTATATCAATATGTGTTTATATATCTGCTCATTCACAACTGCGCTGCACCGCGGTCTGAAGCACAATCTCGTATTTTAACAGCGCCGCCATGTTTCACAGGAAGCTGGAGGCCGGCTCTCACTGCATTTATGTGAAAATTTCACTCAATAAGACTTCCCACCACAGCTTGTCAGTCGCTGCTTCATGGTGTTTTCACAATGCAACCTATTCTACTTGTTGCCTTTCCACTAGAATGGCTTCTTAGCCACAACATGCCCTGAACACCACTTCTCACGGTCTAGTTTGGTGCCAGGTGTCGAGCAAGCACTTTTCAGGATATCCTCGTGTCATCAAGATTCCACAGAAATCTGTGTTCTAGCTATCTCACAAGATATTGATAACCCAGTGGAAAGTATTCGAGTTTGGTTTGCACATGACATTTCATGTCAAAATATTTAATCTTTATGGCTGGCTTTGGCTTGGAAAAGATGCCCAATTAAAGAACAAATTTGTAAGCCCATAAATACATCTGTCAAATAGCTCAGAAGCACTCTGCATGAGTGGTCCGTATATAAAATATACATAAGCCTAACATTTTTACACCTAACATTGCACTATTTGGTTCACGTGCAATTTCCATTTAAATGAGAGAGGTGGGGGAAGAGTGCTTTTAATTGTTGTGGGGATTATATTGAGCTTGAGCACAATGGGAACTTAATTACCTCAGCTCCGCTAATTAGTGAGCAGTTGCAATGGTAATTTGCATAGCACAGAATTATTACAAGCATTCCTCTTCCAAGTAATAGCTGTGAGAAAACCAGTAGGGTTTAAATTATAAGGTTTAAGTGAGTGCCAGCAGAAGCAATTGGTGACACGACCCCTGGAACATTTAAAATAACCTGCTGTAACCGGAGACCAAGCAAAGAATGTTTAACCTTCAAGCCACGAGACAGCAGCCCCAGCAGATGTGGCACAAAGCCAGTCTGGGCACAAGTTCCGATCACAGACCAGAAGCACGGAAAATGATCCTTCCCATGAGGCACTATGGGCTGTGTCAGCAGTTCCACGGACCACCAGGACCTCCCGTGCCCTTACACTGCATTGGGCTAGAAGCCATTATCCCTCCCCCAGTTTACCCATTGAAACCTTTCCCACCCTGGGTTGCAAATGTAGAATATCCCCCTATGGAAAGCATTACTAAGCAGAAAGCCTCATTTCTTAAAGCTACCGACCTGAGCAAAAGGCTTCCAAAAGGAAAATCAGTAGGAAAAAACCCAATGCAGTAGCGATCTTTTCTGAGGCCCTACAATTCATCGCTCTTTATTTTCATATTTAATTATTATGAAGGAGAGAAGCTTACTGTGTTTAGTTTGTTTTGCTATTGAATTGTTCACGTTCTAGGTCACATAGGTGGAAAAAGTTCTGACATGATTTATCGTTGTCTCATTCTTTAACATCACAAGAACCTGGCATTTTAACAGGGGTGTGTAGACTTTTTATATCCACTGTATATTATTCAGCGACAACAGAATTATACCAGTTATGTTATTTTGGAGCAAATTTGTTTTAAGGCGGCAAGAAGTACTGATTTCAAGACAAGGGCCAGGCCCGCCATTGGGAATCCGGGCCCTTTCGCTTGGCTGCAGCGGTGCGGTGATCGGGTGCCATGAGGAGCCCAACATGCATTACGTGACAATGACACCTTAAACAGAAGGGAGAGGGGCAATACGGTCAAAAAACATTAAATGTATGGAAATAAGAACTCGATTGGGGGGAAAAAAACCGCCTGCTACATTCTTTGGCGGCCTCCTGGGTAAGAGACTCGGCGCTGTAATAACTAAGCTTACACAGAACAGTGGCCATGTAAATATTTTCTTCTAAATGCCTTACTTTGATGATTCAGACGGTGTGACTTCTACTCTCCTCGAAGTCGGAGAGTACAGTACAGAAGGGTCTTATTTGCTAAAGTACAGCAACCAAAAAACCCACCTAAATTTAGCTTGAATGATTACTGTCCCTTTAATAAAGGCAGCGATGCGACAGACAGCTTTAGGTGAAACTTTGTAATCTCATATAATCACAAAGACCAATGGTAAGTGCTAGAAATATTCACAAAGAAGCGAAAGCCTTTTAAAAGATCTTGGGTTTCAGATATTTCCATACAGCTGCGGTGCGTACATTTCAACAAAAATAACATAAAACCTATTATGAGAGGCCTGTAATGTAGTAATAACGCGATTCTCTCTCTATCCATGCATGGACTGCCATGCTGTAGGAATGTAGCCATGCAATAATAGTAACTATTGCATAAGAAGCCAATAAAGTCTGCAAATATATCCATTCAAGAAAACCACCAAGTATTGCTTGGTTTGCTTTGCTTGCATAGAAATGAAAAGTTATTCATACAAGGCAAATTCATCTACTATCTCTATATGTGCCATAACGGGCATAATGATAAAGACTACCAATACAGCCAGGCCGGTGTGTTGGCACCCAGAATCCTTGCGCAGGTATCAGAGAACGCACCACACTCAGGGACAGACGTGACGGCCCTGGGAACACGCATGTAACTCGCTAATAGCCCGGCTGCAAAAACTTCAGCTAATCTTCTTCTACAGCCGTTTCTTTAGTACAATGTATATTCAAATGTAATATTTACTTGATTTGCCACATGTTTGTAGACGACAGATCTACTTTAAAGGGAAGCTCCATTTTTTATAATGGATTATACATTTTCATAAATACAGCAATATTCTATTTTTAAAGGAGCAAACAAAACAGATCTGGTTCTAGCATAGTATGTTTTCTGGCTGCTGCATTTTGGCCACTTGTATATGTTCTACCACCCACACTGCCTGTAGTAAACAATAGAATGACTCACCTCCAATCACCCAGCTGGACTCTGACTAATGAAAGTCTATGGAGGGACTGACTTCATAGCATTGTCAAAGAATCAGCTCAGTGTGGTGATCGTCATTGTTAGTCATGCTATATTTTAGGTGAATTTCCAAGTCTGCTGCAGCAATGTAATACAATTACTTTAATTTGTCAATGCTAACCTACATCATTGTATTCTATGTTAGGAGATTATTTTCCACGGGACTTCCCCCAATTAAGATGGAAAAGGAACGAGGAAAAAAAAAAAAAGACCTTTAAAAGTGAGCTTTCACCTCCAACGCTTTCTAAAGCCACTTCTAAAATTGTCCGTTTTTTTTCTTCCAATCAGTGTAACGGTATGTTTATCCCAAGGTGCCAAGATCTATAGTAAAACTAGCATATCAATTAGTATAGGTTCTGAAGTCATATCCCTTCTCCCCCACCCTTACTATATACTACTTATTTCTATCTGTAAAAAATGTAACATTCGGCAAAACGGACAAACCAACATCTACACATGTAAAAAGTTATTAGAATCAATTTAGAGTAATAGAAAAACAATAGAATTTTACTTTATCCTTAATAGAGAAGCAAACCTAGGATCATCTAAAAGAAAGCAATCGACTTTGG
This sequence comes from Spea bombifrons, assembly GCF_027358695.1. Lineage (NCBI taxonomy): Eukaryota > Metazoa > Chordata > Amphibia > Anura > Pelobatidae > Spea > Spea bombifrons. Next base: position 75,325,756 of record NC_071090.1, read on the forward strand.
AAAACCACTTGAGCTCTCTAAAAGTGTCCGTTCGGTTTTGAGGTTAATCCAATGACACCTTGAGTTGTATCGCCACCAAAAGCAATCATTAACAAGGATAACAAACGCAGGGTGTATATGCCTTATGTACCGTGGAAAGAGTGCATAGATGTTACATATATATGATTGCACACGTCATCTACGTTATACAAACATGCATGGGAAAAAGCAGAGCCCTATACACACACTTTATTCTTTGTACACACACACTATTGTATCAAATAATTTTACTACGATCGCGGGCTGAGAGGAGCCGCTGGTGTCAGGAGAACAGGGAGAGGAAAGGGCAGAAGGTCCTTAGCAACACCTTCAATTAGACAGAGCTTTAAAGTAATACTACAGAGAGCAGAACAAGGAGAGCGACACTCCTACCACACATGAAGTAACAGAGGAGGAGAACCGCATAAACCAAACATATAGTGCGATTTCCCTTCAACCGGCCAGGCCGTAAAATGTTTTAAACCATAGTTTTGAAACAAGAACTGGTTCAGTTTGAAATCGGTACATTCGGAAGTCTACAGATCCACATAAGGATACAAGCCACCAACTGAGGTCACCGGCATTTCATCAGCGGCCAGCAGCATATTTTATTTAATACTAGCCCGCAATATTTCAGATGTAAATGAGCAAAGCTAGGTTTTTATTCTTACTATAGAGGAATTCCAGCAAGACACAAAGGTTGATACTCTAGGTCACAAGAACCTGTTTAGTGAGCTAACCCCCGTTCTGTTTGTCTTGCACCAATCTGTGCTCTCCACAAGCTATTTAAGCAGGGATTAATCCTGAGGTGGACAGAAAGCAGATAATCATCATGTTGGTAACTTTAAGCAGCAGTCATTCCCAAGGCTCTCAAATGCAAGAGGAATATCTACTGGCAGCCCTATCAACAAGAATATAAATGCAGCCAAAAAGAGATGTTAAGAACAAATCAACTTACAGTTGTTGCTGATAAAACACACAATGCCCATGACGGTTCATCCAACAAAAGACACACCGTGTGCTGCGGATAACAGGATCAGACATGTAGTCTACAAACCTTTGCGCATCCAACTCACTGCATTTTGGCTGTCGAACCTTTGATTAGAAGGCCAAACGTGCAAATCCACAACAGCAGCAGACAACGCGAGAATAAAGGCAGGGGACATGTAAGAGCTGTGTCACAAGATCATAGTTAAACCTTGTTGAGCAGGTTTAATTTTAACGGTAGCAACAAGGTAAATAAACAAATGCACTGTCTGTGCCTCGGGGACACTCGTTACAGGCACACAGCCCAGGGGAATTAGGGTGACTGCGTGAGTGAAAGGGAATGCCCAGGTTTGCTGCAGCTCTAACTATTCTACTAGACACACAAAAGGTGACAATTTGGGTCCTGTGGAGAGGTTTTTTTAATGTACGTGGGGGGCAATTCTGCAAGGACACCAATACTGGTTTCTGTAAATCGGAGAGGGAAACCTTTAATTAATAGAGTTGGAAAATGAAACCAATTTGTCATTTTAGTTCCTGTCTGGCTGCCTCTACTGAAGCCAGGAAGACGGTTTTATGTAAAACACTGAAGTCAATAAAACGGCAACCAATGGCATGTATGCAGGCAGAGCGTTCAGATGGCACACGTCAGCGACTGGTACTGCCAATTACTAGAAAGAGTTCATGCCAGGCTGTGCCCTCCACTTCCAAGAGCAACCGCTGGAGGAGTTAACGCAGATAAGAACAATTCGGCCAACTAGTCTGCCCGTTTCAATGAGATAAATGAGGCAGAAGACACCTCCAACAACTAAAACAATTCCTGCAATAAAATGCACTACACCATGCAAAAATGGACTCCAACACGCTTTTAACATGAAAACAGGACTTGGACTCTATTAATAACGCAGTGGGTATAGGGTTATTTTTCTCACCTACATGGCTGAAGCATGTAATTGGACATATAACATTGTAAATCAACAGGATATTGGCGAGGTGTGCCTTTACTTTCCCAAATTGAGCAAAAGGTAAGCAGCCTACCCGGCGATGTACACGTTGTTCCGGGTTATAGTCTGCATTCACTTCAGAGTCTGATTAACAGCGCGTTTCACAAACTTAAGGACTGCCCTAGCTACACTCAGGAGGTTTGTTGGGAATCAGATTTTTATGTGTATTATACAGGACCAACTCTTGTAGGAGAAGTTCATTGGGGTCTGCTCTTCATAATTTAAAATAAAGTCCGGAAGTTACCCCAAAGAGTTGATCTGTCAGTCCAGTTAAACCATTTCTATTTTCACATTTAACATAAAAAGCCACACTTTTTTTTTTTTTCTACACTTAAACGTCATCTAATGGCCAGCCTCACATGCAGGCCAGAAGCAGAGGCTGCTATCCAACCGCCCCCTGCAGGCTTTATGCGGAGTCATAGAAAGCACCAACACGGACCCCTTTAAGGCTTAAACAACCTGCTCAATTCACCACGCTCGTAATTAAATAACTGCACAGCATGAGCTTTATATTGGCACTGCCAGACTTCCAGTAAATGCCCGCATGGCCTTTGACAGCACGTTGCATGCTTGAGCGTTTTTTGGACCATGTATTTTGTGGTCTCTTGCCGGCTCTGAACACATCTCTTCTCTCTTGGTACTCTGTCTCAGGACGGGGCATGCAGCATGGACTACTGCCAGCTGCCTGCCCTTTCTGCCAACAATAAATTGTTGGATTAAAAAAGCATTAGGACTGCATTCCGGGGAGGATCAGCTCAGATGCTGGATGTATGCCCAGCAGCCTAACACAGAACCTATTAGGGATGGAGAAATATTTCCTAGAGGCAAGAGAGCAGCTAACATTTGTCACAAACAAATACAACACAGATAACTAAGGGGACATATTACACAAGCAGGGAAACGGACGGGTAAAACATACTTCCAGAGCACGAGAACAAGCATTAGTGCTACGACCAGGGACTAGTCAATCACAGTAAGCGCATAATAGCTGAGGAGCAGGAACCAAAGCATGGTCTATTTATACAATTTAGAGACAGAAACAAACTGGGGCTCTACGTAGAACCCCAAAATTGTTTTTAGGTGAGCAAGAGAGTCATCTGTTATTCCTGTAGAAAAGGGTCTCTCCGTGATATATTCCATTAGTCCTCTGTCGGCACGTATGCACGCACTATTTGCTATAAAAGCAGAAATGGAATGGAGATGGGGGTATTATCAAGGCATTATATGTAGGGGGATATGACAAGTAACTTTCACACAATATAATATACATTATTTGAAATTAAAATATCACACAGGTACTTCTAACTAAAGCCTACATGTACAGCCTGTATAGGTATGGACACAGATTAAGGTTCTTGTGCAGCACATGCACAGCCATTATCACTCAGCTACCCATAAATGCCTTAGTGTAATTTTAAAGTAACTTTGTTCCTCCTAAAAGCAAAAAAGCTCTATTATAACTGCCAGTCTGCAAGATAGAAGCAATCATGATACCCTGCCCTGCTTCTCTCAGTTTAATCTGCTTATATTTTTTTCTTATGATTTTAGCACAATCTTCTGTGAATCAGTGTGCCCACACACGACCAAGACACACCAAGTTTCTTTGAAAGAAAAGCCATTTTGTACATTAAAACTGATCAGAAATACCGTGTAACTATTGTAAAATGTTGTAAATGGCTATTGTAGCTGGAAACGGATGATTTTTTATGCAATATCTTCATAGGTGTTCAGAGGCCCTTTATCAGCAACCGTCACTCCTGTGTTCTAACGCCTCGTATTAGTCACTCCACGTTTTAAAGGCCACATGATCATTAAAAAACTAAGTTGCAATTTGAAAACAGCTAACTGACCGCAAAATGTAGCAAATGTTAGTGGAATTAATTTGCCACATGTCTGACCCCCTCGCTCTTTTAATACAACTGAATTCAACGGGTAGAATGTTTATCTTCAGTCATGTGGTTAGCTCAGCCCACGCAAAGGATTAGCGAATAGTTAACTTATTGAGATGGCATTTTATTTATAGAACGCCAGTAGTATAGAATGCACAGCGCTACGTGCGACATCCATAACACTTCAACTCATCAGCAGACACCTAGGTTAACGGATAACAGCGCGGCTGCCGGCTCTGTGCAAATCAAACCTTACGTTTACAGCGAAAGGGAGAAGCTGGAACACAAGGATGGCCGTGTGTCTGCCCGCCTGTGTGTCCGTCTGTGAATAGCTGGGATCTTGTACAAAGGGGAAAAACACAGTCATCTGGATTTCTGTTTGAAAATGAAATGGTCACCAACAAAAAAACCCTCACGATTCAATACATTGAGAAGTGAAATAAAAAAGGGGGGCTGCTAAGCAACAGCCTATTTATCTGCACCTCTACACATAACATTACGCGCCAATTGTACAAAGCGTGTTACACTTATACGGTATGTAGCTTTTCTGTACAGGTCCTCTGTACCTCCTTATCGCTGAATGTAACTAGGAAACACCAACGTCACACACGAGGGAGTTATGTCATTTGGTACTTGGCTTCACAGGACTACACAGTCAGCCTGGGCTGCACACCGTCCGCTCACACAACACCAAACGGCCTGGTAGCTAAGAAACCGAGGAGGATCGAACTATAAAAGTATGACTGTCAGAGGGCTCTAGTACACAGACTGTACCTCCTGGAGATCCACGTACACGCTGCCTACTGGATGTGATTTGTTTTAACGATTTGCTCTATAATATGTTCTCTCTAGTTATATGCTGTACTGTTTGACCAACCTTTCGTACTGTGGTCGTTTACTTTAGTACCCTATGAAATCTATTTACGAAAGTGTTTTTGGTCTAATTTCAATATGAGAAGGTGGCTATAAATGTAATGCATATGTTAAAACGTAACACACCATACAGCAGCTTTAAAAATGTACACGTCTGATGCAAGATAAAATGTCCCAGCATGCAACTGAAAGCGGTCCAAAGGCTTCAGAACATTTTAGAGCTATATAAATCAAACCGCATTACTGATTAAAAAGAATCACTTTGAATATAGTGTGTGGGGGGGTTTAAAGTGTTTAGATATGGATGCCTTATGGGTGAAGTGTAACAAGCGATTAACCCTTTCATGTTCACACTCCCATTGAGGGTAGTCCAACCCAGTCTGTAACCGCAAGTATTCTGATCGATTTGAAGTTAAACACTGGAATTGTTGGAAAGACGCGGTGAACATTTTTTCTGTTTCATTTAAGGGTGAATGCACCATACTGTGTACACGATGTAACTGTTCTTGCAAACTGGATGTTGGAACTTGTCCCTAGTTTAACAGTGTAACTGAAACACTACGTACAGAAAGAATAATAAAAAAAAAAACGTCCCTTTTATTTTTTCTTGTGATCATGTCCGCTAGCCAAAGGGATGCATAAAAAACCAAGTCCCTCTGGCTGATAGGAGTCATGCAGAGTGGGCATGCAGAGTGGGCATTCAGAATGCCCCAAACGTTACACCTGCTGTGATCCTTATGTAAGCGACTACGTGTGCAGCAACACCAGTGCTTGTAATCCTGATACGGCCTTGCTCCCACAGGAGATTTTCCCCAGTACTACATCATGGCAGCCGCTCGGCCCTGTCGCGACTGTTACCACCTGAAATAATTCCGTGGTACCGATCTGCTTATCTTCGATACTCTCTTCTGTTACAATACCGGTGAACACATAACATTGGGAAAGTGTAGGTATCTGCCAAGTAGCAACGGGTCTACTGTATCTGTAAGCGGGTATATTAAGAATGATAAGCTATAAGGGTAGAGGCAATTGGGTGTTTGCCTTAAAACAAGACGGCTGGAAGCAGGTATTGCACAGGCTTGGTCACTAATTTAGCAGGATTCAACCTTAACTGGAAATGAACCTCAAGAAAGGGCTTTAGAAATTTGTGTTGATGTTAGGAGTCAAATCTGAAGGCCAACCTAGTACTTTTAGAAGCCTGCAAGGTACATCCATAAAGATCTATAAACAGCTAGGAGCTGCGGCTGTCTGGATGCCGGGATTTGTGAAGCTCTGCCTAACAGATGCCAGGTTTCTACAGAAAAAACTATAACTATAACTTATATCAAATGCATCTCTACCCAACACAGTTTACATTGTTTACAAATACCTTGCTCTCATGTTTTTTCCCTCCCAGGTAAAGAATGGATATTACAACAACAGAGTAATTGAGTGCACCAAAAAAAGCCAAAATTTTATAAATACAAATACACATAGAAGATGCAAGCTAAAGAGCCGGGACAGGCATATGCATTTCTCATGTAATGCCAAACAATCTAGTGTGTTGATTAAAATATTACATATTCACCATGAGCAATATCAAGCTGATTTACACCAAACACTAAGTGTAAGATAGATATAGGTATATGGGTATACTTATACTACAGCACTCACACGACGATGGCTCGCGTTGTAAGCCGTTGAACGGTGACTGTTACCAAGCAGTTGGAATTTGAAATTCCTGCCTGACAGTTGACCGGAATCTGCCGCATAGTCCTAGCAACCTGCGGGTTTCATCCTCCATGAACAGAGGCGATTGAGTTTGTGCTACATCTTCATCAAAGCCAATCAAAAACTACAGTTTTTGGATCTTTTATATTAAAGTTAAGGCATAAAACATAAATCTCTTCTTTTTCTCCTTTCCTAACGACTAAAAATGAGAAGAATAACAAGGTATCGCTTGCCAACATCTGCAGCATCAGTTATTTTATACTGAAGTATACTTAATTATATAAAACAGAAACAACATTCTGATGCTATCTGACACCACAGCGATAAATAAGGATGTACAGTACATAATGGAAAAGGTGTGCTTATGAAACTGGCTGTAACGCTTAGATTAGCCGGACATGCAGTAGGCGTCTTTAGTCCCTTTTATATTATCTTGGTAATACGGTGTTTGCTGCGGGGGGGGAGGGGATTAGCGCCAGGAGCGGTTTCATTTGCCAATTCTCCTTTATGTTCACATTTATTCCTGGTGCGTTGTTAAGGAGAAGGTAGTGTTTGTTTCACTTTATTTTTCCTTTTGCTTTAGTGATGGTAAGTGTGAGGTATGCTTCCCATCGCACAACACCGTGAAGTGTGTTAGCAATAAAGGGATAAAATGCCTGATCTCATAAAAACACAGCGCTCTCTCTCTCACTCTCGGGACACAACTGCACAAACATCTAAAAAGGTACGCATAACAGCACAGGACCCAACGGCTACATAAACTTCACTCGAAAACCCACTAGTCAAAAGCGATGCAGTTCACAGAGACGATTAAGGGGCCAAACGATTACTGACATTGTTCCCTCTTTGTGGACGGCAGCTTTTTCCTACAAGAAGCTCCTGACTGAGGCAGTTTTATCTGGAAACACTCGCCTGCTCCCTGAGGGATCTTTAGCAGAACAGAAAACGTCTCACACTTTTATTAGTGCAGCTACGTGACCGTGGCTGACATCTGGCTTTTGCTGCCAACTCTCATCAGTCTCTCTGGCTGGCGTCTATCCCCCTCCCTGCTGTTCTCCTTAGCTGCTGACAAGTGCGGTATTCTCCAGCCTCTGGAAATTACCCTGTTACTGCTTCATCCCACCCACCCCTCTTCTGTGCCCGGGGTGCATTAAAGAGGCGGGGGAGCACAGAGATGGAAGTGGCAAGCAGCCAGAGGTCTGTCAGCAGTTACAAAGTGGGAACGGCAGGCACTCGTGTGAAGCTGGAGAGGATGCTTTGATGCTACATCCTTCTAACGCAGTGTTCAGCCCTCGTGGGAAGAAGCATCCACCCGCTCGCTAAGGCTACGGTCTCATTAGCAACTAGAAATCCACGGCTGGAAAGGTTGCCTGAGTTATAACGGGGTTAAGCTTTCAGTTGCCAAGGCTGTCGGTACACCCTGAACACACATAAGTATGCCTTTTCATCATCCTTTTACGTAACCAGAAATGTCACGCCTTGGAGTAATGGAAAACTCTCCTTATAAAGTTCAAGACTATGCACAGAAATATCTGTGGCACGGCTGTTCCACCAGGAGGTCATTCAATCCAGACATCTCCAACAGGTAGTTTGTGAGCTGCAGCCAGCTATTAGTCTACCACTTCAGAGGCCAGCCTGTACCACGAAGCGCAACAACATGCCTTTATCCAACACGTACCAACAAAATGCAACTTGACACATGGAGCTCCCCAATGCTCTCATTAAACAGAAGATGCTTTTATTAAACCTACCATCCAGTTAAAGGTGGCCATTATATTGCTGCATAAATTGCAGCATCTTCAGAGTTATGTATGGAGCTTGGTCATTATTTTATATCAGCACCACAAATTCCTTATTGATCTCAATACCCCTAGAGGTATGCTTTATGGCACTTTGCAAGAGCAAATTTGTCCTAACCAGTCTCCCCCTGCATAGGACATGCAAAATCCAACCTAACAGGCAAATCAAGACTGCATGGGCTGTAACCTACAGCATGATCAAGAGGCTGTTGGGCCGGCGCTACATTTGCAATCACATCCAAAATCATCATCATGAAAGCATTGGTGAAGGAATGACTTAGATACCCACAATGAACGCTCTGCCTGTATCCCATTTAGAGCTTCAACATCAGTAATTAAGCATCAGCCCACAAGACTGAACTGGGAGGACCACGGTGTCCCAGCCTGTGGTATGTGTAACATTTTAACGGGAAACTGCTTCACTATTTACACTTAGCAGCTTTCTGACATCCCTGGTTCACTACAAAAGTGAACATATCGTAAATGCATTGGTAATGCGCGAGACCTCTGAGAAATGTGTAATATATATATATATATATATATATATATATATATATATATATATACATACACATACATATACATACATACACAAACACACGAGAAGCTCACAGGGGATCGCCCTTCTTAACGCATACCAATACCAGGAACTTGAAATGCTCAATGTTCCCGCAAACTCACACTTTAGTGAATAAACCCCAATGTCTATCATTTTTAACATCTGCACCCTAGATTGTTTAAGAAACAGTGCACAGATGTGAATGTATCATAATTTACAAATCTACACGTTTAGGCACTCACCATCTCTGCTTTCACCTTCTTCAATCCACGACTGTCGGTTTCCGGATCCTCAGGCTCTGTTTTAATGGCTGCTATATTGAGGGTGCTGCCACTGTCAACTGCCATTCCCCCTCCCAACTGATCCACTGAAGCCACTACTGCCTCTTGCAATGCAACACCTCTACTCCCCACTCCTGCAGCAGGCTGAAGAACTCCTGATGGCTCCTTCTCTCCACTACTCACGGCTACCTCACTCTTGTCCTTTTTGGCCTTCCCACTTTCCTTCTTGGAACCAGATGAGGTACGAGAGGCCTTTCCTGATTTTTCCCCTCCCTTAGAAGTCACTGTGGATGAGGGAGCCCCAGAATTACCCCCAACCTCAGAACGTCCTGCTACGTCCTTCTTACTAACTTCCCCTACTGGGAAAAGTCCGGTGGAGGTCTGGCTACTCCTGCCTCCGTCTTTGCTGCTTTTACTCCTCTTCGACTTGGATTTAGACTCTTTGCTTTGGCCACTAGGAACGGGAGTCACAAACTTTATATTGTCAGGTAGAGTGGCCACTGCATTGGGGGCTGGCAGGCCCACCTCCTTAGAGCCGGACATCTCGAGCTTCTGCTGGTCCTTCTCTAGATCGGCATCCAAATCGATAATCAGATTGCCCACTCCGATGTCCCATTCATCACCACTGTCATAGGTCTCCACAGGGTTCGTATCCAGACCTTTCCCTCCTGATGCGCCACTGCTCAAGGACATCTTAAGAATACGCACCCTTCTGCGTCCTTAAATTGTTGCAGGTTGGGATGCCTCGCCAGCCCCTCGCCAGTCTTCTTGTAGTGCAGGATTACTTGAGCACAGAAGAGGGAACAAGACAGGATGGAGGATCTATAGAGGTAGGGCACCAGGTGGCTGAGGAGACAGCATAGTTACTGCAGAGAGGCAAAAAAAAATTGTGTGAGCTGGATAAGAATAAGACATTTGCACAAAAGGTACACTGATATGCATTCATCGGGATTAGTATTACTTCACTTACCACATTATTGTCCATGTTACTAAGTGAAGAACTATGGCACGTCTATAATTACCGTATTGCCCCAATTATAGTCCGCACTTTCTATAAAGGGGTGCAGCCTATAATCTGGGTTTAGCGCAGGGAATGCGCAATTCATATCGCCCGGCACATGCAGTTCCGGGCGCTAGGCAGGTGTTTGTTTTTTTTCCTTTTCATTTAGCCCCGCAGCGCTGTTGGGAATCTGGATCCTCCACTCTGGCAGCCAGCGGACGTCTGCGCGTAGACAACCTCCACTGCAACCGGACACTTCCGCCAGAAGTGCCGGCCAGCAGCGGATGTTGTCTTCACGCATTGCGAAGACTTCCACCGGCTGCCCCCACTAGACACCAGGGAGTCTGGAACACAGGTGGCATTGGGATGCATTGGTAAGTCGGGGTGGGCGGCGGCGGAGTAGCATATCAGGGAAGCAGAGGAGCATAATTATAAGTCAGGTGCATTATGAATTAAGGGGGGACCTTAAAATGGCTTGTGGTTCTCAGAATTTGTTTGTATATAACCTATGCTGACTAACTGCATATTAGTTACCAAACATGTTAAAATACATATATGCCTTTATTTTCTTTAAAATAGCACCAAACTATAAGGGTGCGGACTATAACCGGGCCAATACTGTATCTTATAATCAGGATGAAAACTTTCTATATTTCTTAGCATTTGTACATAAGACACACATGCAACACAGTGATGCAGCTTTAGTCCTAAACTTAGAATACGTATTATTATAGTCGAGTGCATATAACTTCTTCACCAATAGTAGCTCATGATACTTGGTCAGATGTTGTTGCCATTATGGATAGCTGACTAAGGGAAAGCAAATATTATTGGTAACTGGCTGTATATGCATGTTTTGTGTGATTTTATTTAATTATTTTTAATGTGATGAACACCAAAGCAAAACCCTTTTCTTTTTAGAACTGAAATAGTTTACTGAGAATATGGTAGACACGTGGAACAGTCTCAATACACTAAGGGAATTTAACCATGAACAGGAAGAGCATGAAGTTATCCTGAATCTAAGACAACAACAAGGAACGACTAAGCAGACCAGATGGGCCAAATTATTCTTACCTGCCGTAAAACTCTGCATTTCTATGTAACTGGGCACACAGGGCTTCGCAAAACTCAAGGGGACAATGATACCCATATACCGGTTCTACGGCCGCTGGGAAAACACCCTACACTCAAGGTAGACAGTCTATCCAGAAATAACGAGCTCAATTGTCTACAATTCCGGCAAAAAAGTCAAATTATGTTTAATTATATGGTTAAGTAAAAGCTGCGGACTTGGGTGCGATAACAGTTGGTACATAGGTCATTCCAGGACGCAGCCTTAATATTCAGCCGCCACTGTAACATGGCATGTACCGGCATGCAAAGCCAAAAATAACACGCAGGACTACTCCAGGTGTTGCTTGAACTACTCTGGCTGAAACAATACCACCAAACATAACGTATTAATCATTTATACATGTAAATGTATTATTTTCATATTGATGTGCAGTTCCTTTATGTGGGTATAAATCCTCTCTACCATATACACTGCTGTCTTACTTGAAACGTAAGGGTTAATCTGACAGCACCGCATCACATCAATAAAATAAGCTTTTAGCAAAAACATCAGTCGTTTATTTTTCTCTGGATGTTTGGCTCCAAAATCCGTAAATGTTTTATAAGGCTTCATAACAGCAACTAGTAAGATAAGAGTTGCAAACGCAGCTAAACAGACAACCCGGTGGGTGCAGGCATCGGAGGGGGGGGGTGACCCGCACCCAACACTTTCCATCATACGTGTTACTTTTATTTCACATCTGCCTTCACTATAGGCATTGCCATTTCTTGCAGACCTTCCTCCGTTCGCAGCGAGGATGGCTTCTACTAGCGACAGCCCATGTATAACGTAAACAGCGTCCTGTGCAAATTCTAAACCAGGTGCCATTTAGGATGCCTATTTAAACACATTATTATACTAACAAGGTAATATACTAACACAACACACAATCAGTAACAGTTACATATACACATTGTATCATACACATGCATGCACACACACTAACACACAGTAAGATACGTACATACACATTAACAGAGTAACATACTAACACACACACACTTAACATGAGGCTAAAGCTTTATATAAAAAAAAAAAAATTCCCCCACAGAAGACAACTCATTGAAATGATCCCAAGTTATCCAAAGGAAAAAAATGTGGTGAGGGATCAGCTCTCTATATAAACAAGATAATATAACAGCCCATAAGTACAAACACAACCAAGTCCGTGACACACCAAAATGGTCTTCGGCGTTCTAGACAATACTTCTACTGCAACTTCACCTAAGTAAACACACCAACTATCTTCTCTAAAATATATTCTTCAGGTGTCTTGCCATTGTAACAGCGAGAGTACGTTCTTCCAATATGTTGGCATCACACTTTACACACGGCTACATGGCTAACATTAACACATTACGTGAACGATGAACTGTTCTAACTAGGGCTGCAACTAACGATTATTTTAATAATCGATTAGTTGGCCGATTATTTTTTCGATTAATCGGATAAATTTAATGAAATGCCCTGCACCCACCCACACTCTGCCCCATCAGTTTCCCACCCGGCAAAATCTCTCTCTCTCTCTCTCTCTCTCTCTCTCTATACGTACCTCCGCTACCGAATCGTTCCACTTACAACGTTCAACCGCAAAACTTTATTCAAATCTTCATCGTTCACGCGCGTCACATCCGTCATTACGTAACTTCAAGCAGACGGACACTACAGAGCTCTGCAGCAGAAACGGGGGAACGCTGGCGGAGGTAAGTGAAAGGAGCCGAGCGCTCCAACGACAAATCGATCACTCGATTAATCGATAACGGAAATCATCGACAACGATTCCCGTTATCGATTATTATCGATTTTATCGATTTGTTGTTTCAGGTCTAGTTCTAACACTGATTTAAATGAAATATTTTATCTAATAACGGTTAACTAGAGTAACTTTCACACAAGTGTCAGAAGACCGGAGCATGCACTAGGTGTACAACACTTGGCGTAAGATTATATACACATCTGTATATACAATGGCTGACTTAATACATTGCAAGCTTTCAAGACAATCTAGGTCTCTTCTTCAGGCATGCTATAATGGATAATCTGTTACAGATTATATCTGTTAATCATATTAACAGATATAATATGCCTGAAGAGACCTTGATTTCTTCATTATATGACAGTCTGCCAATAAAAGGCATCATCTTTACCAAAGTTGCTTTCGCTTTCTATGGCTAACACGGTACAGTTCTATACCTTAAAATATGATATGATCTTCATCTAAATTATGATAATGAACAATATTTTAATAAACACAAATTATTGTATTGTTCATATTGAATATATCATCCAAACATTCACAGTGTGAATCGCCAGGCTAATCACTTCAACAAAAACAAGCTTCTATTCTCAAGAAGCATCTTGTGATGTGAACCATGCCTTCCAAAAAAAGGAATCTCAGTAAACCTACAACCGAGAATTGTTGATTCGCACAACATTGGAAAAGGTTACAAAGCAATCTCAAGGAGTTTACGTCTGTCAGTCCATAGTTAAATTGTTTATAAAAGGGGATGATTTAGTACTGCGGCTACTCTCCCATGAAGTGAGTGTCCAGCCAAGGTGACTCCAAGGGCACAACCAGAATGCTCAATCAAAAAAAAAAAAAAAAAAAAAAAAAAGAACCCTGGAGTAAAAGCTAAAGGCTGGAATGAATCATTGGAATCTCTGTTCATGAGTCTGCAATATGCAAAACATTGAACAGGCATGATGTCCATGGCAAGACACCACTGGTCTCCAATTTAACATTGTTTCGGAAGACCATGCAGTAATAAGTATGGCATAAAAAGAACATCGCATACCCTCATGAAAACATCATCCCAACAGTGAAGCATGGTGGAGGGGGTATCATGATTTTGGGCTGCTCTGTTGCCTCTGTGCCTGAACAGCTTACCATCATCGAGGGCACAATGAATTCCCAAGTTTATCAACGTATCATACAGAAAAATGTCCGCCAGCTGAAGTTATGAGATGCAGCACAACAATGACCCTAAACATCAAAGCCTTTTGGAGAGAGCCCAGACCGTAGCTCAGTACAGATGCCACAGATGACCTCAAGAGAGTCCTTAACACCAGACAGCCTAAGAATATGGCCGAGCTTAAGCGGTTTTGTACGGAAGAATGGTCTAAAACTCCTCCCGAGCATTGTGCAGGTCTGATGTACACTTGCTTGAGGTTATTGCTGCCAAACGCAGTTCAACCAGTTATTAAATCAAAGGGATCACTTACTTTTCCACCAGCACTGTGAATGTTTAATGGGCATGTTCAATAAAGACATAACGGTTACGATTGTTTGTGTTAGTAGTTTAAGCACGTTGTGTTTGTCTATACTTGTGACTTACATGAAAATTAGATCACATTTTCTTACATAATGCAGAAAGCCATTAATATTTTTCAATGCTTGTGTGTGTAAAATATATATATACACACACACACACACACACACACACACCTCCAAAAATTAAAGGGAACACTTAGATTACACATATCTTAGATCTGAATGAATTAACTAATCGTATGACATACTTTCGTCTTCACATAGTTGAATGTGCTGACAACAAAATCACACAAAACTTCTCAATGGAAATCAAATTTATCAACCCATGGAGGTCTGGATATGGAGTCACACTCAAAATCAAAATGGAAAACCACACTACAGGCTGATCCAACCTTGATGTAATGTCCTTAAAACAAGTCACAATGCGGCTCAGTAGTGTGTGTGGCCTCCACGTGCCCGTATGACCTCCCTACAACGCCTGGGCATGCTCCTGATGAGGTTGCAGATGGTCTCCGCATCCGCCAACTCCTGGACGGTCTGTTGGTGGATGGAGCGAAAAATGAAGTCCCAGATGTGCTCAATCGGATTGAGGTCTGGGGAACGGGCGGGCCAGTCCATAGCATCAATGCCTTCCTCTTGCAGGAACTGCTGACACACTCCAGCCACATGAGGTCTAGCATTGTCCTGCATTAGTAGGAACCCAGGGCCAACCGCACCAGCATATGGTCTCACAAGGGGTCTGAGGATCTCATATCTCGGTACCTAATGGCAGTCAGGCTACCTCTGGCAAGCACATGGAGGGCTGTGCGGTCCCCCCCCAAAGAAATGCCACCCCACACAATTACTGACCCACCGCCAAAGCGGTCATGCTGGAGGATGTTGCAGGCAGCAGAACGTTCTCCACGGCGTCTCCAGACTCTGTCACGTCTGTCGTCTGTCACATGTGCTCAGTGTGAACCTGCTTTCATCTGTGAAGCGCACAGGGCGCCAGTGGCGAATATGCCAATCCTGGTGTTCTCTGGCAAATGCCAAACGTCCTGCACGGTGTCGGGCTGTAAGCACAACCCCCATCGGTGGACGTCGGGCCCTCATACCACCCTCATGGAGTCTGTTTCTGACCGTTTGGGTGGACACATGCACATTTGTGGCCTGCTGGAGGTCATATTGCAGGGCTCTGGCAGTGCTCCTCCTTGCACAAAGGCGGAGGTAGCGGTCCTGCTGCTGGGTTGTTGCCCTCCTATGGCCTCCTCCACGTCTCCTGATGTACTGGCCTGTCTCCTGGTAGCACTTCCATGCTCTGGACACTACGCTGGCAAACCTTCTTGCCACAGCTCGCATTGATGTGCCATCCTGGATGAGCTGCACTACCTGAGCCACTTGTGTGGGTTGTAGACTCCGTCTCATGCTACCACTAGAGTGAAAGCACCGCCAGCATTCAAAAGTGACCAAAACATCAGCCAGGAAGCATAGGAACTGAGAAGTGGTCTGTGGTCACCACCTGCAGAACCACTCCTTTATTGGGGGTGTCTTGCTAATTGCCTATAATATCCACTCAAATATATAAGCAATATTTCAAACCATTACATATGCAATAAGTCAATATTCCACATATGATTAGTAATTAAAGATGTTTTTAGGGCAGAGAGGTTTATTAATGGGGGCAGGAGGAGATTTCTGCACCTGGCAAAGAAGAGGCTTATGTTAAGGCCTGATATTCCGGACCCTTTAACTTGACATGATGGCACAAACCCCAGAACTAAACATTATCACATTCAACATGTTATACCGGAACATATTTTATTAGCGTGCATTTGGACACTGCCAGTAGACGTACCGTCAAGCTAAGGTATGTTTTTTTTTAAATGTGAAATATGAAGTCTACTGCCACTTTAAAAAGTACAAAAATGACTATGTTCTAGGGCTGAAACAACTAATCGATAAAATCGATAATCGATTATGAAAATCGTTGGCAACGAATTTCATCATCGATTAATCTAATCGATTATAAAAAGAGGTTTTTTTCAGAGCAAATGCTCTGAAAAACTCCTCTCCTTATAATAATCCGATCTCAAACAGAGATCGGATTATAACACCAGAATCCAGATCCCCCGCAACGCTGCGGGAGACCTGGATTCCCCTCACTGTCGGCCGGTCTCTCACTTCCGTCTCTCTCTCCCCTCCCATACACCCCTCTGACTCCTCCCCCTCCCATACATCACTCTGCCTCTCTCCCGGCTCCGTTACTGACAAGGACTTTCACTGCAGGTTCATAGAAGCCACAGTGTAAGTGAAGGGCAGTAACGGAGGCTGTCTGTGCGATGCAGACACTCACAGGCTGACAGAGAATCATCCTCTGTCAGCTGGTGGGGGTCTGCATCGCACAGACAGCCTCCGTTACTGTCAGTAACTGTCAGTAACGGAGCCGGGTAGAGAGGCAGAGCGGTGTATGGGAGGGGGGGGAGAGTTAGAGGGGTGTATGGGAGCCACCCTCCCATACACCACTGTGGCTCCTCCTCCTCCCATACGCCACTCTGCCTCTCTACCCGGCTCCCTGGTGTCTAGTGAAGATCCGTTGCTGACAGGAGGCAGATTGGAGTATGGGAGGGGGGAGGAGGCAGAGTGGAGTATGGGAGGGGGAGGAGCCAGAGTGGAGTATGGGAGGGGCCAGAGTTGTATGGGAGAGGGGAGGAGCCAGAGTGGAGTATAGGAGGAGGCAGAGTGGAGTATGGGAGGAGGCAGAGTGGAGTATGGGGGGAGGCAGAGTGGAGTATGGGAGGAGGCAGAGTGGAGTATGGGAGGAGGCAGAGTGGAGTATGGGAGGAGGCAGAGTGGAGTATGGGAGGAGGCAGAGTGGAGTATGGGAGGGGGAGGAGCCAAAGTGGTATATGGGAGGGGAGGAGGCAAAGTGATGTATGGGAGGGGAGGAGCCAAAGTGATGTATGGGAGGGGTAGGAGGCAGTGGTGTATTGGAGGGGGAGGAGCCAGAGTAGAGTATGGGAGGGGGAGGAGCCAGAGTGGCGTATGGGAGGGGGAGGAGCCAGAGTGGTGTATGGGAGGGGAGGAGCCAAAGTTGTGTATGGGTGAGTTATAGTGGTGTATGGGGGGTATTATGAATTTCAGGGCATATAGGGGGTATAAGGCATATCGATATTAGGCATATCAGGGGGTCATAAAACATCTGGGGGTAAAAGGTATATCAGGGGGCTCAGTTGCATATCACTGGCATATAAGGAGTATAAGGCATATCAAGGGCACAGTGGCATATCAGGGGGCACAGTGGAATCTGGCATATAAGAGGTATAAGGCATAGATGGGGGCAGAGTGGCAAGCTGGGGGTCTGATGTGCATAACCGGGGGCAGTTTGGTAAATAAAAAAAAATTAAACAAGGCTTTTTTTCTCATAGTTTTTATTAAATATGAAAAATAGTTAACATATGAATTAATATTTACTAATAACTTTGTATTAAAACCTAGTTTGAGAAACACTGTGTTTGGGTTCTTGTAGCTTTTATTATGTCAGTAAAATAAGAAGGTGAATAGAGAGAGGCCATTGCAATAAAGAGATGAAAGTGTAAATTGTACGTTTTTTATTACATTATTTTAAATTTAAAAAAATTGAATTTTTTTTATCCGATTAATCAAACAATAATCGGCCAACTAATCGATTATTAAAATAATCGTTAGTTGCAGCCCTACTATGTTCTTTAATAACAACCTTTAACTATTTAAAATTACAGCTGTATTAAGAATGTTTTAGAAGATCAATGCTTAAGTTATCAAAATGGTTTTGAAAGGATTAGGCCCAAAAAGACAGAAAGGTACGACATACAATGAAGGAAGTGTGTATATTATAGACCATCGTTAAAAAACTGAGTTATCTGCTCCAAGAGAGGGAAACTGACCTGGAAGATGTTCCAAGGGCGGAAGAACAAAGTCAGCAACAAGTCAGAGAGAGAAAAAAAAACACAAGGAAAGCTGAAGAACTATCATTTTCATACAATGCAATGGTCAAACCCACACAGTTCACCAGACAGTGTCAAAGATATGTTTTAAATTCTACAACATCCACTTTATTCATCCAATTCGGCCCCTTCATATTACCATCAATTTCCTAACTTCCCTTTGAAGGATGATTGAACCCATACATGATCAGTGCTGGGGGGCCTCCTGAGTTTCAGCACAGACTGGGAAAAGAACGTGTGCTTTGGAACATGTCACAATCTGGAGCCAGTTAACATCATGTATGTAAAGAACTTCTAGAATGCTGCTACACGGTTACACACCTATAATAATGCTGCAAATCAATTAATAGATATTCTAGACCGTTGCTATAGTAACTACAGCCACGATCAAGCATTGGGTACAGAAGCTCCAAACACCGGCCTTTACATAGCCTGTAACCCTTCCACATGTAAAATGTGCCTTTAGAAATAAGGAATAGTTTGACATGAAATGGCAGAAAATACACACTTCAACATTGTGTTATGCATACATTAAGTATTATCAAACAAACAAGAAGCAAGCAACCGCTGAAAAATAATAGAAATATGCTAGTCTTGTTACTTATGCAGCAGTTAACAGGTTAAAATTTCCGCCTGCTCCTTCCAGATGGTTCCGGGGCTTATGAATTGAGACAATGAACCCCTGACCCGTCGGCCTCCACTTTCCAGGAAGGTGAAGAAGGGGTGAAACGATAGAGTTTATGACGCTAGGCTTTAAAACTTGGTCTGTTTCAGGGGTTAATCCGTAATAAGGCCTGTGTTTACTGGACACGAGTCGGATCACATATAAAACATATTTCTGGTGTTCCATGCGCAGATGTTTAGATTTGTGTTGGACGGCTTTCAAGAAATAGCAACACATATAAAGACTGCTTCCACTGAACAGGCATATCACCTTGTTATAGGTTGCAGCAGGTAACGGATTAGAAAGCAGACTAAATGACGGCGTTTAATAGCATTTCATAGTCTACAAGGTTCTCATACTGCAGCCAGAAGGCTACAATCATCTGCCAGAGGGCATCGCAAAACATGCGAGCTACTAGATTACACTAGCGTGGATGGGTGAGGGGGAGGTGAAAAGGAAAATGGAGAGGAGGAAGGCTTATTAAACCAGAAAAGGCCAAGGGACAGAACTTCTATCCTACACAATGCCAACAAGTCGCCATTCAGCAATAACATTTACTAAAGGGAACACCCTGGGATGAAATCTCCGCTGCGTGTCTTGTATATAAATAAAAAAAGTATTCTTAAAAATTCCAGCCGAAAGAAAGTTTGACTCTTCCCCAAGCTATGCATTAACTGCACTTACAGACATACTACTGAGCAGAACGAAAAGCAACATTATTATTATTATATAGAATTTGGAAAAACTCTCACAAGGAGAGTCGGCGCAGCAGGAGAAGAAAATGAAAAAAAGGAAAGAAAGCGCTTTACAGAAAATGATCCATTTAGCGTGGGATTAAAGGTGGTGTGTGGGGGCTTTCAAGATATTCGTGATTAATATCCTCTGTATGTAAACTTAGTTTCTCGAAGTAGAGTGTAAATATATTCTGTAGACAATAGAGATATCTGTAATAACTCATTTCAACCAGAATTTTCACCGGTTTCCCACAACACTTACAAAACAAAAACAATGTTAAATGAGCGGCCAAAACGAAGAGAAAGATTATATTCCGAGCAGAAGACAGAAAATTGAGAAGCACATTTATAATAAATGCAATAGAAAATGACCATATAGTGTGTTAAGAAGAACATATAGCAAATGTTTTTGGGTTTTTCTTTTAAACATTTGCTTTAACATACAGATACCGTATTTGCTTTATTATAAGGCAAGGTTTTTTCAAAGCAAATGCTCTTAAAAACACCCCTCATCTTATATTAGAGATCATCTTATAATCAGACCTCAAATAGAGGCATCACATGACCTTCCAGTGCTCCACCACAGAAGCCCCGGCAGCAGCAGAGGTTGTCTGTGCACAGCCCGCAGACGTTCACCGGCTGCCAGAGAGGAGGATTCTCGCAGCGCTGCAGGAGACCTGGATCCTCCTCCCTGTCAGCTAGTTAATGACTGTGCGATGCGCGCAGATAACCTCCACTGCTGCAGGCACTTCCGCCGGGGCTTCTATGACAGAGCACTGGCGTGACATTCCGGTGCTCAGTCATAGAAGCCCAAGCGGAACTAACGGGCAGCAGAGTAGTCTCGTATTCAAACACTTTATTTTTTCCTAAATTAATATCCCAAATTTGAGGGTCGTCTTATAATCAGGGTCGTCTTATAATTGAGCAAATACGGTAATATCTGCGGCAGAGTTCATATTGTGAAGTTGTCTCCCTTTTCATTTTCCACTTTTTCAAAGCCTGGCAGGGAGCGTGCCACCGGCACTAAGGGATCTGGCAACAATTCAAGGAAGCAGCAGCCACTAGTACAGGGAACAAGTGAATCATATGCTTTAACATAAAGGTGTCAAATGCGTTACTGATTAAATGTTTTGTTCGCTTAGCAACAGAGCCCCTTGTAGAATCAACTATTGATACATTATGCATAAAACCTATGGAGAACCTATATAAGTACATTATTATGATCGTGATGTATTGTTCTTATTGGCCTGTAACAGCGCAGCATGCTCCAACTTAAGGGGAAAGTAAAACAATCTGGAAAAGTATTTCTTTGAGCATTAAATACAGTGAGCGTTGCACATAGTAATGTAGTTTAGCAATGGAGAAAAGGGCAATTTATTATATTTCAATAAAACCTTTCTGGCAGACCTGGAGGTCACCAATGCTGTGTTTTGGATGACTTTCCCTACTAAAAACATAACTAGTAAGCGGATTCTGTCCTGCTTATCCAATGAATCCATAGATTTTGATTAGTCAGAGTCCTTCAGGGTGATTAAAACTAAGCCACTCTCTTGTGCCATTAAATGAAATATACTTACAATACTGACAGGCCCAAGGCTGAAATACACACCCAATGTGATAAGAGTTGCTTTAAAAAAAGCACACTATCTTTTGAAAACTTGTTTTTGGTATGATAGCAGTAGTAATAAAACTGAACTCATTACCTTCACTCCTTCCATCTCTAATGAAGTCCTTGAATTCTCAATTAGCACAATGACTATCACTTCCACTAAACTATTAGCCTTGAGGTCATCTTCAACTCAACCCTCTACTTCATGCCTCTAACTGAACCTCTCGCCAAATCCTGCCGTTTGCACCTACCCATTACTTTGTATATGCAGTCTATATATTGCTATAATTGCAATACTCTTCTGGTTGCCATCCATCTGCAAATCATCCAAAATGCTGCTAGGCTTATTTTCCTTACACAACACTCTTCTTCTAGTGTACGGGTTTTGTCATTAAGGGGTTAAAATCATTCTTCTAACACACAAAGCCATCCATAACACTGATCCTCCATACATTTCTGCCCTTATAACAAAATACTCCCCATCTCCATCCTTACATTCTGCCCGTGGGCTGAGGCTTTAATCCTCACCCATCACCTTCCCGGCTTACAAGACTTCCATTTGCTACGGCATGCTTCCGGAACTCACTTCTACTTCCAACTTCCAGCCTACCTCTCGATATTCAAGAAAAATATCCAAACCCACTTCTTCAGAGAAGCAAACCACCTTACTTTGTTTCTCTATACCGCATTCCCTCTAGATTAGAAGCTTGCAAGCAGGGCCCTCTTTACATGGTAAGAATCCCTGCTTGAAGCATGAATAACCCTTACTCCAGCAGGAAGGGAAACGTTTCCATTTGACTCGCTGAAATATTTGCAGAGGTTACACAAGAGGAAGATGCTATGGTAAGTATGTGCGCAGATCTGGGAGAGCTCTTGCTACAAACAAGTTGCACCGGATGATTTCAGAAAACAAGGCATGTGTTCCTCTGAATACAGGTCTGCACAGGTGTGTGTGTGTGTGTGTGTATATATATATATATATATATATATATATATATATATATATATATATATCAGAATTAGCCCCCCACGAAAGACTACATCACATACATTTGTTTTGCGGCAACAAATTCTTCATCAAGCTAACATGTGACACTGGAGGTGTACAAAATATTCATGTGTACAAGTTTTTGGCCTACAAGTAAGGAGCACAGCATAGGAAAGACTATGAGGAGCACTCGGCGCGGAGTGGCGTCCATCAAGATATTCACTGATGCAACAGAACTCACAGTATAATGTACAGCGTTTTCCAATATTACAATGGAATGTAAATGTATGAATGCAATTCACTAAAACAAAATTGCTAGCCTTATGTGTTTAAATACAACTTCGCGTAAAGATGTACCATATATATATATAAATATATATATATATATATATATATATATATATATTAATGTAAATTAACTTAAATTGCATGTGAGCTTTATATACTAAAGGCAAGGTTTACCCTTAGAAATGTCTATATATGCTTTATAGCACTACCAATAAAATATCAAGCTTTGTTGTACTTTGGCTGGGAAGGACAAATGACCCAGATTTTAAAGAACTTTCCCAATCACAAAGGAACCTAATCACGTTACAAGACATGCCAGTCTCTGAATGCATTTGTCATGCAAAGAGTTAAGAGAGAGGGGGAAGGGCAGTAATACAATGTCATGATGTACAATCTGTGCCTTACATTTAAGAGGCTGCATTATTTATGTGACCAGCAGTAAAAAGAGAAAGCGCTGGCGTAGTTTTATTCGTGATAATGACAATGCGTTCAGTATATATTAGAATAGCTGCCAACAAAACACAAACAAACCACAACACAGTGGGAACAAAGTAATCATGGAAGGGAAGTAATGCTACCGGTCTCTAGAGTAAAGATCAAATACACACACATAAAAATACCCTGCATCCCCACGCAGACACACACACACACACACATACATATTTACATATATACACACACAAACAGATATGGAATAGAAAGTGACAACCACGAGATTCCCAATCCAGAAGAAAGGAGGCCAAACTGGTAGAGGGCACAATGGAGATAGCAGAAACTGAACAAAAGGCCATATCCATTCTCCCTCAGCCCCGGAAAGACACAAAGAGCCCCGGCATGTAGCGATATACTGTGCATCTCGCCTGTGTCCTTAAATCACCCCACCCCACACTTTCCATAAATATAGGTTTTCCGTGGAATAGTAGGGAGCTCTGTCTGAAAGCAGACTAGAGGAAAGAGTGTGAGGGGGGGAGGTGAGTGATGAAGACTAACATGCAAGAGAAAACATGAGAAAGAAAATCTGTGATGTGAGAAGAATGAAAACAGGACTAGGAACGAAAGAAATGCAGAAGAGATGAGATTGAAAAAAGGAAACAAGGTCTGGGTGACAACAGTGTGGAGCTGGGGGGGGCAGCCGCTTTGATAGAACTATTATTGTAGTAACCCAATCTACTACTGCAGATGCTTAGCATGAAAGAGAATAGAAGCTAGACAATCGGAGTGGGGGATGGGAGGAGGCAGGCAGCATTTCCCACGTTTAATCCTCCAGGCAAGCGGGGTACAGCTTTCACAAAACAGACACCCTGACCAGCGGCGAGGAGATGGGAACAGCAGCCCACAAACCAGACGACAAAAAACAATGGAGCAGGAGACTGATATTCATTTCTAATAACGGGAAGTTGGGAAGAGAAGCCATAACTGTGAAAGACAGCAAAACATGCTTCCATAAAACAGGCATTTTAAATCAAAGTAACGGTGAGGACCAAACATAGCCGCCGCTGCTGCTTGCGCATAATTATGGTTAACACATTTTTTTGGTAGAGGATTGTGGGTGTTCGGGCGGATATACGTACATATACATTCTGTAATACGAATGTATGAGATATATATCCAAAGCATCTCCCCGTGTAAAGTAGCAACAAAGCAGAAGAGAATAGAAAACCTCATGAAAATTGATACAAACAAAAATGTTGCCTTTCTCATGAAGAAGCAAAGTTTGCTTTGCTTTCCTAGGCAAAGTAAGAGCAGCAAGAAGCCGCCTCTTCTCCCCAGCGTCTGGGTTACCATTACGCGGAAATGTTTCGGAGGCTGGACTTTTATTTAATACAGTCTGGTATTTTAGTAGCGATCTAACAGTAATGGTTGACGGAGTTTATCTAAATCAGCCCGGAAGAGAGATCGCTACTGGACGAGGAGCCAAGACATAGGAAGCCATATGAAGCTGGTCCAGCACGGGGAAAAGTAATAAGCAGCTGTGAAGTAGTGAGGATAATTCCATAGATTAGTGACATGCTTCCAGTAGCGTGTATTTAGCGTGTTCCTACACACCAGTATACACGGCCAAGTTTCATAGAGTACACAGACAGCGATATAATTCAGGCCGCACTATATTAAAAATGGATTTCCAGAAAACCAACAGGATTGTCAGCAAGCCGGTGAGAAAGGCTTCTAAAAATAGCGCGCCGGCCGGCAGTGTATTATTCACCTCTGAACGCGTAAATCGCACGATGGGAATGGGAAGTGGACAGGGTCACCGGCAAGCACTTCACCAAACCCCAGTCACTGCATTCGCTATCTGGGCCGTCTCTGGTATGTGGCGCATAGCACAGGGCGTGAAGAGGTTGGCAAAGAGGTGGCTTTACTCACAGAGAAAGTATCGTCACTATGCAGATTAACACCAATTCAAGTGAAAACTTAAATATACACGCTTCATACATATTTTAACGCGTTCACTTGTTTCATGAAGGGATCCATCATCAAGACCCCTTTATGTGTTTCCCCTCCCCCAGGGTGGCTGAGGTTTCGAACATCACAATGATCGATTTTAAGGACAACGAGCCACATATCTTAAGGCATCAGGGCTTATTTACTAAACCAGGTGCCTACGGTTTCAACTCTGACCTTACTATGCGTGGCGAGGGGCCAATCCAGTGAGGTTCCCAAAGATGGCCCTGTACAGTGCATAATCAAGTCACAATTAAAGCGGTTCTCGCTGGTGACAGGCACTGGCCCTTCATAACATAAAATGCAGCTGGGGAGTTATAACCGCAAACTAGTAAACGGACATGTTAAAGCGTACTTGGGAAGGAATACATTGTAAACACCCCCCCCCCCCCATGTACTTCGAGTCCCGTAGGACACAGGTCTACTAGCCCGTTTTACATTACACCAGGGCCTGTGCAAGAGTCAGCGTGCCAGAACACGGATGTTCCGGAACGCACACACTGCTTCTGTTTTGTACATATAGTCGATATTATATTTCCGCCCCGTTCAGCCATAAATCAGGGAACTTGCAGCAAAAGCAGAAATCATGTACATGTAGAAGAGCCGCAGGGTCACACACATTGTCATCAATTCCCAGAAGGGGTACACCAACGAGGGGCACGTGCAGTCAGCTAGGCTAACTATAGAGTATAATAATAATAATATAATATATAACGTGTGCACGCCGGCTTCAATCAGCACTTTCACGCGTTAAGCAACATTTGCCACATGAAGACAACAACAAACTTGGCAGGTACACATCCCGTAGCAGTCTAATATATATCACAGTATGCAATACACGTATATTGTGTGTACATATCGGCTGATAATACGTGTTTTAGGTCTGTAGGCAGATATTAGCTACATGTATTTTTACATCACTCCCTATAAGCAGTATTGATATACTCACACCACATTGGACACAGAAACGTTGTGTGTACACGAACGTATCTGTACGTAAAACGTGTATATATAAAAGGGACTGGCCTGCTAAGCGGTACAATGAGGTATATTTTAGGAACAGTATTCAGTCATGCTACACGGGAATACGTCGCGTTCTAATCACGAACTCGGTCTCCGACGAGGAAATGCGTGCACATTATTCATGACAACAGCAACAGCAGCATTGCACACATTCACTCTCAAGCTTTCGCTCACCCTCTTTCTGGCCTCAAGTGTCCTCCATCTTGTCCTATCCCGCACAGTTTCCAGGGAATCTTTTCACACGGGGCCCGGGATCCCCCCCATCCCTTCGCCCTCCCCCCTCAAAATACCCAGGCAATGACTACTCCAGTTCCAGGCTTCACCGTCCACACAGGCCTCAACTAGATTCGGACCGATAGGAAGACTGTGCTTCCGGCGCGGCCGGAGACACGCCCACTGATCCGACCGGGAACGCTCCCCTTCCCGCGATACGTCATGAAACACGCCCATCGACAACATGCGTCACGTCCAAACAGAACGTTAAACAGAGAGCTCTACACACCAGAGTTATGTGTGCCAATCGAATTGTTCCAGAATGTGTAGCAAGGGGCTAGACCAGGTGTCTTAGAAATGTAGACATGCAGGAAGATATAGGCACTGTTTCGACCAAATGGCTATGGAGTTAAATATTTAAAATGATGACGTTTCTTGAAACAGGTTTCGGTTGTACCTTATAATTACGTCGTCAGTAACGTCATTGCGTTACTGCGATATGACCTGAGGCCTAGTAAGCCTACTGCCCTCAGCTTTGTATGTATGTATGTATGTGATTATTATTTATGACGTTCCATGTGTAAAGCATACTATAAATTATTATATTTATATATATTACGCTTAAGAATCTGTAAATCTAGTAGTTCTGAACAAAAAGCATACAGAAGGAAAGACAGGTTATACCAGAAAATAATTACATTATTACACAAAGAGACAGATCTAGCTTACTTATTTTGAGTTTTGATATACTAAGAAGCAACAGTGCATGATAATCTGTTACTGGACACAAAATATTTAGCCAGGATGAGGGCTGCAATTATTTAAATACAGATGCGTACTTTTAACATTTTTACCAACGTTATGCTGCCTGCTGTAAAAATCGTGATATAGGGTATGTGGATGCGCATTAAACGCCTACTAATTTCTGCACCGTTATAAACCATGATGTATAAACTGGATAGTCGCATATGTCTAACCACCCAAGGTTGTAGATAAATGGAACAGCCTCCCATTAGAAGTGGTAGAAGTTAATACAATGAGGAGCATGGGAGTCGAGATCAAGGACAGATGAAGAGGCTGAGTCTTACGTCGGGAAAAATGGGCAGACTAGACAGGCCGAAAGGTTCTTACCTGCTGTCAAATTCTTTGTTTCTCTAGTCATTGGTAAAGCTATCCAAGTTTATTTAAGGTGTGAGTGGAGGCCAGACCGTTTCAGCTTGGGTGTCAAGTCCAAGCGAGAGGCCCAGTAATATAATGACCTGTAATTTATTTAGCAGGCAATACACCTGATGAATGTTGTACAGAAGAGGTCCAGTGCTGTTCTAACCGCTGTCTAATGCCATTGTTACTTTATATATCCCAAAGACTATTTAAAAGTTTAAAGTAAAACACATAAAAAGATTACATTTTCGGTGGTACCCCAAACTCTTCTGATCGGCGTAATCCATCCAAATACTGTCAGTGCTTGGTATAAATCGTGTGTGCATCGGCCCCTCACGCAGTTCAGCTACCAAGTGCCGGCTTGCTAAATGGTGCCAGTATGAGGAAAGAGGTGCATCCCTGTTTCACAAAATAGTGCAAGATGCAGGGCCTGACCTTCTTTTACTTATAAAGTCACGGACATGTATGAGCCACTACAACATATCAAAAAAAAAACAAAGCACAACATATTACGCTGGGGAGAGGGGAAAAAATGTAACCCCTTACATTGTGTCTTTTACCGTGTGATAGATTGTGTACTTTTTTGAGACTGAGTATAAAACTACATATCCCAGTAGCTTAACTTGAATAAATGAATAAAACAATATATAGGTCTCTGTAGGTAAACTATATGTTTATTTGATTAACATCTAAATCTAATTATGGCAAAAGTGGTGTTGGATGTTCAGCTGAAACACAACACTCCATTTAGTGAATGAATATTATTGTATATATTGGGGTTTTATAAGATTTGAGTCTTGCTCTTATGTAGAAAGCTCTTAGACATGCACACTGTATCTAAAATCTAAACACAAATGGGGGGGGTAGTATCATTGACTGGAGAAAGAGCAGTAGGTGTATGTATTATCCAAATAATTCCGTATTATACGATCTGTGATTTTATATAAGAAAAAAAAAAATTGTGGAAAAAAAAGCAGTGTGTTTAGGAGAAACGTCACTCGATCAGCAGAAAGTACCCCAGGAAATAAATATTATTATAATTATTACCTTTTATTTATTAAGTGCCAACAAATAAATAGCAAATATACATTAATACATTCAGACACATCAAAAATTGAATACTAGAATTAGGGTGAAAGATGGGTTGAGGGAGACTAAGAGGTAGACAAGGAGAGCAGAGATTTGGGCAACTTTTAAGGCTGGGAGAGAACCATAATGGATGAAATTAGGTAGGGATGAAATATTTACATTTTTTTTCATGTATTTGCCAAACTCATACTTGAAGTTTTTTAACCAAACCCAATATTCAGACATTTTGTTGGAAGCATTTGGTGTTATTTAGAAAGCAGTGCAGTCACCATAACAACCAGTGCAATGTTCCTGCTTCGCTGTGCACCAGAATTGCTCCATGTGCATGAGCTGATGTCCAGGACACGCAAGTTCTTTGGAAGATCTGGCGGCTGCAGTGCCCTCCTGTGTCTTCTGGGTAATATTAGCAGTTCGCTTCTACTCAACCAAGACCTCACTGTATGCCTTCATACGTTCTTAACCCCTTAAGGACAATGGGCGGTCCCTAAACCCATTGAAAACAATGCATTTTGAGCCCGTACATGTACGGGCTTTGTCATTAAGGGGTTAATGAGATATGCAAAGACAATATAATTGGCTCGATCTATAAATAATGAAGTATCATCTATGCCCTACTTTAACATGCTATATAGAGAAGCGCCTGAAAGTGTTAACCAATTCCGTGACGGAATTATTCTCTATTCTGAACAGATGCAAAACATTTCAGATGTTTACTAAGGGTATTTTGTACTCGAAAACCTAGAGGCGTTTGCTGTATTTTACAATGTGTTTGTTCAATATGTTAATAATTTATATGTTTTTATTTCAAGCGCAGATGGCTTCCTGGGGTCGGCTACTGGGGGATGTCCAGGAGTAGGTAGAGACGTGGCCTCACACTACTCTCCTGCCTGGAGAAAGAAGAAAGCAAACGTGGATCCCTGGGGAAGGAAGGATTTACCCAGAGCCTCCAGATCTAAACGTTTCCAATTATATATTTGTCTTGATTGTGAAAATACCAGATATAAAAACACATTTCTGGAAAGCAGACAACCCGGGGTATTTCACTAGAAGCATTTAACCGCTTGTTATGCAGTCATTGGGCCACCAAAGTTAGCTGTAGTATAACTTTAAGGTGCTTGTTTCTCTTGTTTTTTTGTACAAGTTACATGGGACTGCAGAAACAAAACTTCTAAATGTATTCAGTTGCACCCCCACATTATAGAAATACCATAAATAATTTTTTTTGGGCCGTTATAAGCCACAAATCAGAATTTCTTATTACAGGTTCCAAAAATTCATATGGGATGTTGTAGTAGCACAGCAGTTAGAGCCCCCTCCCCATGAAAAATATATACTTCTGAAAAGCAAACTGGATGTATTTGGTCTCCAGCCTTTTCCAAAAATTAGCCAAAATGCTAAATTTCTGCTCTTTTTTCCCCACCATCACTTTGGTTAGCATTTGTTTTTACAAAGGTAAGTGTGGAGAAATCCACCAAAATTCTATGTTAACTCCAGATAATGGAAATACCCCACATGTATTGGGTTTTTTTTTATTTTGAGTTATAGGGTGCCACAGGGAGTATTGTATATCTCAGTAGCAGACAGTATACTGCATATGGTAGGCACACATAATCTGGCACACATCATGCTGTCACTATAGGTGTTAAGGCAGATGGATATATATTTTTTTTTTATTTTTACATGACCCACCATGATAATAATGTGGTAAGAGGCATATTACCTCATGATGGTACTCACAAAGACAGGCATATTCCAGTATGATTCTTCATGGCTTTCTTGCACTAATAATCTGTATAAAAGCCATATTGCTCTTTCAGATACAGGATGAGGCATTTGATACATACATATAAAACCCACGGGGAAGGCACTCAATGACTCAATTTTATTTATAGAACACCATTTATAAAAACAAAGTATTTCTATACATCTATGATGTCGTATTATATCGTGTTGATTATATATATATATATATATATATATATATATATATATATATATGGAATATTAGAATATATTTAATATTGATCATTTTCTAATCAGAATGTACAATATGTTTGTAACATTCTGGACATTCTTATTGTGTATTTATATTCTACATGAGTCTACAGTTTTTTTTATAAATGGAGATGTGATTCACTGTCTGACTTTTGTTTGACAAAATAAAGATTGTGACTATTAGCACAAACACAATATTTTCTGAAATAAGGGATTTATTTGTCATTAAAGTCCATTATATATATATATATATATATATATATATATATATATATATATATATATATATATTATAAAGAATTTAGGAACATTTCTTCCAAAAGACATCACTTTCATCCAATCCTCCCTGATAAACTCTTCTTGGCGTCTTCTAATGTACGTCATGACCGGCTTTTTCTCATCAATAACCCTTTTTTGGCTCCCTGGTGTATTTTGGAATCCAACTTCCCTTTAAATAACATACAAAATATGAACATTAATGGTGTGCTTTTTATTTGTGTCCATATAGCTTTTCAGCATGCTAAACGGTTATTATACAGTCAATACTAAGTCTGGAAATGCATTTATATATATTCTCCTACAATTTATCAAATCCAGTTTAAAACGACTGTCAACAAACAAATAACCCTACAGCATTAAAAGTACTAACCATACAGCACCTCTGATGATAATATAAAAGCATTACAGAAAATGAATAAAAGCATTTATTTCGGAGTACCAAAACACATTCCCGTCACACGGATGGCCTTTTGGCTGAACCTTTGTATACATTTTTTATCTATGCATAGCTAAAATGAATTGCTTTTTAAAAGGCACCACAGTTGTGCCCTGCTCCATATCACTTGAATAAGAATATTTGAACTTACAGATCTTGTGTTGACCTTTCATGGGAAATTTTACAAACAGTTCTTGTGGATTGGTGCAAATAAAGACAAACGGAGAAGCGGACTCCTGACTGAGTGAAGAATACTACAAAGAACAGATAATGCACTGATCAGAACAAAACATGCCTATGGTTTTATATCAATAAATAGTATTTTAAACAAAATACTTACTAAATACATTGCGTACGATCTCAGGTATAATACACATGCTAAATTTAGGACTAGATTTAAAGGATAACAGTACCTCAAAGCTTATGTTTAAGGAGGAAAAAATGTGATTATATATAAGATTTTATAGTAACTCTTACTTTATTATGAAACCAAATGACCTTGCTTAATTAAGGAAAACAAGTGCTGATTGACAAAAATGTTACCCTCCCTGGATTTTCTAGGACGTATACAAAGAGGAAATGGAGGTTTAATACAGTCTTGTAAATACTACTAAGTTTTAAGAAGGTACTTTAGTTTTCATGCTAAATCTACGAGATAAAACATTGTGCACAAAACTTCACCCAGGTGCACCCTCCAAACAGGATAAATCAAAGAAGAAAAGCACACCCAGGATTTTTATTATTATTATTAATGATTTTCTGTATTTACATCAACATAGTAGCGACACAAAAATGATGTAAATACAGAGAATTTGGGTTTTTTAAATCTTTGGTGTGCTCTCCTTCTTTGAGATGTATACATATACCCACACACTATAGAATTAGTATGGGTACATTAAATAATAAATAGGGGACATGGTCAAATTTGTGGGGGGGGTGTCCAAACCCTTGGGGGGACAAAAAGGCTCTTCAACATTCTATTGCTAATAATTATTCCAATGTTTAAGTAACTAAATGTTTAAAACCCCAACAGTTAAAATAACTTAACTTAAAATGCCCCACATTACCTTCCCGCTGCTCATGTATATGCATTCAGACTGCTGGTATAAAAAAAATGGCATATAATGTACTAGACATATTAATGTTTTATTTCCTAAAGAAATTATGCTTTACTAGACAAAGTATATATTCTCACCTGTTCTTTAAACTGCTCCAGGGGCAGGCAGTCCACCACTTCCACACACCCCAAAAGGCATCCAGTGGGGTAATCTTTGGGAAAGGCCACATCTACAGTGTAACGTGGGTAAAACAAGATATATTTTTATTGTAGCAAAATTATCATAGCACAAGTTAAAATGCTAACTGGCATTTTTGTGTGTGTGCCTTGTGTTGCAGACATATGCATTTTTAGGTTATTTGAACAAAACAACTAATATATTTTTAAAAAGCAACAGGTGTAATGGATCTAATTATGAATATTAATACTGTGGGTTCATCCATCTCTGTCATCAGAGAAAACAACCTTTGTCTAGCAGCACTCTGTATGAAGCTTCAATCTCGGAAATTTCTTGCGTGGAAGGTCTTTTCGCAGCCGCTGCAATCCACAGACGACCTCTGTGAGCACTGTACCATGTCCTGCCCTCCACCCTACGCCAGAAACAAGGGTACATAAAGAGGGTCATTCATAAGTGAGCGCAGCAATAGCAACGGGTGACTGCACTGGTGTTATCACAAACCAAAAAGATCCTTCTGTACAATTCTATTTAATCCATAGCTCATGAAACATGCCTCAGGACCGCCATTGCTCGTACACAGCAGAAGATATATATACACACACAATCCAAAAGGGACGTCACAGGCAAATACCGAATTTGAAAGTCATGGTTATTTATTTTCAGTAACAGGAGCAGCGTTACAATGCACACTATATTCAATGACACAAGACGTAGCAATAGTGAAACGAGAGAAGAAAAAACCTGAAAGTCAAAAGTTATACAGTGGAAAAAAAAAAAAAATATATATATATATATATATATAAATAATACAGAAAGGATGCAGTAAAGCAAAGGTACATGCATACCATGTAAACGTTACGTTTTAACCCTTTAACAGCCACAAAAGTGGCCCCAT